>NC_045630.1:2183611-2495555 GCF_009829155.1 Mustela erminea | reverse complement strand
AGTATTTCATTTTTCTTTGCTTTTGTTGCTCTATCAGCAAAAGGTAAAATCTATTGTGTGTAACCAGAAGGTAGATTGCAAAGTATAGTAAAAGTTGCATGCAGTTTATAAGAATAAGATTATATATAAAAGCTAGATATAGCCATCCCAACGGCTGCAGGGGAATTAAGCTTTTAGGTCTTTCTCCCAGGGACACCAGCAATGAGTATATTTCTCAGGTCCCTTTTCAAACTAAACCATATACCACATTGTTAAGTGATACCTCTGAGATATATGAATATCTGAATAGTATTAATGATGGTGATAATGAAAGTGATGGCTACCATTTGTTGAGCCTTAGAATGTACCAGTTTCTGGATCAAACTACAAAATTCCTGTGAGGTCTGTATGCTTATGTTCCTTTTTCAGAAAAACAAAAATAACAAAGGCCCAGTCAGGATAAATGACTTGATTGAAGTCACAGAACTAGTGAGGGACAAACCATCTCTCCGACCCCAAGCCCGCACTCATAACCAATGTACCGTCTCACTTCCATAGACCAAGGCATGCGGGGTACTCAGAGAGCTGGGAAGGGGCGGCTCCTTTTGTTCCTTGTGGCGGTTCGACTCATTTTATGGTCACTAACTCGACTTGCTATGCAAAGGAGATTTCAAGAGCAAGTAAGTTAGAAAATAACTGCGTGTCTTTAATTGCTTACAGTTTGGTGTAAGAGTTTGGTTCTGTGCTGTCTTCGGTATTTATATTTTTGTTCTTTCCTTTACTCCTTTCCTCTCCCTTGTCCCCTCCTACCTCTACTCCCCCCCTGCCCTCTCTTCCTTCCTTCCTTCCTTGTCTTTTTCTATCTCCCTTGCTCCCTTCATGGAATGGCTTTCGGCTCCAACTCTAATACAAGAAGGATTTATTTATTTATATATTAAAGATTTTATTTATTTATTAGAGAGAAAGTGGGGAGAGGGGCAGAGGGATAGGGAGAATCAGGCTCTCCACTGAGCAGGGAGCTGGAGGCAGGGCTCGATCCCGGGACTTCCACACTTACTGGCTGAGCCCCCCAAGCGCCCCACGAGAAGGATTTATTCAATCGCTGTCTACTTCCAACCCGTGTCGTCCAGGTCTCCGTTATATTGTGGTGACATTTGGGGAATGTTCAGGGCAAACTTTTAGCTTTCTTAGGATGTCATCTAATTTGAGATAATAATAGTAATATTTTTTATGAATTGAGCAGTTTGTTACTAATATCAGAACTTTGCTCCAGGCAATCGTTCCCCAGCTTTATTGGTATCAACACACAGTTTAAGGCATTTTAGAAATACAACAGGGCAACTTTCTTTATCCCTTGGTTGTCATGGCTGACAGATTTGGCCCAGCTGCACACAGGACAGACCATCACCCAGAAATACCTGTCTCCGTAAGCCCTTAAATATTCATCAGCCTCCTTCCTTGTTGAGGTGTTGAGGCTTTTGGTCCCTATTAGCTCCTACAAATCCATTCATTCTTTCCACTGAGCACTGGGAACAGGAATGGGGGGGGAAAAAAAAAACAGTTAAAAATCCTTAATTTGATGGAGTTTACCCAATACATATATTCTAGCCATGTTCAATGATCTTTACACACTCTTAGGATTGGGTAGAGTTTTTCTCTGGGCACAGAATTTGGCTTTTGGTAAAAATCAGTCAGCTTGAGACTTTAGGTTAATTATCATACAAGTGGTTTTTAGTTTGTTACTCCTTTGGACTTACTATTCTAGGTGTATTTCTCCTTGGATAATTTTGGTTTACCTGCATTCTTTCACTTTGCCTTCAATTTATTTATTTATTTATTTAAAATTTTTTTTAAAGATTTTATTTATTTATTTGACAGACGGAGATCACAAGCAGGCAGAGGCAGGCAGAGAGTGAGGAGGAAGCAGGCTCCCCGCTAAGCAGAGAGCCCAATGCGGGGCTCGATCCCAGGACTCTCAGATCATGACCTGAGCCAAAGGCAGCAGCTTAACCCACTGAGCCACCCAGGCACCCCAATTTATTTATTTTTTTAAAAATATCTTCAGCATCCCATCACTGATTCATTCCACTTTCCACACTTTAATTTTGTAAGAGTCCTTTTAGGCTTCATTTTATAGAAGACAAAATTAAGACTCAAAGAAATTAAATAATGTCCTCAAGCCCACACAGCTAGTCAGTGGTAGGTCTGGGATTTTTTATTCAGACATACCTGATTCCAGAAGTTGTATCACCAAACACAGTTTTATCTTCCACCCTAAAATATATCTTCCAAGCATTTGCCATTGAGTATTTAATCGCATGGAAGTCTGGCTTCTCTGAGATAGTCCTTGCCTGTTGGCACAGTCCAGACTCTAGTGTGTAACATGGGAGTGATAGAAGCCTATATTATTCCTGGTACTATTCCTGGTACTTTCAGCTTATGATGGCTCTGATCCTTTTCAAAATTCAGTGTTTCTGAGACCATTTAGTTACAAAAGGGAAATCATTTATTTTTCCTTGGGAAATCTTTGGTCTTCTTTTCAACCCTTACTACTCTGCACCAGCTCCTTCAAATCAGGCAGCAGAAACCTTGCTCTATAGATGTCCCCAAAACTTCTGAATGAAATTTTTTGAACAAAATTTTTGAATTTTTGAACAAAAGTACTACCTCTTCTGATAGCTTCTTAGAACCTACATATTTTTCCAGTACTACCTGAGTTGAGGGTAGTGCAATTTGAAAGGAAGCAGAATGGGTCCACTTTGGAGAGAGAGAGATACGGGATCAAAGCCCATGGGAACAGTCCATGGTTAGGAACATGACACCTAAGCCCAATTACAGCCCCACAAAAGCAGAGGGGGTAACAGTATGGTACAGTGGAAAAGCACCATGTGACATTCAGGCTATCTGTTTTACTTTGGCCAAGTGATCCAGTTTTTCTGGGCCCGAGTTTCCTAATTTATGGAATTAGGCCTATGACACTAACAGTGATGAAACTTCGAATTACAAGGAAATTCCTTAAAAAAAAAAAAAAAAAAGATTACCGGTCCCCACTCAGAGATTCTGGTCTGGCAGGTCTGAGGTTAGACTGGAGATCTCTGTATTGGAGCCTGTGGCCCGGTGACCCCACGGCAGACAGTCCTTGCACGGAGACTGTCTGGGAACATCCATCATTTTCTGCGCTTCACTGTTTCAGCGAGCTTTTTGTGACTCCATGAGACCTATTTCTTCCTCCTCCAACTTCCTCATCACCAGAAGAGCAATGCTAGCCTCCCAGCTGCAAGCCTCTGGCTCGGGATTCTTGCTGCAGCCAGCAGTGTCCTTGGAGTCTAGTTCAAAGCTGGAGAGGACGCGCTGTGGAGCCAGGAGTCTTCGGCGCAGGGGCGGCCCAAAGGCAGTGAAGTGTCGCTGCCAGAAAGAACTGACGCACGACCGGGAACCCACAAGACTGGTGAAAACCTTTCCAAGCCCGAGCCCTGTGATCAAAAGAGGCACAGGAAGCAGCTTTGCCAAGAGTCCTTTCTGCTGCTGGCTGGAACCCTGAGCTCCTGAGCCCTCTGAGCCAACTCCCTGAGCAGATGCTGTCACCCAAGGAGCCGTTACTAAAGCATTTTTTCCTTTGCTCTGAGGTGGCCCCACGGGGGGGTGGGAATGAGTTGCAGTCTCTTTCTCTCATTCTCGCTTCTTTCTTTTGGCAGAGGTGACCATCTGATTGTTCCCTCTGATTTTGCAGAAGCCATAGATTACTGGCTTTTTAGCCTTTGCTAACAGACTGTTGTTTGATGCTGAGAGCCTAAATACAAAAACTAAATTCTCAAACTGTTATCAATACCTACATCATCTGATCAGCAAGTATCAATAGCCTGGACTTCAGCGGGCGTGAACTTCCTTTATTTATTGTATCATAACCATTCCCCCTTCTCCTACGCTAGCTGTGTGTGTGTGTGTGTGTGCATGTGCGAGTGTGCATGTGTGTGTGTGTGTGAGAGAGAGAGAGAGAGCATTCCTTGTAAGAATACACTTACCCAGGAATTGCGTTCAGACCCTTGTCACAGACATAGAGCATGTCTAGATTCAAGGTTAGAATAATTCTGTTACTGTGAATTCTTTCTCTTTCCTTGGCCGAAGTAACTGCCCGTGGCCATGTACTTAAATCACATCACAGTGTAGCAGATCCACTTAATAGCTGAGGCCTGCAACATAACTGAACCATGTCCCAAGAGTTAAATGGCAGAGAAATTGGACTGACCATGAGCACTTCAAACTGATGGCTTAGCAGTGGGGTATTTTTCCTGGAAACACAACAGAATAAATCTGAACTATTGCTTCTGTCATGGGTACAGGCTCCCACATAGAGGAAAATAAAGCAAGTCCGATGAATTTTTTATTTGCCCTTCGCCTGCTTTCTTGCTCTTTGCCTGGCATCGCGAGCCTACATGTTTACTCTGTAAACCGTGCGGAACGGTCAGTGACACTGCCCGCGTGGTGCCCAGTCTACCAGCTTCATCCACCCGTTACCAAAATGTCATCAGGTGTGAGGTGGCCCATAGCAGCTTCTCTGAGACGATGCCCTGGATCCTGGCTTAGGTTTCAGTCATTTTAGGAAACATGAGTAGTTCAGGAAGAAGAGGCCACACGCTGTCTGCAGAGCCATCAGGGTCAACATGCAGACGACCAGACTCACACACTGAGCAGTGACAATCAGGTATCTTCTAGGGTTCTTCCCCTGGTTCTGTCACATAGAACAGAAACTGCAGACACACGAGGCGGCCCTGCATTTCCCTTTTTGGGGGAAGCACTGGCTTGGGTACTGCTGACACCAAAAATTTGAGAACAAAACTGTCCTCCCGTCCAGCCTCCACTTTTGGCTCAGTCTGTCCTACCAAAACACACTTCATAAGACTTCTCTCCAGAAAGAATGTTTCAAAAATATAATATTTCCATCTGCTATTTCAATAATATATGCTCTGGGACCCTCTTTATGAACCTTTTTCCTTTCTTTGCTCTCATTTAGACCTATAAACATTTGATTCAAAAGCCCTGCGGAGTAGTCAGCCAATCAGGTCCCAGAGCTGTGAACATTCCTAACCCTATAATTTTGTCTGCAGCGGACGCCTCCCGCTGTGGAACTAACTGCTAAGGGATTCGAGCGATGTAATCTTCAGGCCTCTCCCTCCCAAGGTTGCTCTCAAGTGGAGAGAAGGAAGCAGTTTTAATTTTGATAAAATAAACTTTATTTTGTAACTTTATTATTTGTTTTTCTTTCTCTTTTCAACACTTCATAATAGACGGGCCTGGTAATTTAAAATGAGCCTCGCTGGCTGAGGCGCCCTAGGCCACCCCGCACTCCTGCAGCTGTTTAAAGGGACAGCCACACGGCATCTGCTCCTGTCAGTCCAAAGTGCAGAACTTGAGCTTTTCCTCCCTCGTACGAACTGTATATACTGACTTTTATGACACACACGCACGTGGAGTTTTACCAACGGGTGGCAACAAAAGTTGCGTCAGCGCTGTCATGCTACCCAGGTATGTGGAAAATGTCACACCTCCTGCAAAAGTTTAAGTTACTTTTCTATTTGTTAGACTTTTCGCACCAGAGCACTACTTCGGCAATTACTGAGTCATTTAAGATTGCAACATGAATTTCCTGGGGACTCCCTCTTTGATATAAACTCAAACATGTTGCTAGGAATAAAAAAGATCTTTATGGATGAAATTTAATATATTTTGAATCAAGCTCAAAGAGATTTTTTGCTGTGTGCGAAGAATAAAATAAAAACTCCTTTTGTAAATTTTATGACTGGATGATGGGTGGGGAAAAGTATTTTCCAGGATATGAATATTTTCCCTTTTCTTCTTTGTTTTTTTAATTTAAACTTAATTAGCCCACATATAGTACATCATTAGTTTTTGATGTAGTGTTCAATGAGTTCCTGTTTCTTCTTAAATTAAAAAATGCACAAAGTTATAGATACGCACATAAAATTAAGTCCAATTATTAGCATGCAAATAGTTAAACTTTTCTGGAGACAAGAGGGCAAAAACGTGGCAATGCTTTAAAATGTCTACAACTTTAACCAAGAAATTATGCTTTCAGAAGTTGACTCAGGAAATAATCAAGAAATCATGACACAAAGCTATACATCCAAAGATGTTTATCACTGCCTTGTCTGAAAGAGTGGACTATGTAAAGAGTTTACATTTAAAAGTTCATTAGCAGTCTGAATAAGAAATCACACATATCTAATGTTGCTTTAAAAAGATCTTTTCCTAGGTATTATTCCTAAGTATTAATTTGAAGGTTGTCATTGTTAGGTGTTTGTAAGTTAAGCACTCTCAAAAAGTGTTCAGTTCAATGTAGATATGATAGACATTAGGGTGGTCATCTTTAAAGGAACAGTTCACTTTCACTTCCAGCCAGGACAGAATAGTTTGTATCTGATCAACATGCCAACAAAAATGTGAATGGCAGATAAATTTTAAAAATTTCGATGGTGCTGGGAAACCATAATTAGGCAGCTAGAACTGAGGGTTGAAGACCTTAAAAATAATAGAAGAAAGAGATGGCCATAGCATTTGGTGTTGTTTCCCCATTAAGATATTCCCCAATTTAGAAGCAGCCGAGAAATTAAGAAACTGCAGCTTTTGCAGATTTATGGGACTGAAGGGACAAAAATTAGATACTGGAGTCTGTGAAGGTGTTAAGGATCTGATAAATAACCAGACTTTCAGTTGGGACCCGTAAAGGGCTACAAACCTGGAGGAAAAAACTAACAGATTCAGCCCTTGCAGAAACTAAAACTCTAAAGTCTGTTTAATCCCAGATTAGAATAATTATTAGAATAATGTGATCTTCTTAGGCTATTGGGCCACCAAAAGCAAAGTAAATGCTTTGTGCAGGGAGATAACACCATTAAAAGCTGTAGACTCTCTTTAAAATATTCTATACACAGTCGCAGTGTTTCATAACATATTATCTCTTGTCTCCAGAAAAGTTTAACAGTAGGCAAGACCAAATGAGCAAAAGTGCAGAGAAAAAAGACACTCGGGGAAAAAAAGACCTATAGGAGAAATATTTATTAGTGTTACCAGACATGGACTTTTAAATTGTTATGATTACTATTTTTGAGAAAATAGAGAAAAAGTTGAAAAATTTCAACAGCGAACTGGAGTCTATAATTGAATCAAAATTTTAAAATAAAAAATGCATTAACTTAGTTTAATTTTTTTAAATTATTTTTTATTATGTTATGGTAGTCACCATACAGTATGTCATTAGTTATTGTTATAGTTTGTATATAATTTTGTTATAGCTTGTATATATTTGTATATAATATATATATGTATATATATATTGGTTTTGTTTGTCCCAGGATTCATTGTTTATGTATAACATCGAGTGCTGCACCCAAAATGTGCCCTCCTTCATAACTGAGTTTTAAAAATAAGTAGACGAATTTAAGAGCAGAATATACATAGCTTAAATAGAATAAGTAAATTGGAAGATAAGTGAGTAAAACACTCTGGGATAAAATATAAAAGGAGACAGGAAAATACAGAATATAAGGATCATATAGCACCGTGAGAGAGTCCGACAAATGTGTACATGCGGTCCCGGTTAAGAAGAAAGACAGGAGTGGAGTAGAAGCAATATTTGAAGAGATAATTGCTATTAATTTTCCCAAACTGCTGACAAACATCAAGCCATAGATTAAAGAAGTCTGATGAATTCCAGGTAGGAAAAGATGAAGAAAGTCACACCAGGGAAATTCATAAAAAAGCTACTGAAAACCAAAAAGAAGAGAAATCTTAAAAGCAGCCAGATAAGAGATTTTGATTTCAAAGAAGAAAACAATAACAACTTTCAGTAAAGATTATGGAAGACAGTAGATAGTGGAAATCATATTCAAATATCTCAGACAAAAGAATTTCCTACCTCAAATTCTGTATCTGGTAAAATTATCTTTTAAAATTAAGGTAAAATAAGGACATTTCCAAGCCATGAAATATCGAGAGTCTTCATTACCAGCAGAGGTTCACTGAAAGTAATTCTAACGGGAGTTCTTCAGGCAGAAGAAAAATTATCCCATATGGAAGCATGGGGATGCAGGAAGACATAAAAGAAGTTAAAATGGAATGAAGAGAAAAAGAAAGATTAAAATAAATCATAAAACTATAATTATAGGAGCGCCTGGGTTGCCCAGTTGGTTAAGCCACTGCCTTTGGCTTAGGTCATGATCCCGGAGTCCTGGGATCGAGCCCCACATCAGGCTCCCAGCTCTGTAAGGAGTCTGCTTCTCCCCTTTCATGCTCTCTCTCACCTCTCTCTCTCAAATAAATAAATAAAATTTAAATATATATATATATACAATTATAGTGTCTCATGGGATTAAGAGACACCTATCCATCAAACCATGCAACTTAAAAAGCACAAAGAATGGATAGAGGTTGAGTCCTAAAGTATTTGTGTTTGTAGGAAATAGCGAAAGTATTCATTTGTACCAGACTTAACCCGGCCTAATATCAGAGTAACCACTAAACATCATGGAAGCATATATAACTAACAATAAGAAAAAATAATAAAATGGTAGGTTTAAACTCAAATGTACCAGTAATTACACTGACTATAAATGGGCTAAATATTTAAAATAATTAAATTTGTATTAAAAACACACACAACTCCACACTGCTTATAAGAGACTTGCTTTAGTTATACAAAAGGTTGAAAGTAAAAAGGTCCAAATATATATATATCATGTAAGTTATTTTATACATGCCTTTGAAATTAATCTGTCTACTTGAAAGAGACCATAAGTAAAAATCATAGACAATGCTTTATGTGGTTTGTGGTATAGTCAATACAAAAGAGAAATATTTAAATTCTAGTTAGTAGGTACTAATTCAAAATAAAAGCATTGGCCTTCCAACAAAAGATTGCAAAACAAATGAAAAAAAAATTTTTTTTACTTAAAATAAATGTATTTGTTACAGTTGCCATAACAAAAGTAGTCTGTGGTGATGATGGATCTGAGGTCTCTGCAAATACATTTGCATGAATTAATATGCATAAGGAGACAGAGGAATTGTAAGAGCAAAAATTAAGGTTGACAAAGGCGACCAGGAAAACAGCGTATCTGCCTTCCTATCTGGTTTCATGAACTGGTTTTTAGTTTTCTTGTAGAGAGATGGACCAAAGCTATAGGATCCGTTTTCCAGGAAGATTTGAAGGGACTCTGGGCACAAGCACAACTTTTATGGCACTTTGTAACAAACTGTAACCCAGAATAAGAAAGAAGAGTTCTCTCCGTCCCTCCCCTCACAGTGCAGGCCCAGCGCTCTGAGGCTCAAAATGTCCATCAGTTTAGACTATTTTGCCTGACAGCGCAGGGCACTGGCAAGACAGGAAAGTACTGAATGCCTTGACAAGAAGGCTGTCAAGATGCATGGGCCTAATTGTTCCTCACACATTTAAAAGCCCTGGGGGGACTTGCGGAGATAACTGGGAAAGATTGTGAAGCTTAAGATACTCCAGAGAAGAAAGAGATGAATTCTTAAAAAAAATGAGTTTTAAAATATTGGTTACTTAGTTTATAACTATGGTCATTGTGTTAGATAAGGAAATTGTAAGGTTCTTTGTTGTCTCCATTTTTTTTCACCATTGTATGATGGAGAAATATGGCCTCATAATTTGGGATATTAACTTAAGGATATCCTTGGAAAACTTTCTGTATGTATGTAAAAAGGATTTGTAGTGGATCCTGTGGCCCCGCCTCCACCTCCCCATTTTCTCTTTTAGGTGGGGACGACTTATTTTCCCAGCTGCTGAGAATGATGCTAGCTGAAAACATTGATCTGTCCACTCTTTCTTGGAATTCCCTTACTCATGGTCACGCTGCTTTTCCAGGGCGGCCTTGGTCCAATGAATGAAAGTTATAAAGGTCCGGCTCTAGCCTCACGTTGGACAACACTGAAGGAACGGCCCCGTTTCAGAGCGCTGCTGAGTTCAGGTAAGCCATTCGTGGTGCCAGCACTGCGCTCTAACATCTCCGTCTGCCGTTGTGCGTCCTGTCCTTCTGTCACAAGGACTGATTCCAAGAGCACTCCCTAATGTACTTCCAACACACTAAAGTCTAACTCAGACTCTGCTTTTTGGGGAAATTATAACAGGTTTGTTCACTAACTTCCATCTTTCTTTATAGTTTTGCCGGATATCCAAAGGGACTTAGCTTTATTGAGGGAGGGCACTGAGGTTCACTGTCATTGACCAGCCTTCCAGACTGAGTGGCAAGATATCCTAGGCTTTGCCAGGGGGCATTATAGAATGTTCACAAAACAGAGGAAAATATTTTTTACCTATGGTTTTATCTCATTCTTGCACTAATAAACTGCCACTGTTTTTGTGTTTTTATCTCTAGCATTTGTCCAAATTTATATTAGCTACACGTTTGGATAAAGGAAGAGACAACTATTTAAATTAGATAGAAAATGGGACATATTATAGCATGTAAGACTGACTCAGAAAATCCAAGGAGAACAAAACAACTAAAATCCAGGAATGTGCAATGGGGGTCATTCTGGGAAAATTGTTGATCTTGAGAGATGATAGATGTTCTTCTCGATTTAGAACTTCACACACTTTTGCCTTTAAGTATGTATGGTTCAATATAATCCCATTCTCCTCTTCCTTTTCTACCTAAGAAACTTGATTGTGGCAAAAATTGGAGCCTTCCTATGTGTTTTGTGAATTCTTCATGAGGACTTACATTTGCTGGGCCTGAGGTCATATTGTGAGCTGTAGAATCTTTGACCCTGGGCTTTGACCCTTTGTGAGAGCCTGAGCTTTCAGGTCAGGGAGAGACTCACAGCATGAAGGTTTTTTTGTCACTTTTGGGAATCCCCAGAAGCCCTTGGATTTAAAGGCTCAGATGCAGTTTTTAATATATACCACATATCTGGAGAATTCACTTATTATGAATTTAATCATTGAAAGTAAGAACTAGAGCTTAGAACAGGATCAAGAACCAGTGATGATGGTTAAAGTGAAAAATTCTGTCCATCAGGAGTTACCACTGAGAAAGTGAAAAGCTAGGGGCACAGGGGTGGCTCAGTGGGTTAAGCATCTGCCTTTAGCTCAGGTCATGATCTCAGGGTCCTGGGATTGAGCCCTGTAGTGGGCTCCCCGCTCAGAGGAGAGCCTGCTTCCCCCTCTTCTCTGCTCTTCACCCTCTGCCACCACCCATGCTCTCTATCTCTCTCTCTCTCTCTCCCAAAAAAAAAAATCTTTAAAAAAAAGTGAAAAGACAAATCACAAAGAGGAAAACAATATTTGCAATACATGTATCTGTCAAAAGACTCATCCCCAGAACATGTAATGAATACCTGCAAATTAGGAAGACAGAAAACCCAATTAAATATTGGGCAAATTATTGGGAAAAGGTTTGAACAGACATGGTGGAAAGAGATTCAAATGGTCAATGAACGTATCAAAAGGTGCTCAAAATTAATAGTCCTTCAGGGAAATCCAAATTAGAACCTCAGTATGAGCCTCCTACACATCCACCAGAATGTATTGGCAAAGAAAATGAAACTCATACAATGCTGGTGAGTGTGTAAATTGGTATAACAAAGTTAGAAAACAGTTTGATACTATATATTAAAGATGGACACATGTATACTATGACCTGGCAATTCCGCTCTTAGATTTATACCACTAGAAGTTCATGTATGTGGTGCCCAAAAGACACATACAAAACATTTTAGTAGAACTATTCAAGGCAAAATTAAAAATAAGCCAACTATACATGAATAACAGAATGGAAAGTGAGTTGTGTTCTATATATGTAATGAAGTACTGAATTACAATGCGAGTAATCAAACTGCAGTTACATGCACCAACATAGGTGAATCTCATTCAACATTAAGCTGAGTGGAAGAAGCAAGGTGCAGAAGAGTATATACTGAAGAAGGATACAAATTTCAAAGACAGACCAAAAATACATGTGATAATGGGAAGATACAGTAACTGGAAAGAAACATATGGGGGCTTCTTGGGGTTGTGATGGTTTCTTGGTTTTGACCTGGCTCACCCATTACACAGGTGTGTTTATTTTAAGAATATTCATTAAGTAATGATGATTCACGTATACTTCAATAAAGGGAGGGGAAAAATGAGCTTTGTTCACATTATGGAAAAAATAGATTTTTTCCAGTGAAGGAATGAGCAAGGAGGACAGGAATAACTCATTTGAATTTGACTTCCTTAAAAGGAATTTTTTAATAATATGAAGGATATTCTATGGAATTATGGGATTTTTAAAAAAATCAATGCCTAGGGATTACAGCATTTTTCAGTCTATAATTAGTACTCAATCATGACTTCTAATTCTTGAAACTGTTCGGCATGAATACTTTCCTTAAATGTGATATTCATCTTGACTAATGAAGAAAAACTCAGCCATTCCCATATGGCCCATTGTAGACTGTGATTTAGAGCAAGGGAGAGCCTCAAGGATGGGTCACTGTCCCACAGATGAAGTAGTTATTTAACACTGTGTCTGCCTCAGGATGCACGGACCCAGAGGGAAAAATGCAGGTGGGAGGTAGATATTAAACTTCTCGGAAACTCACAAAGTGGAAAACTCTGAATAGAAACCTTGGGAACTCTGGTTTACTGTGAGAATGAAGGGAGCCAGAGGGATAAGTCTCTAGAAGGAGAACCTAGAGGGGGGAAGCTGAACTCAAAGTAATCCATTCCTAGGAGACCCATTCAGGTAAGAGTAAGTCTACAGCATACCATTTCCCCCACCTCCCTTTTTTTGCTTTGAACATGTATGTAAAAACGAGGAAACTGTTTCTGTTGACAAAGTGCTGCTTATAACATAATTAAAAACAAAATGATTTTGTCTGTGCTACAGGTTTCTTGTTATTTTTATGACTTCATTTGCTAGTCAATTCTGCTTTTATTTTTTTTTATTTTTAGGTTCAGTTAGCCACTATATTAGTACATCCTTAGTTTCTGATGTAGCGCTGCATGTTTCTATCTAAAGCCAAGAAGCAAGGTAGCCAGCACTGGAGGGGCCCTACACTGTAGCTTCGGCACTTTTCCAAAGCAGAGTGAGTCTCCAGTGGAATGCAAGATAGATTCTCTTAACTGTTTCTTTCAGTGACTTTTGTATATTCCTAGAAACTAACATAGCCAAATGCTTATTTTTCAGATACAAATTACAATGATGCACCATAAATGTTTTAATCTCAACAATGGTCTTTAATGAATCTGGTGTGGATTTTATCTTGGTAAAAAGAAATTTTACAGATAGTAGAACTATCTTAATATTTTTGAAGCAATTCGTACTTTCTCTTGAATTTTTGCCATCTTTAATATGATGGCAGCAAAAAAAAAAAAATATTCCTTAGGGAAAAAAAACCCAACTTTGTCCCCTGACTGTCGGGTTGAAGAGTGGGCATCTTGCGCCTCCATCCACTCATTTCAGTGACTGGATCAAGGCTGGGCACATGATCCAGGAAAGGCCAATCAAGGTCTTTTCCTAGGACTAATAGATTTTCTGTTTCCAAGGCAGGAGGATGTGAACCTAGGGCCGCTAGCGGATATGTGGAGAGAATGTCCTCGCTGAAAAGCCAAGTAGAGACAGAAGGAATCTTGTGTCTTCGTATCTCTGGCTAAAATCCCAAGGCTCTGGTTCTTGGATGTCCTCTTTCAGGTCCACAAATTGCTCAAATACACTCCAGAGTTTCCTGAATGAAGGGATTCTCTTTTTGCACAGGTCAGTTAGAGTTGGTTTCTGTCACCAGCATCCAAAAAAGTCCTAATGAATAAAAGGACAATATCAAGAGGAACAGGAGGGCCAGGAACTGCCAGCTGCTGTCTTGGAGCTGTTTATTTCCGTCATGTTATCCAAATGTACTTTTTCCTTTGTATGGGCCCTTGGTGACTGGACATCAAATATCTACTGTGCATGTAGTGATAATTTCCAAATCATGCAGACACTCTTCTCCAAGGGCAATGTTGCTTGAATTTCAACGTGCTCTCAGGAGTTAAAGATTTGCTCCCCCCAACCCTTCCCCACCAAGTACTTTTCTGCTGTCGTCTAATAGTTTCTGTAGATTTAGGGGTGTCTCTGGATTAAATTTTTATTTATCAGTTTCATAGGTGTTTCTATGAATATAAAAGTAATACATTTTCTTTGTAAAATGTCCATAGTTTCCTGAAAATCATAGAATGAATCCCTTGTAATTCTATCATTCAGAGATAATAACCGGTAATATTTCAGTGTGTATTTCATTTTTCCCCTTTCATACTTTTTCTATCCACACACACATATGTGCATATTACAAAAAATTGGATCGTGGTATAATAATGCAATTTTCACTTGATCATCTTTTAAATCAAAACTATCATTCTCATGAATAATCTCATTGAAATCTGTTTTCTGGATATTGCCCAATAACATAAACGTGCACCCATTTTTTTAACCTTTTGACCTTCTTCACTCATTTCTCCCCCTCCCCACCCCCTACCTCTGACAACCACCAGTCTGTTCTCTGTATCTATGAGCTTGTTTTTTGTTTGTTGTTTAGATTCCACATACAAAGGAGATCATACGGTATTTGTCTTTCTCTATTTCATTGAGCATAATTCTCTTGAGGTCCCTCCATGTTGCGACAAGTGGCAAGATTTCCTTTTTTTTATGACAGAATAACATCCCACTGTATAAATCTACCACATCTTCTTTACCTATTCATTCATCAATGGACACTTAGGTGTTTCCATATCTTAGTTATTACAAACAACGTTACAACGAGTATGGGGGTGCATATCTCTTTTCAAATCAGTTTTTTCGTTTTCATTGGGTAAATACCCCAGATGGAATTGCCAGGTCATATGATAGTCTTATTTTTTAAATTTTTGAGGGGCGTTCGTACCATTTCATAGTGATTGTACCAGTTTATATTCCTGTCAACAGTGAACAAGAGTTCCTTTTTCTCCACATTCTCATCAGCACTTGTCTTTTTCCTAATGACCATTCTTAAAAATGTGCTCTGATATCTTGTTGTGGTTTTAGTGTGCACTTCCCTGGAGACTGGTGATGCTGAGTACCTTTTCACGTACCTGTTGACCATCTGTATATCTTCTTTGGGAAAATGTCTATTTAGATCTGTTCCTTTTTTAATTGGATTTTTTCTTTCACTATTGAGTTGTATGAGTTCCTTATATATTTTGGATATTAGCTCCTTACTAGATGTATGATTTGCAAGTGTTCCCCCTGCCACAGTTTCGTAGTTTGCTTTTTCATTTTGTTGATGGTTCCCCTGCTGTACAGTGCTTTTTAAATATCAAATGTGACAAGATATAAACATTATGATCTTGATTGCCACAAAGAAATTAGTCACAACATCTACTATATTCTAATGTTGTGTTAGGCAGGAGTCTGATGAATTTTAAAATGATTTCAGATCTCAAGTTATTTTTATTCAGAGGTTTCTTTTATAAAAAAGAATATCATATATCCAATTTATTATTAATTAAAGAGTGGCTGTTACAAACGGAGTAATTTGGAAATCCAGGAAGGGACAATAATCACGGGCTGGGATGCGGAGTCTGAGCAGAGTCCTGAAGAGCAGAAAGACTCGGCTTGGGCAGAAAGGGCAGGGGTTTCCAGGAGAAGAAACAGTGACAAAGCCCCAGAAAGAAAGAATGTAGGTCCATGTGCCTGGAGCGGAAGCTTGATGAAGAAAACGTTAATCGTATCCGTTAACCATTTGATCCTGTTCTGTCTTTTTACGGATCACCCTTGGCAGTTGTAATTTCTTAAGGGATTGGGATGTGGGAGTGAGAAGTGAGGGCTAACCATCCCATCTGGAGTTCTCCTTGACACGTGGTCCCTAAAAGCATTTTGTATGCTCCTTTTCTCTGTGGCATCCATGGGCTTCCCTTCTGATCATTCATCAAAGTAAGGGGCCATCTGCTCTGTGCTCCGTCTGCTCCACGACTGAAATGGAGACATGTGTTATGTGGCTCTGTTCCAGCTTCCCCTTCTTTACATCTGCCGCACCCCTTTGAACAGCCCATGGGGCATAACTGACGTCTCACCTTACGACAAGGTACATGACCCTTTTGCTTCCAGTCCTATTTTACTTTGAAAACTACCTGCACCTCATGCTGTTCAGGTGTTATTGTAGAAACCCTCACCATACACCAAGACACCAGTTGTTTACATTCCTTGGGCAGGAATATTTTACCAATGAAAGGTACTAAAACCTTTCATTAAAGGGAATTCAACATTTCAACCCATTCTATTATATGAAGAATAACAACAAGAATAATAACAATTCTATTACATGAAGACTAACAACTTTCTCAATCCCTTTGAAGTCCATTATTGACATTTTCTAACCAATATTCTGTATATCCTTGGGCTCCTTAACTCACAGGAGAAGGTTTAAAGCTAGAACAACCTTGAAACTACAGAGTCTAAAATGAATGAAAATAGGCCTAGGAATGAAGTCATAGAACTAGAAAGAATATTGCAAAGGCCTTCCAAAAACTGTGTGCATGTGTGTGTATGTGTGTGTGTGTGTTTGAATATGCAATGACAAATGCTCTTTTCTTCCAAACTAGAGAACCAGAGAAAGACCTCTCGATGACTAGGAGGCAGAAATTTTTAGATTTTATATTTATATAGGAAATAAAAGCACTTTGGCAAGAATTTCTGTGTTTGAGATAAGTGAAAGTGGGCAAGTATTTAACTTTTCTGACCCTCACATGGCTGCTCTGTAAATGGAGTATAACAAACACGTGCATGAAAGCATGTGAGAAAGGACTAGATGTTGAGCTGATGGTGTAGTGAGCCCTCAGATAGTTATTATAATGCCTGGGATGTAGGAATTACCCCTTGTTTGAAAGAAGTGATACATAGAAATCTTCTTGTCTTCCAGGCAAGAGTTGGTAAACTTTGGTGACTCTTACGCTCCTAGAAAGATGTACTTTCACCATAATTTCTGTAGTGATTATAGCTCTTTGCTTAGCCTGTTATGAAAACTTAATGAAACATAAAAGCTAGGCCATAGAAATAGTCTTAATCAACATCAAAGTGACACTGGTAACATTCCTAAAGCCTTTATGGGCTGGAGTCATTCTTTTTCAGAATTTCAAACAAAAAGTAATTCTCTGAGAGGAATTAGAGAACACAAAGCAAAAGTTTAATTAACGATCTACTTGGGACGTAAGGAACAGCATGGAGGACATTAGAAGACGGAAGGGAAAAATGAAGGGGGTATATCAGAGGGGGAGACGAACCATGAGAGACTGTGCCTAGAAACAAACAGGGTTTTAGAGGGGAGGGGAAGTGGGGGGGTGGATTGGCACGGTGATGGGTATTAAGTAGGGCATGTACTGCATGGAGCACTGGGTGTTATATGCAAACGATGACTCTTGGAACACTACATCAAACACTATGACGTACTGTATAGTGACTAACATAACATAGTAAAAAAGATAAAAATGGAAAATAAAGGATCTACTTGGGGCAGTGAAAAAGGCAGGTAAACAGATTTGAAAGAAATAGAGGACATTTATAATACCTTCATTGAGATAGTATTGATGTATAATAAAATGCATAATTTGATGGGCTTTGATATATGTATATGTGCATGAAATCATCAACGTAATCAAGAAGTTGAATCGAGCTTATCAACCACTTACAACAGTGTCCTCTTGCCCTTTTGGTCCCTTCTCTCTCTCCTCCCTCTTTCCCTGGCAATCCAGTGGGGATTCTTTCCTATTACTACATTTTAATTTAAATTTTCTAGAGTTTTCTACAAATAGAATTAAATTGTGCACATTCTTCTTATTTTCTGGCTTCTTCCATTCAGCATAATTATTTTGAGATTCATTATATTGCTTCACTTGTCAAGTTCATTTCTCTTTCTTTTTTTCTTCCTTCTTTTAAGATTTGAGATAGCACAAGCAGAGAGAGCAGCAGGCAGAGGGAGAAGCAGACTCTACACTGAGCAAGGAGCCTGATGCGGGACTTGATCCCAGGACCCTGGGGTCATGACCTGAACCAAAAGTAGGCGCTTAACCAACTGACCGAACAACCCAGGCATCCCAATTCCTTTTCACTTTTGAGTAGTATTCCCTTGTGTGACTATGACATACATTGTTTGTCCATTCACCTGATAGGCATTTGGGTTGTTTCCTAATTTCGACTATTACAAAAAACTGCGATGAATATTTGTATACAAGTCTCTGTATGATTCATGCTCTTATTTCCACTTATGAGTAGAATTACTAGATAATGGTAGATACATGGTTAACTTCTTAATAAGTTTCCAAACTCTCTTCTGAAATGGCTCCACATTTTGCGCATCCACCAGTGGTTCCCAGCTCCGCCACACCCTTACCAATCCTTGCTACGGTCATTCTTTTTAGTTTTAGCCATTCTAATAGGTGTGTAGTGATATGGTGTTAATTTGAATTCTCCTAATGACTAATGATTTTGAGCATCTTTTCATGTACTTATAAGCCATATGTTTATTTTGGTAAAGTATCTTGTTCAAATCTTTTGCTCATTTTTTACTGGGTTGGTTGGTTGTTTTCTTATTACAGAATTTAACATGCACTTCACAGGTTTGGATACAAGTTCTTCATGAGATTTATGATTTGCAAATAGTTTCTCCTGGTTGGTAGCTTGTCTTTGCATGTTTTTAAACAGTGTCTTTCAAAGATTAGAAGTATTTCATTCTAATGGGTCTACAACTTGTCGACTTTTTGTCTGTTGGATGAATCATGCTTTGGTGTCCTAAGAAACTTTTCCTTCAGAGACTTCTATGGTTTACAATTTACATTTAGGTTTTGGATTCCTTTTAAATTTATGCAGATGGTAAGAGGTGTGGGTCACAGGCACGCTTGGCACTCAGGTATCCAGTTGCTCTAATAACACTTCTCGAATAGTATCCTCTTGTCCACGGAATTGCCTTGTCATCTTCATAAAAAATCACTTGTCCATAAATATGTGGGTGCACTTCTGGATTTTATTCTTTTCCATTGATCTATTTTTCTATCATTTCGCCAGTACCATACTGTCATGATTAATCTAGCTATAAAGTGAGTCTTTGGTTTAAAGACTTTATTCTTCTCTTGCAAAGATGTATTATATGAGTATTTTATGTTCTTCGTAATTCCATTTGAATTCCACAGGCAACGTGCCACCTAAAACAATATACAGGATTCTAAATCTGTTGAATCCACAGACCAATTTGAGAAGAACTGACATCTTGACTGTATTGAATCTCTGGACCCACAAACACAACATATTTCTTCCATTTATTTGGGTCTTCTTTCACTTCTCTCAGCAAAGTCTTGCAGTTCTTAGCATACAGGCCTTATAAATCCTTTGTCAGCTTTGTTCCTGAGTATTTCATATTTTCTTATGCCATTATGAGTTATATGTCTTTTAAATTCTGAGTTTTTGTTTCTAGCACATAGAAATGAAACTGTCTTTTTTTCTTTTTTTTTAGAGAGAGAGAGAGAGAGTGCCTGTGAGTGGTGGTGGGGGGGCCAGAGGGAGAGAGAGAATCTTAAGCAGGATCCGTGCCCAACACAGTCTGATATGAGGCTCAGTCTCACAACCTAAGCCCAGATCAAAAGTTGGATGGTCAACCCACTCAGCCACCAGGTACCCCACTGTTTGATCTTGGTTTGTATCCTACAATCTTGGTAAACTGACTTACTAGTTCTAGTAGCTTTCCGCTATTTCATTGGACTGCCTACTTAGAGAATATATTATCTGTAAATATAGTTTTATTTCTTCCTTTCCTATCTGAATCCCTTGTACCTATTTTTCTTACCATATTTTACTGGGCAGAAGCTCCAGTGTAATGATGAATAGAAGTGGCAGAGCAGGCATTTATGTCCTATTCTTGAACTTAGGGGAGGACCTTTAGTCTCTCATCACTAAGAATGATGTTAGCCATTGGGCTTTCATAGATGCCCCTCCTCAAATTGAGAGATTTCTCTTCTATGGTTAGTTTCCTGAGAGTTTTGATCAGGAGTGAACCTGATTTTGTCAAGTGCTTTTCCTACAGCTAAGATGGTTGACTTTTCTGTAATTTAATATGAATTACATTGCTTGATTTTATATGTAAAACCTTGTACTCATGACATAAACTCTATTTGTTAATAATATATTATCTATTTTGATATGGTTTCATTTACTTGGATCATGTATTATTTAGAATTTTTGCATCTTTGTTCATAAATGATATTAGCCCATCATTTCCTTTGTTTATAATATCTTTTTCCGATATGGTATTCAAGAAATACTGGAATTGAGGGTATAGCTCAGGGGTAGAACATTTGACTTCAGGAAGTACTGGAACCAAATAATAATTTACAAAGTATTCTTTCCTCTTCAACTTTCTGTAAGAGCTTGTGCAGAGTTGGTATTATTTCTTCCTTTAATGCTTGGTAGAATTCACCAGATCAACAATTTAAATGAAATGGACCAATTCCTTGAAAGATACAAACTACCAAAGCTCATTCAAGGAGAAATTAATCATCTGCTTAGCCCTAAATCTAATGAAGACATTGAATTAATAGCCAAAAATTTTCTGAAAAGATTATGACTGGAATCTGTGAGTATAATTTTTTTCAAATTTCTTATACTTGGAAATAATTGAGCTTCTTGGACCTTTGGGTTTACAGTTTTCATTATTTTTTTTAAATAGCAATTATTTCTTAAAGTACTTTTTCTGCCTCTTCCCATTCCTCTCTCTGATATATCCCTGTTAGGCTGATATTGTCCTACAGCTCACTGAGGCTACTTTATTTATGCTTTTTTTTTCTCTATGCACTTAATCTTGGACAGTTTCCATTACTTTATTTTCGAGTTTACTTATCTTTCCTCCTGCAAGATCCTATCTGCTGTTAATCACATCCAGTGTATTTTTGTCTTTTTGTTTTCATCACTAGAAGCTTGATTTGCTTTTTTAAAATTTCCTTTATGTTTCTATATAACTTTTGGAACATATGGAATGCAGTTACAATAGCCATTTTTATATCCTCTTCAGCTAATTCAAATATCTGTGTCAGTTCTGTGTCAATTTCAATAGATCACCTCCTCTCCTCACTGTGGATTTTATTTTCCTGTTTCTTCATGTGCCTGGTAATTTTTTTTTTTTAACCAGGGGCCAGACATATTGAATTTTATATTTTGGGGTACTGGATATTTTTGTTTCCATATTCTTGAGCTTTCGTTTGGGATGCAGTTAATTTACTTAGAAATAATTTGGTGTTTTGGGGTACTCCTTTTAAGGTTTGTTAGGTGGAGAACAGGGTGTTTGGCCTAGGACTAGTTATTCTTCACTACTGAAGCAAGTCTCTTCTAAGAACTCTTCCCAATTCATTGTGAATTATGAAGTTTCCTAGGGTTGATGAGAGCAGGTACTGTTCCTGACCCTATGTGACCGATGGGTACTATTAACACTGAACTTTTCAGGAAGTTCTTTCCTTGGTTCAAATGGTTTTCTTCCATTCACGCATTGATCATTATTCCAATGAGTACTCAGTTCCAATGATCATTATTCCAATGAGTACTCAAGGGGTGGGGGAATACTTTGACATTCGTTAGAGTTCTCTCTCTGTGCAGCCCTGTGTCCTCTCATTCACCGTCTTGTAACCGTGAGCTACTTTGATCTCTCTGGATTTTCAGCTCTATCTCCTCAACTCAGTGAGTCTCCTGGATTCTACCTGGATTTTCTGTCCATGTGCTATGGTCTGGCAACTTCCACAAAGTTTTCTGTTTCTCAGAAAACTGCGCTTTCTGTTTCTCAGGGATCATTGTCCTCTGTTGCCTGCATATTGAGAATCAATCATTATTCCATATATTTAATCTGGCTATTTTGGTTGTTCCATAGGGGAAGGTAAATACTGTCCCTATTGTTCTACCTAGGTCAGAAGTGCAGATTTTGAGACAGGTGATATCTAAAAGCAATATAGCAGATGCTGAGGGGGTTTGAACCATTCATACCGACTCTACACCAATTTCTATTCCAGTATATATGCTAGATTTGACATCATGTCTTACACACAGAGGCTCACTACAGGAATGACTCTCAAAAAGAAAACATGATTCTTATTCACCACCCTCATCCCTGCAATATATTCTTTAGAAAAGGGAAACTTGTTAGGTACTAGGAAGAACTGTGGAACCCCTTCAAGCCCCCCACCAAAAAAGTCAGACCACCATTCCTTTAGTTCTTACAGTTTCTACAGAATTACAGAATATCCACAACCTGATATTACTGGGTTGACAGGGGTCCCAATTTTTATAACGGGTATTCTTGTCACCTCTGGTCCTATCTCATGGAACCAACAGGCACAGGCCACAGGCATCTGATTCCACTCATGGAGATTTTTCTCTTTTCTTTCTCCTCAAGATGCTGCTTACCATTTTAGGACCCCAGTATTTTAAAAAAGCTAAACAAAAGCACCTTTTTAAAAAGTTATTTTCTTCCATATCAAACTTGATGACCCATCAGATGGAGTTCGGACCTCAGAAACACAGGGGTCCCTGTATTAAGCCAGCACTGAGGGAGGTTCCGGTGCACTTGGAAATCCACTGCTGTGGTCGACCGCAGGCATCACAGAGTGGGGAAAGTTTCCAAGCACCCCTGTTAATCCTGGCTAAAGGGGTAAAATTGTTCAACATCAGGCATAAGACTACTTCTGTTGATGATGAAGTTTTTCCATGAATTGTTCGGGTGTTGAAAGATGGGCTCCATTCTTTAAGTACATGTGCTGGTAAGTGGGTATTGAGATGGGTAAGGATGGTTTACAGAATTACAGAATAAGACTCTTAAGGAAAGAGGAGACCAAGCACAACTCTCTCACCTAGAAAACTGCTCAGAAGAGACTTAAGAGCACGTCGCTCCGTCTTGTGAGACCAAACACCCAAGCTGCTCTCCGTCCTCCTGCAGAGCAGATCAGAAAGGGAAAAACTGAGAGAAAAGAATCTGATGAATGCAAAAGACATCGTGGAAACTGTGTGCTTAATATCTCAACCATCTCAGAGAAAAAGTGGATTATTTTCAATCTGGCCTGAAATCAAGATAATTTTTCCTATGAATATCAAGAGAAGTTTGCTCAGCCAATAAATGGAAGATGTGACTGAGCTGCTATTTCTGCTCGTAGCAAGACAGAGACGTAAGCAAACTCACATCTCCCTAATGTTTTTTTTTCTGAAAAAAGGATTTCTTTCAACCCCAAAATATATATTCATAATTTTCCTGCATTACAGGTGCATTTTGATGCAACCCTAATTTCTCTGATTTATGTTAGATGAGCATCGCAGTCCTATTATGTTTATGTTTATATTCAGAATAAATACCATATGGTTTTGACGATTTAAGGCATACATTTAAGTTATTCAGATCCACAGTAACAAAGCACAATCATTTTGTACTAAGATAATAGCATCCCAGAGCCTCCCCTGCTTTCTTCCATCTCTGCTACTGTCCCCAGCTCATTCTGCACATGGAGGACCATATGGTATCTTTGTGTTTGTTTCTGGTTAGCAGTATAGGCATTTTTTTAAACTCACAAATACAGAGATAGCTCTTAGAAAGACAAATAGCTAAAATGGTTAAAAGTAGTTCTTTGGAGTAAAAAATCAGTGTGGAGATTATTTTTTTCTTATTATAATATAATTTCTACAAAACTATTTGCCATTTTACATTAAAGAAATGAAATCTTGCCATTTGCAATGACATGGATGGAACTAGAGGCGATTACACTAAATGAACTAAGTCAGTCAGAGAAAGACAATTATCATAGGATCTCACTGATACGAGGAATTTGGGAAACAAGGCAAAGGCTCATAGGGAAAGGAAGGAAAAAATGAAACAAGATGGGATTGGGAGGGAGACAAAGCATAAGAAACTCTTAATCTCAGGAAACAAACTGAGGATTACTGGGGGTGGGGGTGTAGGGATAGGGTGTCTGGGTGATGGACATTGGGGAGGGCATGTGCTGTGGTGAGTGCTGTGAAGTGTAAGCCTGACGATTCACAGACCTGTACACTTGAAACAAGTAATACATTTTATGTTAATTAAAAAAAAAATTTTTAGGCACGCCTGGGTGGCTCAGTTGGTTAAGCAGCTGCCTTCGGCTCAGGTCATGATCCCAGCGTCCTGGGATCGAGTCCCACATCGGGCTCCTTGCTCGGCAGGGAGCCTGCTTCTCCCTCTGCCTCTTCCTGCCACTGTCTGCCTGTGCTCGCTCGCGCTCGCTCTCTCTCTCTCTGACAAATAAATAAAATCTTAAAAAAAAATTTTAACTACTTGGCCTTTTATACATATGTACGGGTTTTTGTTTGATAAAGTAACTTTTTTCTTGAGGCACAGCTGGAAATGGTTCATCCCTGAGTAAGCTGTTCACTACTGTCCTGCCACCTCTATCTTGGGCTTGTGCTGGAATTCTTCTCAGTGCCTATTTTTTTCAGGGTTTCCTTCAATTCCATAAGCCTCTAACTTTTTGCCACAAACTTCTTTGTAGTGATCAATTTCAGATTCGCTTGCAACCAAAGAACTCTGGCTGATACTGAGATGAGCATCTTCTCTCTCATTTGCATCTGCCCCTGTTGCCTACACGTCGAAGGGCCTTGGCTGTCCTACAAGGGCCTCCACGACCAGGCCTCTCTCTGCCCTCACATTTCTGTCACCACTCTAATTTCTAGGGCTGCCCATCTGCTCACGGTTAGCTGGAAACCATATGGATTTGCCAGACTCCTCCTTTTTCCTGGAGCGTATCCTCCTCCTCCTGTCATTTGCCAGTTGTTATTTACCTTCTGTGCTTGGCTCCAGCATCATCTCCTCCAAAAAACATCATTGAGTTCTTCAAGTTGCTCCTTTAGAGCCTTCTCTATACCTTCCATTACTAGTCACTGTCAAAGATTGATACTCTCTTGTGTATCTGTCTTCTCTAGACTATAAATTTGTCAAGAGCGTATCTGTCTTTATTTTTATGTTAATGCCTCACGCATCGCATAACATTCAAACTAATAAATATTTTATGAACTAAAATGGATATTCCTAATCATAAAAGGGGTCAAATTATATGCCACATAATGGACTTCCTTCAGTATTTGAAAATCTGCAGATTTTCAAATTTTACAGTTTTAAAACTTGTATCCAAGAAGCTGCTTTTAAAGATTAAAAATGGAAATGTAATTGCTGAAAAGTTGAGAAAAACATACTGTGCATGACAGTATACAGTATATAGTATACTGTATAAATAGTATATTTATATAAATAATGTATGTATAATATAAAACTATATATACATTATAGAGAATAGGTTTTATACTATAGTATACATAGTATAACTATAACTATAGTTACTGTATAACTATAACTATACTGTGACTATAGTTATATTATATAACTATATATTATAGTATATTATATAAATATAGTATAACTAGAGTGTTATACTAGTATATAGTATAACTAGAGTGTAACTATATATATAAATATAGTGTAACTATAGTTACACTGTTACACTCTAGTTATACTATAGTTATATAGTATATATAGCTATAATATATATAGTTATACTATATAACTATAGTATAACTAGAGTGTAACATACTATAACTATAACATTGTATACTATACTATACTATAGTATGCATAGTTTACACTATAATATACATACTATACTATAGTATACATACTATATAGTATGTAGTATACATAGTATATGTATAGTATAAAACTATATATACATTATACAGTATATACTATATATCATTTTATACAGTATAGTATAAAACTATACTGTATATGTTGCTCTCTAATCGCTGTGTAAAGTTTGATTGTGCTTCCTTTGGGGAAATCACCAGGTTCTCTCTGGTTGCACTGCCATGACCAGATGGCAGCATCAATGTGATCTTTTTCAAGATGTTCATTAGATCATCCTCAAAGCCTTTCAGCATCTTCCCATTGCACTTAGACTAAAATCTAAATGTCTAGGGCATCTGTCTCTGCCTGAATTTGTTTCCTGAGGCAGCTGTAGCAAAGCCCCATAAACTGGGTGGGTTAAACAACAGAAATGTATTGCTGTACAGTTCTGGAGACTGGAATTCCCAAATGAAAATGTCGGCAGGGTTGGTTCTTTCTGGTGGCTGTGAGGGAGAACACATTCCATGCCTGTCCCCTAACTTCTGTGGTTGCTGGCAATCGTTGGCGTTCCTGTAGATGCAATACCCCAACCTCTGCCTTCATCTTCACATGATGTTCTCTGTTTGTGTCTGTTTCCATGTCCAAATTTCCCCTTTTTATAAGGACATGGTCATATTGGATTAGGGCCCCCCACGATGATCTCATTATTTGCTAACTAATTATCTGCAAAAACCCTATTTCCAAATGAGTCACATTCCCAGGCACTGGGGGTTAGGACTTCAACATCATCTTGGGGAATACAATTCAACTCATAACAGTGTCTGCTTTTGTCATATCATCTCCTGCCATTCTCCATCTTACTCTAGCCATACTGGCCTTTGTACTCGTCCTAGAACAAGTCAACAGCACCCTCTCCTCAGAGATTTTGTATTTCTTGTTGATGCTGAGAATACCCTTCACATAGGCACAGTCTTCTCATTTTGAGCTCAGATCAAAGTCAGAGACTATGCTCCTGCACCTATATGCTATAGGCCTGTTTATTTCCGTGGTCTAAACCATCTTGTTCTTTTAGGTGTTTGTTTGACTCTTCTATCGAGAATGGTCTAAACCATCTTGTTCTTTTAGGTGTTTGTTTGACTCTTCTATCGAGAATGGACACTCCAAGAGCACAGAGATCCTGCATTCCTTCTTAAAGATGTATCCCTAGTGCTTAATACAGTGCCTGTTAGATAGCAGGGGTCAATGCAAATTATTGTATTATAATGAATTAGATTTACTGCAAAGCAAGGTATAAAGAAAAACATCTAAAGTCACATCTCCAAACAGCATAAATAATTTACCAAAGAAACAGCTGAAATAGGTCTTTACCCAGAATAATTTTTTTTCAAAATATGGAAACATCATTAGCATCTCTTCTTGCAAAATTCAAATGACCTCTGATCACATGTCCATTTTGTAACATAGCTTCACTGACCACTCTGTTTAAAATCACAACTCTCCACCCAAACAGATTTCCCATGTATCTCCTCTAGGGTCCCGCAATACTTTTCACCTTCGAAAGACTGTATAATACACTTACTGATGCTGCCTTTTTAAATTTTAACTGGAGATACTGCTTTATAAAAGTGCCTTCCTCCCTTCCAGTGGGTAAATTTGTCTGTTTTGTTCCCTGGGGGAGTCCAGGGATCTAGAACTGTGCCTCACCCATAGTGTGTGCTCAATGAATATTCGCAAATGGTGGAAAAATAAAAAGTGCTTCCCTACTCTTAGTTCCTAGTTTCTTTACACGAGCATTATGAAAGTAATAGAGCTTTACTTGTAAAATTAAATGCCAAAGGACGCTCCAGATCAGAGAAGAGAAAATAAGAATCGATAGGGTGTGCACACTACATGGTGTTTCTATGCAGGCTCTACCTATCCTAGCTTAACATTCTGGTGTGTAATGGTACTCACATATAAAACCGGGTGGGGGGGGGTGAGTGAATGTTGCAGGGGCTGTGTTAGTCCTGGGATCCAGGCTTCACTTCTTCCTCGGCTAGAATTGGTATCTTTAGGCTGAGCGACTGGTACTCAGGGCATGGTCAGTAGCTAGGCCCAGTGCATTTCTTTTTCCTTACAGAATTTTTTTTTTTTTAACCATACCAACATGAAAGGCCTCCCAACAATCCAGACCAACCTTTGTCTTAATGGAGTCTGAAGTTCACTTTTCTGTTTATGATGTGTAACAGTTGAAGTGGGAGATATAAAGTTTGCAGCTATTATGTGATCAAAACCATTTGTGTTCTCCCAAAGAGGAAGGAGAAGGCAAGAAGGGGGTGGGGCGGCGGGGAGGAGGCAGAAAAGGAAAAATCTCAGAATTGGAAGCTTAGAGCTTGTGCGGAGAGCAGGAAGTTGAAACTCATCCAACTGTCACATAACAACAGAAGAAAAATGCTTTATGTATTCAATCATTATTAAGTGTTCTGCATGTCTGTTCTCCATGTTATTTGCCAGTATATATTGGTTTTCAAATGCTAGCATTTTAAGAGCAGGAGAAATATTTACTTTTAAGTTAAAAATTGATTTTTGAAGGCCATTAAAAACAAAAATTCCATGTGGTGGAAGAGGAAAAAAAAAAAAGCGATACCCTCACTTCAAGCATTCCATACTGAAACCAAAAAGGTCTCTATTGCCTTTAACTTTGAAAATCACTTTCTAAATGAAGGGCCGCTCTAAGCTGAGCCACTAGTGTTCCCATTCCACAAATATGTTTTAGGAATAAAGTATTTAATGTCCAGTGATGGTACTGAGGCAGACAGGACTTCGAATGAAGGCGGTACCCAGCAAGCCACCAGCCCATGGCTCTTCTGTAGAGAGCAGGTACCTCTGAGCCAAACTGGAAAATGAAAAATTGGGGGAAGTAAAAACCTCTGTGGACTCTTTCCTCTTTTAGCCTTTAGGAAAATAGTCTGAGCAGAGAAACTGCAGTTAGAATTGGATCATTGAGTTTGTGGATCATAGCACCGTGCAGGCTTAGAACCGGACAATGTTGAAGGAAGTGGAGGCCCAACTGTTCTACGGACGAGAAGACCGGAGCACAAAAGAACGGTGTGGCAGCCCAAGGTCATAGATCCGCGCATTGGAAATAAACACTAAACGGCAGCCCAAGGTCATAGATCCGCGCATTGGAAATAAACACTAAACGGCAGCCCAAGGTCATAGATCCGCGCATTGGAAATAAACACTAAACGGCAGCCCAAGGTCATAGATCCGCGCATTGGAAATAAACACTAAATGGCAGCCCAAGGTCATAGATCCATGCATTGGAAATAAACACTAAATGGCAGCCCAAGGTCATAGATCCGTGCATCGGAAATAAACACTAAATGTAGGCATCCTGAGTGTGGTTTAGTCATGTTTCCCTCTTTGGTCATCTAACAGGTGCACCACTGCTGTCCTTGAAGACCTCACAGAGGGCTGTCTTCCTACTTCTGAAGGAAGAAGCTCACATAAGGTGCCTTCGTCCATCCACTGCATCCCTCTAAAGCCCTCTTGAGGGCATGTTTTATGCACACCAGGTCTGCAGAAACATGATGTTTGATCCTTTATGAATGGAAATGTTTGTTGTGGATTCTTAAAGAGCAGCAGAGTTCCTGTCAGCTTGACCACTGGAAGAGCTCTCAAATTCCCTGGAATGATGCCCATTTCTCCTGGAATTAGGGCTTGTTTACTTCACCCTTACCTCTTCACCCTTACCCGGACCACCTCTGGGCTAAAGCCAGCTGTCCTCTAGCTCTCTCTAGATATTTCTGTCTTGGCTCCACATCCAGCACTTTTTTGGCTTCAGATCAAAATTTCTCTCCAAGAAGCCTAAGTAATCTTGACATGTTCACTGTCCCCTCTTTACCGCCCTTGGTCTCTGAATTGGCATGCTTTTATTTATCAAGTCCCTGTACGTAGTACACAGCTCGGTTCCCCTGAGTCTGATGTCTTCTTTCTGTTAGACCATTCTAAATTCTTGACATCTTTTTTTCCTTCTCCTACATTCCATATTTATTACATTTGGAATAAATAGATACAAAATCATATATGGCAATCAATGTAATTCATTCCTATAGCACTTGAATATACACATTGTATGCATTTTAAAAAATAATATCAAAGCCTGTATACCAGTAAGCTCAAGAAATAGAATATTGTCAATATGTTGAAGTCTTTGCAGGCTCCTTCTGATTGCATCTGACTTTTTAATCCTTTCAAAACATTTGTTATTCGATTGTTTTTCTTTATAAATTTTACCACTTATGGGTGTGCCCCAAGAAATGTTTAGTTTTGTTTTTATTGAAGTTTACCAACATGGCATCATAGATAGATAGATAGATAGATACAGAGATGGATGGATGGATGGATAGATAGATAGATAGATAGCATCTGCGACTTGCTTTTCGGGCTTACTGCTTACTGCTTTTTTAAAATTAATCCTTATCAGTACCTGGTGCCTAATTAATTTTCACTGTAAAGAATTCCATTATTTATCTATGTCACCCTTTATTCATTCTTTATGGATAAACATTTGGATTGTTTCATTTATTTGCTATTACAAAAACTGCTATTATGAACACGTTTATGCACATCTCCTCACTGATGTATTTTAAAATTTTCATAGGTTGGAAAATTAAGAGGAAAATTACTAGGTCATAGTCTAGGAGTAGTTTCAGTATAACTAAATACTGTTATTTCCTAAAATTCTTGTACCAATTTATAGTCCTATTTGTTCCACATGTTCATCAGTATTTGGATTAGTACAACTTTTTGTTTTGTCACTTTGTGTGTGTGTGTGTGTATTTCATTTATGATTGTAGAACTATTCATTTCCCTAGTTTCTAATGAAATCACAAATATTTTCTAAAAACTTTTTATTCAGGTATATTAACTAACAGTATTATGTTAGTTTCGTGTACAATATGATTCAGCAATTCGACACATTACTCAGAGCTCATCACGGTAACTGGGCTCTTAAACCCCTTCTCCTGTTTCACCAGTTTATTTTCTCTATTTAAAGAATCGGGGGGTTTTGTCTCCTTTTTCCTTTGTTTACTTGTTTTGTTTCTTAAATTCCACATATAAGTGAAATCATAGGGTAATTGTCTTCCTCTGACTGGCTTATTTTACTCAGCACTGTACTCTCTAACTCCATCCATCTTGTTGAAAATGGCAAGATTTCATTCTTTTTTGTGTCTGAGTAATATTCCATTGAGAGTGTGTGTGTGTGTGTGTGTGTGTGTGTGTGTGTGCACGTGTGTGGGTACCACGTTTTCTTTATCTGTTCATCAGACACGAGGGCTATTGTTAATAATGCTGCAGTAAACATAGGGGTGGACATTTTTTAATTAGTGTTTCCATTTTCCGTGGATAAATACCTAGTAGTGGAATGACTGGATCATATGGTAATTCTAGTCTTAATTTTTTGAAGAACATCCACCCTGGTTCCTCCAGTGGCGGCACCAACTTACACTCCCACCAACAGTGTACGAGATTCCTTTTTCTCTACATCCTCACCAACACTTTTTATTTCTTGTGTTTTTTATTTTGATTGGTGTCAGATAATATCTCATTATGGCTGTGTTTTCTTAAATTATCCTTATTTCTTATTATTTAATTTAAAAAATGTTAATTCCAGTATAGTTAACATACAGTGTTATATCGGTTTCAGGAGTACAATATAGTGGTTCAACAATTCTATCCATTACTCAGTGCTCATGGTGACAAAGGGACTCCTTAATCCCATCATCTATGTCACCCATCCCCCTACCCAACTCCCCTCTAAGAATCAAAAGTTTGTTCGCTAGGGTTAAGAGTCTGTTTCTTGGTTTGACTCTCTTTCTCTTTCTCTCTTTCCTTTTTTCATTTATTTTGTTTCTCACATTCCACATATGAGTGAATCGTAGGGTATTTGTTTTTCTCTGACTGACTTATTTCACTCAGCATCATGCCCTGTAGCTCCATCCGTATTGTTGCAGATGGAAAGCTGACTGAATAATATTCCGTCAAAGATAGATGGATGGACGGATGGACAGATAGATAGGCATAGAGGTAGACAGAGATACATAGACATAGATGATAAAGATATAGATAGGTAAGGATATTTATTAACCACTTCTTTATCTATTTATCCACTGATGGACACTTGGCATGCTTCCATAATTTGGCCACTGTAATAATGTTGCTATAAACATAGGGGTGCATATATCCCTTTGAATTAGTGTTTTGTATTTTGGGGGTAAATAACCAGCAGTGTGATTCCTGGATCATAGGGTGGCTCTATTTTTAACTTTTTCAGAAATTTCCATACTGTTTTCCACAGGGGTTGCCCCAGCTTGAATTCCCACCAACAGCGCATGAATGTTCATTTTCTCTACATCCTCACTAAACCTGTTGATTCTTGTGTTTTTGACTTTAGCCATTCTGACAGTGGGAGGTAATATCTTATTGTGGTTTTAATTTGCATTCCCCTTGAAAATGAGTGGTCCTGAGCATCTTTTCATGTGTCTGTTGGCCATCCATATGTCTTCTCTGGAAAAATGCCTGTTTATATCCTCTGCCCATTTTAAAATTGGATTATTTGGTTTTTTTGTGTGTTGAGTTGTGTAAGTTCTTCATATATTCTGGATACTAATGCCTTATCAGAGACATCACGTGCAAATATCTTCTCCCTTTCAGGTCTTTTTGTTTTGTTGGCGGTTTCCTTCACTGTTCACAAGCTTTTTACTTTGCTGTAGTCCGAATAGTTTAATTTTACTTTAGTGCCCCTTGCCAAGAAAGATGTATCTAGAAAAATGTTTCTGCAGCCAATGTCAAAGAAATTACTGCCTCTTTTCTTCTAGGGATTTTGTAGTTTCAGGTCTCACATTTAGGTTTTTCGTCCATTTTGAGGTTTTGGTATAAGAAAGTGTTCCACTTTCATTCTTTCATGTGTAGCTGTCCAGTTTTCCCAACACCATTTATTAAACAGACTGTTCTCTTCCCATTGTATGTTTTTGCCTTCTTCGTTGTAGCTTAACCGACCATATAATTGTGGCTTTATTTCTATTCTCTCTGTTCTGCTCCATTGATCATTTTTGTGCCAGTGGCATTCTCTTTTTATTACTACAGTTGTTTTGATTACTGGCCCTCAAGCCCTCCAGATTGGAGACCCCTTGAAATATCTTGTAGTATATCTTGAAATATGGGCTTGTGATACCTCCAGTTTTGTTATTTTCAAGATTATTTTGGCCATTTAGGGTCTTTTGTAGTTCCATACAAATTTTAGGAGTATTTGTTCTAGCTCTGTGAAAATGCTGTTGATATTTTGTTAGGGGTTGCATTAAAACTGTAGATTGCTTTGGGTAGTACAGACATTTTTAAAATATTGGTTTTCCTAATGCAGAGTGTCTTTCCAGTTGTTAGTGTCATATTCAATTTCTTTCATCAGTGTTTTATAGTTTTCTGAACACAAGTCTTTCACCTTGTTGGTTACGTTTACTGCTAGGTATCATACTCTTTTTGATACAAGTGTAAATGAAGTTGTCTTAATTTCTCTTTCTTTTAGTTCAATATATGGAAATGCAATAGATTTATGTATATTAATTTTGTATCCCACAAATTTTCTGAATTCATCTAGTAGTTTCTTGGTAGTCTTTAGGGTTCTGTCTATATAGTTATCACATCATGAGCGAAAGTTTTACTTCTTCCTTACCAGTTTGGATGTTTTTATTTCTTGTTGTGGTCTGATTGTTGTGTCTAGGACTCCAGCACCATGTTGAACAACATTGGTGAGTGTAGACATCCTTGTCCTATTCCTGTTCTTAGAGGAAAAGCTCTTAGTTTTTCACCATTGAGCATGATGTTTGCTGTGGGTTTTTCAGACATGGCATTTATTATGTTGAATTATGTTCCCTATAAACATACTTTATTGAGTTTTTTTTTAATCATGAATGGATGTTGTACTTTGTCAAATGCTTCTTTTTGCATTTATTGAAATGATCATATAATTTTAATACTTTTTTATTAATGTGACGGATCACGTTAACTGATTTATAAATACTGAACCACCCTTGTATCCCTGGAATAAATTCCATTTGATCACAGTGAATGATTTTTTAAAGGTATTCCATTTGTTAATACTTTTTTGAGGATTCTTGCATCTATGAAATTTTGAGTATTTAAAAATAGGTATATAGGCCATTTCTGTGTTCTCCTCTGATTTATGTATCATGTATTTTGAGTACTTTTAAAAACTGGGATTATCTGTCCTTTTAAATTTTATTCATAGGAGTTCTTGACATATTCTAGATTCCAAGATTTTTTTCATAATTTATTTTTTATATATATATATATGTGTGTGTGTGTGTGTGTGTGTGTGTATCCTCTGCCAGTTTGTGACTTGACTATTTTTTTAATTTTTATTTTCAGCATAACAGTATTCCTTGTTTTTGCACCACACCCAGTGCTCCATGCAATCCATGCCCTCTCTAATACCCACCACCTGGTGTGACTTGACTTTTAACTTTTCTAACAGCATTTTGATGACTTTAATTTTTTTTAGATTTTATTTATTTGAGAGAGAGAGAGTGAGAGAGAGTATATAGGAGCAGGCAGGCACAAAGGGAGAGGAATAGAAAGAGGGAGGAGCAGACTACCCTGTGAGCTGGGAGCCCAATACAGGGCTCCATCCCCGGACCCTAGGATCATGACCTGAGCTGAAGGCAGATGCTTAACCAACTGAGCTATCCATGTGCTCCTGATGTTTTGCTATGATTTGCATTTCTTGTATTTTAAAAAATGCTTCCATAATCTGAGTTCATAAATATACTTTTTTCATAAAATTATAAAAATCTTGCTCTTAATTTATATGGATTTTGTGTAAATGTGTGGTGTAAGATGGAATCCTATTTTAATTTTTTATATGAATAACTAAATTACCAGTAACCATTTACTGGAAGACTAGTACCATTTCCTGAAAAGACAAATCTTCTTCCTAAGTATTCTGCAGTAACAACTTTGTTATATGTTAGGTTTCTGTATTTGAATGAGTTGACTTTGGTCTCTCTCCTCCATTCCACTGTGCTGTGTGTTTATCCCTGCACCAACATCATACTCACTCAATGATTAGAGCCTTTATATTAAGAATAAGGTATTTGGTAGGATGAGTCCCTTCAACATAGTTTTTCAAGAATGTCTTAGCTACGACTTGCTTCAAAAAATGAGTTGGGGTTTTTCCCCCACTGTTTGAAAAAGTTTTGTGTAGGACTGAGATTATCTGTTTCTTTAATATTTGATAGTCTTATTTGTAAAATGTCCTTACCTTCTGCTTTATTTTTAGGCAGATTTTAACAATTGATTCAATTTCTTTAATAGTAAAAGATTGGCTAGGATTTTTATTTCTTCTAGGTTACTTTTGTAAAATTATATTTTTCTAATAATGCATGCATCTTACCTAACTCCTCAAATTTACCATCACTTAGCTTTCAATGACATTTTCTTGTCTTTTTTGAGATGCTTCTCTACTTATGTCGCCTTTTCTGTTCTTAATATTATTTACTTGAGCCTTCTGTTTTCTTTTTCCCTGGCTCATCTTGCCAAAAGTGGATGGATTTTATTGACTTTTAGAAAACAGATTTCTGACTTTTTAAATTCTGTGTACATCCTTGCTATTTTCTTTAATGAATCGCTGTCCAATTCCATAGTACATTTCTTTCCAATATTGACCCAAACCTTTAACAAAGAACTTCATATATGGGCACATCATTTTCTGGTTTATTTTACAGGGCTAAAGGGGCATAGTGGCAAGGTTGGGGACTTTCACCACTCCCTCCTTGACTTTAGCAGGAACTGACTATTTGCCAGTTGAGTGGCAAAGTCTTGGATATCAGAGAATGGTATGTGGCATTATCCTTAAACTCAGAGGAGTCTGAGGAGGACACAGGTACACCTCTGACAGCCCTCATCCCATCAGAGGAGTCTGAGGAGGACACAGGTACATCTCTGACAGCCCTCATCCCATCAGAGGAGTCTGAGGAGGACACAGGTACATCTCTGACAGCCCTCATCCCATCAGAGGAGTCTGAGGAGGACACAGGTACATCTCTGACAGCCCTCATCCCATCAGAGGAGTCTGAGGAGGACACAGGTACATCTCTGACAGCCCTCATCCCATCAGAGGAGTCTGAGGAGGACACAGGTACATCTCTGACCGCCCTCATCCCATTCACCATGCACGTGGTGTCGGGATTTTCCCACCTGCTCCTCCAAGCTGCATGTGGTGAATTTCCAGACATGCCATTTGTCACCTGCGTGAAAGAGGTCCCTTTCTCACTGATTAATCACTTTGAGAGGGTGGAATTTGGTGAGGGAAGGCAAGGAAGACACCGTTGCTGAGGATGAAATGGAATCTTGAGAAAATGGACCTTTTGAGTATGAGTTAAAATGAGAAACTAGCAAGAGGAAGAAATATGGGCGACCACTTAGTGTTTATACAACAGCCGACTGTTTCCATTCTAGAGCAGCTAGATCTTTGAGCAGCTCCAGTGCTGGTGACGCGGCGGCGCAGGCATTCTGGACGATGCTGAATGAGGAACAAGTGTTTGGAGGTGTCTCCCTGGGCCAGGAAGTCATCAGCTTGGCTGAAGACAGCCTTTATAATGAAACAACCGATAATAGATCTTTAAAACTTTGCACTGAATTCCTGTGATGCACACAGTGTCTCGCATAGATTTCGAGATAAACCTGATGGAGAGGCACATCACCTCCCTCGGCGCGGCCTTTCTGAGAGTTGCTGCTCTTCTTTACGTGGATTTCCTTTTCAGGACCCAAGATAGAATATACATCTTTAATTTATCGCATCACTCTGATGGGGCATGTTCCAGCATACGCGACTGAATTTGTTAAGGGAAGGCATATCTCTATTTTGTAATCCATGAAAGCTGGTATTAAAGACAAAATAAATACACTTCAGGAAAGATAACATTTTTCACAACAGATGTGAGAGCAAAGAAACTGCTGACATGTTTATTAGCAATGGATAAACTGAATGTTTCAGTTTGGCCCAGCACCCAGAAAATGCAGATGTGTATCCAGATGCAAACCTCTAGAGTCTGCAAGAGAAAATTTGTATTAGATTCTACGAGATTTCTGGCACTTCCTGCTTGACAAGAAGTGCCCCTGAGAGCCACCTATCTCATGATATTTGCCAGGTTTTTTTCTTCCTTGCCCGGGTAAAAGCCAAGAAGTGCAGCAGGGCACACTATGGAGGAGGAGGAGGAGGGGGAGGGGGAGGGGGAGGGGGAGGGGGAGGGGGAGGGGGAGGGGGAGGAGGAGGAGGAGGAGGAGGAGGAGATGGGAAGTTTACTTAACCATTTTTAGCCTCCAAGTTAGAATTTAAAAAGTGGGTCTGGCTCCGAATATAGGATTCCTGGGTCATCTTTCCTCACCTCAGGTTATTTTTACCAGTTGTCAGTAAACTGAACGTTCTTTAGCTCACACAAACATGTAAATGAATAGGGTTTTGGTTTAATTCCTTGACTGTCTTTTCCTTGGTGGGAAAGTACTTTGACTAAAATCTTAGCAGATTTCAGCATTTATTTATTTTTTTTAAAGATTTTATTTATTTATTTGACAGAGAGAAATCACAAGTACACTGAGAGGCAGGCAGAGAGAGAGAGAGAGGAGGAGGCAGGCTCCCTGCCGAGCAGAGAGCCCGATGCGGGACTCGATCCCAGGACCCTGAGATCATGACCTGAGCCGAAGGCAGCAGCTTAACCCACTGAGCCACCCAGGCGCCCCAGATTTCAGCATTTAAAGACTTTTTTACATGTGGACAAATCTCAGTCAGAAAAATCCACACAGGAATCCATGCTTTTAATGTTGGGTTAGAATAAAAAATACATTAGTCAATGTCCAAAAAGTAAGAATTTGGAATTGTTTCTACTCTGAGGATATATAGCCATTGAGTCAAAAAAAAATTTTAAGTAGGCTCCACACCCAGCATGGAGCCCAGTGCAGGGCTTGAACTCATGACCCTGAGATCAAGACCTGAGCTGAGATCAAGAGTAAGATGTTCAACCGACTGAGCCACTCAGGTGCCCCAAAGTTTTGATTAATTTATCTTCCTATTTCATTAGCAAGGTTTTTTTTTTAAATAACAATAATAGCTGCTGCTTATTCAACCACATATGCCAAATACTGTGCCAGTTGCTATGTATAATAAAACTAGTGACAACAGCTAACACTTTCGAGCACTTAGTGTTTTACACTTGAATTATCTAATTCTTCCAAGGACACTTTGAACTCAATCTCATTATTATATGTATTTTACATATGATAAAACTAAGGCTCAGAAAATTACATTGACTCTTAGTAGATTTTTAAAAAATATTTTTGAATTTATTATTTTAGAGGCAGGGGGAGGGGCAACGGGAGAGGCAGAGAGAGACTTACCAGACTCCCTGGTAAGCTTGGAGCCCAAGGTGGGGGTCTAGCTTACAACCCTGAGATCATGACCTGAGCCAAAATCAAGTCAGACACTCAACCAAATGGGCCACCCAGGCACCCCTTAGTGAGATTTTTTTTTAAGTAAATTTAGCGGGGGGAAAACTATCCTGAAATTTTTCAAAATTGTCTTTGTGGTGTTGTGATTGTTTTATAAACTTGGTTAGAATGCAAAATGTCTTGAAAGTTGCAGTGACATTTGATCTACAAATCTATAAATTGAACAAAGCATATGCTTATTTACCCACCACTGGCCATTTTTATTTTCTCCTTAGTGCCAGGAAAATGTGATCCTGTGGTCAGTTGATCAAATATCTAACCTTAATAGAGGCAGCAGGACTCAGAAAACAAGCACCCAGGGCAGAACAGAAGTCTGGGTTCAGAAGAGAAATCAGGACAGAAAAGCAGATGTTTAAAATGGTGGACTTACAACTGATCAAGCAATAGCCAAGTAAAAATGTTATCCAGAATCTGAGAATGCAACCCCCAGGTTCCCTTCCGGTCTGGCTTTTGGCTCTCTTGATTTCATCCTCTTAAAACTTGATCTGAAAACATCTGTGCTAAGAAGTCATCGACATGCTGAAATTTGAGGCATCATGTTGAATTACCATCCATGTGTACATGTTTCTGGTACAATAGCAGTGCATGAATGAATTTTCAAAATAGAATATTTTGAGTATTTGTTTTTACAAGCCAAATGTAATATTTTAACAACTTTCATTGCAAATAAATACAGTGATTGTGAAAATATGCATAGGTTTTTTTGAAATGTATTCATCTTTGTACTTCATTACAACCACCCGAGAAAACTGGTTTAATTTTCTCATGATCACACCCTATTTAAGACCCTAACCATATTATCTTGCTTGGCCATTTACCTCATTCACATGCTTTTAAATGGTCGTAACCATTGTTAACATGCAAATCCACTCTTTCAAAGTACAGATTTACAGCCATGAGTAGATACCAAAGAATGTTTTAGAGGCCGTTATGGCAACACAAAAGGCGTAGTCACAAAAAATGTTTGGATGGAGAAACAGCAACGTCATTGGAATAAATATGTTGTTTCCTAAGGCAACTGCTTTCTTGAAATGTAAAGTGAGAAGTATTTCCTGGAAATATGCCAAATCTTCTGCATTTAGAGCAGTTGTTCTAAACCTTCAGTGTGCATGAAATAATTTGGGAATTGTATTAAAACAAATTTGCAGATACCCTGGAATCCAATTCCCAGATAACCAATGGATCTGCAGTGGGGCTTAAGGACCTAGATGTTAAGAAGCTGTCCTGAGAGATTCTCGTGCACATGATCAGCAGGAAACTCATCTGGACACAGTACCACATAGCCACGCACTACACACCCAGGACTGTAATCTGGCTATGCCATGCTTTCTTTCCTTAAACCATCTTGACATAACTTAATACCACGTTTGGCCTCATAGTTATTTTCAGTTTCAACTCAAATATGATCCTTAAGCTTGTCTCTCTGACCTGAAGCTGGTAATTCTCACTGGATTATAAATGAAATCCCTCAGATTTCAGTGTTTGGGACTACAGGCTGATAGCTTTGTCTGTATCTGGATTTTTTTTAAAGTAGCCCTTGGGAAGGAAGCATGATTCCATGAGGACACCAAAGTCCCAGCTTTGTAGGCATTGCTGTTCCAGAGGGAAAGAAAAGGTGAGCACGTTAAGAAATAAAATTTGATATAGCGTGAGTCAAACAAATAGTTGAGTATCATTTCTTAATGTTCGACATACCATCATGTCCTCTGAAATGTTACTAGGTATTATAAATAAAAAGGATTTCGTGCCAGAAACATCCCAGAAATCATGGTCTAAACTTAGCTCTCCTTACTGTGGGACTTTTCAGAACCTTTAACGTGTATTATCACTCTGCCTGAGAAGGCATAATACAGAGTTTTCTGATCTTAGTTGGTGCTGGCAATTTTCACAGACTGATTTATAGCATTTGTGTGGATATTAGTGTAATATGTATCACAGCCTAGAAAATTGTGGCTCAGGCAAATACTTAGGCATTTTAAGGAAGTGAGATCATTCCCAGTTAAGATGACCAAGGAAGGACCCATGTAGATACTGGCATTATTAGCGATCCTTCCTCAGCAGAGACAAAATATTCATGAAAAAAGGGGGCTGATAAATAGTTTTCTTTTTTTTTTTTTAAAGATTTTATTTATTTATTTGACAGAGAAAGATTCCAAGTAGGCAGAGCAGCAGGCAGAGAGAGAGGAGGAAGTAGGCTCCTGCTGAGCAGAGAGCCCGATGCAGGGCTCGATCCTAAGACCCTGAGATCATGACCTGAGCTGAAGGCAGAGGCTCAACCCACTGAGCCACCCAGGTGCCCAATAGTTATCTTTCTTGATAAAGGATTCTATCATCAAGGAAAAAGCTTTGAATTCGACAACTTGGAGATCTTTAACCATTGAGACAGCTGTGGCGGGAGAAATAGAAGGGGCAGAAGCCAAATTTCACAAGACCAAGATCAAAGAGTTAGTGAGGAAATAGACTCTTAAGTGAATATTAGTAAAAGAAGATGGCAAATGGGTATGAGTGGAAAAGTAGAATGAGGGGAATCTTCTTTTTTTTTTTAATGGGAAGAGACATGAATGTCTTCTCTTAATGGGTGAATTTTTAGGAGTCTACTTAGAGGTTCTAAGTTCTTAGGGTCTGATTCAAGAAAATGAAAAGGTTATTCGTTCATGCAATCATTATCGGGTACCTACTGTGGACCAGCTCTGCAGGTTCTGTGTATAAATAAAGGATCCGGTATATAAATAAAGGATCTGTATATAAATAAAGGATCTAACAGATTTGGAAAAATGAAAGTCATACTTGTCTTTTCCTTTGCTCAAACTTTACTAGTGTATCAGATCCAACTCAATAACTCAAGCAAGACTAACAAGAAGGGATTTCTGACCTTAATTCATTTTCATTATTAATGAGGTAACATTTATTTTCAAGAAAACTCATTGACATGGGGCACCTGGGTGGCACAGTGGGTTAAGCATCTGCCTTTGGCCCAGGTCATGATCCCAGGGTGCTGGGATGGAGCCCCAAATTGGGCTCCTTGCTCAGTGGGGAGCCTGCTTCTCCCTATCCCTCTGCCTGCCTTTCTTTCTGCCTGCCACTCCCCCTGCTTGTGCTCTCTCTCTCTCTCTTTCAAATAAATAAATAATCTTTGAAAGAGAGAGCGAGAGGAAAGATCATTGACATATTTCTCCATTTTTTACACTAAAAATGGGCAAAAATCTTTGTGGGCCCTAATAGCTCACTTTTGTACTCATCTGTCTCCAACAGATACTTGTCTACCATTGCGCCCAATGCCTCCCTCCCCACACTTCGCACGATTGCTGGTTGAAGGAAGTGGTATAAGGTTAAAATATGGGAGGGAGCCAAGAAGACAAGACTTTTCTGAGTAATGAGAGAGTGGGAGGAACTTGCTTTCCCATACATCCCGATTCATTATAAAGGCAGTAACTAAGACACTGTGCTTTTACATGGGGGCAAACAAAAAGACCAGTGAAACAGAACAATGAGACCCACTCAGAGACTGGCACCTCTTCATATGTGATGAAAGGTAGCATGAGAGATCCGTGGGGAAAGTCAATTTTCAATAAGTGATAGTAGGACAGTTAGATATCCACCTGGGAAATGAATGTGAGTGGATTCTTACATGAGGCCACACACAAAACTAACCGTCGGGTAGGGTTAAAGCCAAAATCTGAAAGTAAAAACTTTAAGCTTTTAAGAACATAAAAAATAACTTCTGGATGGAAAGGAATTTCCTAAGATAACCATAAAGTAGAAGATTGGTAAATTTGACTATGCTAAGTTAAATACTTCTGTTCATCAAAAAGCCATAGAAAGACTAAGAAGACAATATTCAGTGAGCTTTTAATACATACTTGCATCTTATATACTTGGCAAAGAAATTTCATTTAGAGTATATGAAGTTTTTACATATCAGTAAGAAAAAGACAACTTGAATAGAGAAAATGAAAGACCAGCATGCAGGGGCCCCTGGCTGACTCAGTCAGTGGAGCATGTGACTCATGATCTCAGGGTTGTAAGTTCAAGACCCACGCTGGGTATAGATATTACTTAAAAATAAAAATCTATATCAGCCACAGCAACTTCTTTCAAGATATATCTCCAAAGGCAAAGGAAACAAAAGCAAAAATGAACTTTTGGGACTTCATCAAAATCAAAACTTCTGCGCAGCCAAGGAAACAGTCAACAAAACAAAGAGACAACCCACGGAATGGGAGAAGATTATTTGCAAATGACAGTACAGACAAAAGGTTGATATCCAGGATCTATAAAGATAACATATAATAGATAACATATAACAGATAATCATATCAAAAAATGGGCAGAAGATATGAACAGACACTTCTCCAATGAAGACATACAAATGGCTATCAGACACATGAAAAAGTGTTCATGATCACTAGCCATCAGGGAGTTCAAATTAAAACCACATTGAGATACCACCTTACACCACTTAGAATGGCCATAATTAGCAAGACAGGAAACAACATGTGTTGGAGGGGATGTAGAGAAAGGGGAACCCTTTTCCACTGTTGGTGGGAATGCAAGTTGGTGCAGCCTCTTTGGAGAACAGTGTGGAGATTCCTCAAGAAATTAAAAATAGAGCTTCCCTATGACCCTGCAATTGCACTCCTGGGTATTTAACCCAAAGATACAGATGTGAAAAGAAGGGCCATCTGCACCCCAATGTTTATAGCAGCAATGGCCACGGTCGCCAAACTGTGGAAAGAACCAAGATGCCCTTCAACGGACGAATGGATAAGGAAGATGTGGTCCATATACACTATGGAGTATTATGCCTCCATCAGAAAGGATGAATACCCAACTTTTGTAGCAACATGGACGGGACTGGAGGAGATTCTGCTGAGTGAAATAAGTCAGGCAGAGAGAGTCAATTATCATATGGTTTCACTTATTTGTGGAGCATAACAAATAGCATGGAGGACAAGGGGAGATGGAGCGGAGAAGGGAGTTGGGGGAAATTGGAAGGGGAGACGAACCATGAGAGACTACGGACTCTGAAAAACAATCTGAGGGTTTTGAAGGGGCGGGGGTGGGAGGTCGGGGAACCAGGTGGTGGGTATTATAGAGGGCACGGATTGCATGGAGCACTGGGTGTGGTGCAAAAACAATGAATACTGTTATGCCAAAAATAAATTAAAAAAAAAAAAAAAAAAAGGCTCCGTAACTGTGCGTCCCGCCGCAGTGGGTCACAGGACCAGCTCCGAGGTCTGTCCCTTAGAGCCGAGCGGATGACCCGGCCGTGCCGCGTCCACACAGCCGGGCGCTGCGCCGTCGCAGAGAAGTGACCGGCGCCGCGACGGGGGCGGACCCGCAGGTCACACTCGGCGGTGCGGCGAGTCACGGAGCGCGCGGCGACCCCGTCGCAGAACATCCCGCCCCGAACAGAACCGCGGAGCGAGTGTGCGTCGCCGCGACCCTGCGGAAGGGCTGGGCGGGCCCGCGGGTCACCGACGGCCGGACCCGGTGCGGTGCGGTGCGGTGCGGTGCGGTGCGGGCCGCGCGGGAAGCGCGGACGTGCGGGCCGGGCCGGGTTCGGTTCCTCCGCCCGCGGCCGCACAGGCGTCTGCGTCACGATCCTGGGTTCATGATGGGGAATGCGCCGCAGGTCATGCACTTCGTCTTCCTGATCAAATATTCCGTAATTACAAAATACCAACAACTAGGAGAGCGCGCGGGCGCTTCTCCAGCGGCGCTGCCCTTAACCGTGACCCTCCGACGGCCCGACGGCCCAAGCCCAGCAGCGCCGCACGACACCGCGTCACTGTCCTTCTGGTCCTGTGGGTTCCCCGGGCCCGGCGGGGCAGGGGCTGCGCTGTTGAAGGTGCTGCTGCGGCCGCACGTGCGACCCTCAACCTGACACCGGACGGCGAGGGCTGCCGAGGCCTCTGCCTCTCCCCCCGGCCTCCCTGGCAGACTGGGGCGCTTCACACGGGGGCTCGGGCCCCAGCAGGCGGCACGCGGAGAGGAGAAGCCCCGACGTGCCCTCGGCTGTCAAGCCTCGGTCTGCGTCATGCTGGCTACGTCAGAGCCCGGAATCCGCATGTGTGGGGCCAACCCAAGGGCAGGAACACAAGCGGGGGAGGCACGCGTCATTGGGAGCCACGGCGTGAGTATCCCACAACTGTATACACACACAGTGTGCACCCCGCTGTATATATATGCACTACACACACACACACACACACACACACAGATATGCACGTATATAAAATATATAAAGATTTGTGTCCAAAAGTCTCAATGGTCTGGGGCTGACCCCAATGGAAGGGAAGGCTATGGTTTGAGTCATAACGTCCCACCCAAATCGACGAGTCTGGCACTTCTGATGTGAGTCACAAGTTTCCTTTTTGCATAGTCACTGCCATCTCTAGTCTCCTTAGTCCAAGTCAACTTGACTAAAGTAACCAGTAAACAAATTGGGTGTTGAAAAACAAGAGACAGAAAAAAATCGGTGCCAAAAATCTGTCATTCCAGCTGCACACTGACCTGGCTACGGTCATCTGCAAATAATTAGAAAGCGCATCACCAGCAATGCTGTACTGGTTTCCAGGGTCAGCTGGGAGTTAACAGCAACTTCATTTGACTTAGATGGTAAAGCAGTGATGACTTCTGCCAGCCAGGGAGACGCCATAAGTACCCAGGAAGGAAGTCGTCCGCTTCGGCCCGGCTCTGACAGTGCACGGGTATGTCCTCTGGGAGGCGTTCTGGAGCACATGGCTCCTGAGTGTCCCTTGGGTGAGATTTGGTGGAAGACCACGGAGCAGGCTGGGAGGGATCCTTGAAAGATTCTGCCAACAAGCATGCTGATCAAATAGCTTTGGCAGTGTTTTTTAGTAATTTGGCTGAAAACCTGCCCTAGTTCAGCATTTCTTGTAAGCAATTATGTGGTAGTCCTTTTTTCCTTGGGCCATAAGTTCTCAAGGGACAAGGACCCAATATTTGCTTTCTTTCTAATTCTCCCTAGAGCCCTGAACTCATTAGTAAACTATACTCAGTCGGTACTTATCACTGTTACTGTGGCCTGGCAGACCCGATCTCAAATCCAGAGTCTTTCTGAGCCTGTTTAACCAAATAGTTTTGTAGTTTGAAAGGGATCTTGTTTTGAGTTTGAGGTAGAGCCCCAGCTACTTCTCCTTTATCCCAAATAGTCCTATGTCTATAACAAATTCTGCAGAGTAAATATATATTTACAAAGGATTCTACTCAGCTCTTGGCCTATCACAGACCCTTCTGTTTATGCTCCAAGCCCTGGAGAACTATTCAAAGGAGAGCAGCTCAGTCCATTGATGTGACGCTGATCTGCGCCGAGCCTGGATAAGAGGACGCTCTCGTGTGTTTCCTGACAAGGTCTAGAATGCAAAGAACAAAATTCTAGAGCAGATTTTTCTTTCTTTTCTTTCTGAAATTCATTGACTAAAATCTATATCCATATGTTTAAGGTCATCAAATGGGACTTCCAATTTCTGTGGGTTTTTTTTCATTATTCCTTCCCATAAAGGGAGCCTCGATTAATGAATTATATACGGACTTTTTATTTGAAAATCCTGTCTGAAATGTAATTGATGATCAACTAGTAAACAATATTGGAACATCTACTTGTTGAGTGAATTCTGGATGATGACGGCAGATAGATGAGCATCCGTTTGTGCACTGGCCATGGGCTAGATACTGTTGTTCTCAGTATCTGAGAAGGCTGCCTACAACAGGACGATCTATCACTGTAAAGCTGCTCACTTCCTGGCACAGGATAGCCTTAAAGAGTATCACAGTTTCCTATCCCTTTCTCTCTCTCTTTTAATTTTTTAAATGGCACGGAGTGATGAAACTAAAAGCTTTTGCCCTTGGATCTATCCGCATGTAGAAACATTCCCCGGAGACGTTTGTTTCCTCTATGCCATCTGTTCCCCGCTACATCTTTCTCCGGAAGACTGAATGTTGCAGCAAGTATGGCTCTCCTACTAACGAGATTCATCTCTTATCCGCTACTTCCCTTCTTCAATCTAACCCATTACACCTCTTTTAGAAAGTTTTAAAGGAGCATCTATAAGGAAACAAGAGAATAAGTCCTGCAAGTAAAAGCAACCCTGCGTTCCGCACTCTTTGTCAGTAGTGATAGGGTTTCTACTGTTCATCCAGGAGGATTATCACGAGAGCCACGCCGGACTCCTCATTGCCTTAATGTGGGGCTCGGGGCTGGTTCTCTCCGTGGTTCTTTCTTTCCGTAATATGACTGCAGTGGGACGATACAGGAAGCACCCTTGCCTACCAGCATGGCATCTGTGGTCGGTTAGGACAGGGAATGTTCTCCGGTCACATATTCTCAGAGGTGGGCTTGCATGCTATTCATCTGGTGAGAAATCTGCAGAAAGATGTTTCCCAACCCTGTGTTCTTGCTTCAGGGTAAGAAGCAAGAAGCAAGACCTTGGCTGGCCTGAGGTCTGTGTGCAGACCCCTCTCTCCTCTCTGCACTGAGGCTCTTGCTGGACAGAGGGAAATTGGATTCTACTTTCCCCAACATCAGAGCTACCCATCCTCAAAGTTCCTCCTAACCACCATTACTTCAAGTTTTTAAAAGCTGCCTTTGACTTTTCTTACAAGTATTTAATTGTTTGAGAGAAGTTTGTTTCCAAAAGTCTTATGTTCAAGGCACATACTGCTTTTAGGAAAGTGCTTATTTCTTGGCCTAAGAAGTAAGCCGTGTGTGAATGGAAAGATAAGTGACTTGGGCATGATAACTGAATGGCCGGTCATAAGTCTATATCTCTCAAAATTAGTATGTTTGTTTACTTTCTTTTTAATTCAGAGAAATGGCAAACTTCCATGTTCTCAAGTTCTAATGTAAAAAAAAAAAAAACAAACCCAGTGTTTAAAGATGTTTTAAAAACTTAATTAGTAACAGGAAAAAACCCTCAGTCTACCTTAACCAATATGAAATCTTAATTACATTGATTCCATTTTCCCAGGATGCTCACTTCTCTGTAGGCAAATCAATATTAGCCAGTATTTTCCCCGACCAAGAACGTGTTCCTGTTCGAGGTAAAAATAGACCCGCAACATTCCTGTACAAGACTCTTACAAACATATGCATTTGCTCTTCCTCAGACAGGGTCAAGCATCACTTAACCCGTCCCATAGTGGCTATGAGGATGAATTTTCTCCTAGAAATTTTTCCCTCTTCAAGTGATCTTATCAGGAGACTTTGAGCAACAGACAGTGATTTCTAAAACACATCTAAAGGTGCCTGCTAATCCAGGACATGTCCTGTGTCTATTTTCTTTCAATTTTAGAGGCTTCTGAGAATATTCACTGCTGTAAAAAGTTCCTTAACAGAGATAGGAAGTGACATTGAGATTTTATACTTAAAAAAAAAATTAAATGGTATTTGTCTTTCTTTAATTCAAAGGCAGGTGAGGGGAACAAAAAAAAAAATTCATGATAATCCAGGCCAAGGAACAGAGGAAGGAAATTGAACATTTTCCCATGTCTGTAAGTCAGTATTTCACAGTGTTGATTTTTTAGCAGAGAAGATTTTGATATGAGGACTAGTGGAGTAAAACAAAATCCTGTGCATGCTAGAGAGCAGAGAAATGTTTATGAATCCTTAAGATCAGAGAGAAGTGCCAGCGGGATGAGCCGTCATTTAGTTAGAAAGAGCAGGAGGCTGGAATTGGACAGACATGAATGAAACGGAGCCTTCACCAGCAGTTACCTGTGAAACTCTGGACAGATCATGTAGCTTCTCTGTTTCCACTTCCTCATCTGTAACATGTGCAGAGTAGTAGAAAATCTACATTGCTTTTAGAATTTAATGGGATCATGCATAAAGCACTTAACATAGTACCTGGCACAGCTTAAAGCTGCTGTTAGAGTTTTTATTTTTCTCTTCTGGCAACAGCTTTTTGTGGCTGTTTCGACAGTTTAACCCCACATCTCTACCACGTTGCCAAAAGAGAATTTTCCGTCCCTGGCTCTCTAACCACACCCCGCTTTAATCATGAACCAGATTTCAACACTACCCCTGAAAGGTCACCACCCACGACAGATTTTCTCAGTGTAGCTTTAAATTTCACTGTACCATACATGCTAAAAGCAACCTATTGGCCAAAGTGATACTGAGCACCTCTTAGTAACAGGTGGTATTGTTACAAAATGCCACTACGATCTAGAAAGGAAGATGTAATTGAGACATCATGAGAACAAAGGCATTCACAACACCTTCGAGACAATACTCCATGTTCTGTCAAGGAAGGTAGTTTACACCCTACACACCATCTCCCCAGGGACCACAGACATCACAGCAACACCAGCATCACCCAACACCTCTGGGTAAGCCCCGTCCAGCTACCTATCTATCCATCCATCGGTCTCACAAAATAGTTCCAATAGTGGAACACTGTACGTTTTTAAAAATGTGCCCTCAGACTTAATTGAGGTTTTATATTATTTTTATTTCAGATTTCAGTTTTCCTTGTGAAACACACCACACCCAGTTCATAATGTAATTATCCTTGGAACATCGGGAACTTGAATTTTGGAATGGATCTTGACAATTCAGTCATTCTCCATCTGTATCAGCCCCTTCTTGTGCAATGATGGAAAACCTAACTAAATTTGGCTTAAGCCAAAAAAAAAAAAAAAAAAGTGGGGGGAGGGTGTGGTGGGAATTTTTTAGTTCTCCTAACCAAAAACTGTAGGGGCAGAACTAGTTTCAGCTACAGCTGTATCCAGGGACTCGGCAGATGCCAGTAGGCCTTCCCGGCTCTACATCTTTCAGTTTTACCTTTTTTTTTTTTAATTTTTTTTTTTTTAAGATCTTATTCATTTGTCAGAGAGAGAGAGAGAGAAAGCAAGAGAGAGCCTAAAATGTGGAACTGATTAAATGATGCCATTATCCCTGTCCTGTACCAAACAAAAGGAAACCCTGTGAGGGCTAAAGATTGGAACCAATAATACAGGGCTTTAACAAGTGTATATCAGAGTAGAAAAAAATGACAAGAGCGCTTCACTGTAGTTAAAATAGTGGAAAAATTAATTCTGGCTGAGGATAAAGTTCGACAAAGTCCAGGTCGAACTGTCTTAGGCAAATCTCTGTCTTCTGTGAGAGTCCCTAAAGTCACAGGCAGCATTCCCAGGCACCTGCTGAGAGGTCACTCAGTGCCCATTCCATGCCCTCTGAGCTTTCTCAATAAAAGGGAGCAGTAATGTTCCCAGTTATCCCATGTGCCCCTAGGTCTGGATAAGTTTGGACTTAAGAGAGAATAATCTTCATGGATCTGATATGTCTCAATGATGTGAGTTGCCGTCTGTTTCTCTTGGTTTGTTTTTTAAACTCACATACTCACAAAACCCAAAAGAGTCTTCATTATCTCCTTGTTCATTTCCCTTTAACACAAGGCTGAAATTGATGGCTTCCATCAAGAAGTGGGTATTAGAGACGCTGGTGGGAGAGATGTCTGTTTCTTCAAGCCCTAGCCCTTGCCTAATACACAGTGCGAAGCCTGTGGTATGGGAGATGTTCTGAGATGGTCAAATAGGACTGAGTTCTTTCCAAATATTCTAGCAGATAGAAAGGTGTGATAGTTGCAGGGTAAGCACCCCCCAAAAGCTTTTTGTTTTGTTTTTTTTTTTAATCAAAACTTCAGATTCACAGAGAGAAAGCTCTGTGCTATTTTTGTTAAAAGTATAGAAGAATTTATCACAAAACCCTTGGATCCGGAGCATGTATGTGTGTGCTGTATGTGAGCCCATGCACGCACGCTCCCGTGCTCACACGTTAACTGGAGAAAGCAATTGCATTATGGGGGATTGGTTTGGAGAAGAAACAATCAAGTTGATAAATTATGGGGTAAGATTAAAGGCAGGATGACTAAATTTTAGGCTTGTAGCAAGGCCACTGATTGAATAAAATTTGAAAAGCTGCATAACCTCAACTACTTCCTGACTATTAATTTGTACCTGCTTCTACGTGAAACGTTGACATCCTTTTCCTTTAAGATTTAACTCATATTAAGGTGAACATGAAGAGATTCCTCAACGATCCCCGCCTTCAGGGGAATCAGCCACTGCTCCCTCTTCTGGAATGGTGGTTATTTTAGCTTGCTCTCACAGGAAATATTCCCACAGTTTCTATCTGCAGTGAGCGAAAAGACTTGGCTTCTTTATGGCAGAATTCTCTCTTGCCATTCACTAGAACATACACGGCCAGGAGTAAACCTGTTACGTGTTTGATAAATAAATGTCTGTGTTCTATATGAAAAGATGTCAGAACTCAGACAATCTCATTTATGCACTTGTTCAATTCTTTACTGAGCAAATACTATGTTCCTGGCACAATTCCAGTGATAGAGACGAGCAGTGAACAGACACGGAATCTTATCCTCATGGAGCTTACAGCCCAGGGTGGGAGACAAACAACAAAGTAACAAGAAAAATAAACTCTGGTGTGTTAGATGATAAATTTTAAAGAGAAAAGTAACAGTGGGAAAGGGGAGAAGGCGTGGCGAGAGAGGTCGGCTTGAACACTCTATAGTAAGTGACCACGGAAGAGTATATTCATGTAGGTTCCGGCTTTGTACAGTCAAGGTACAAGACTTAAAGTTCATAGAGCATAGTCCTTATAGTTGCTGTTTAAGGAAAATTTAGAAGACCTTAATGTATAATTAATGACTCCTTGGATAGGCACTTACATTGTTTAAGGTCATGGGATAAGGAGTGAGAGCTTATTAAATAAATCCTTGGCTTTTATAAAGATTGCAAATAGAATTTTTAAGCAATTTAGTGAAAATAACCTTTCCAAACAATTTACAGCTGTGATCTAAATATAAATATTTGGTATGTATAATTAAAATCATTTTCCGCATTCACTAAATAGGTCCCTTGAGTGCCACGTTAGCAAGCAACATATTGTGAGCCTAATCCAAATAGTTTAAGTATAGAAAGTTATAAAACCTTACTTCTAAGATAAATTTAATTCAGATATTTCATTAATTCAAAGCTTTCCTACCAAGATCAATTAGTGTATTTAAGTAGGACAAAACACACATCTTAGGAGGTATATTTTTTTGTGTGCTCCAAAGTCTAACTAGCCAGAGTTTTGTGGCTACAAGAAGGTCAGGGAAAATTCGCAAATGAGGCTTTTGTTAGAAATCAAAATATTCACAGCCTCCTGCCCCCTGATGATGAGATTCGGGGCCTTATCGGTTGAAACAGGAGGAATAAGTTGGTTTCCGCCTTTGCCTCCACAAGACCCCATTTCCAATTATTCCTGCCTCTGACTAAAGGCACGCCCTGCTGCCAAGCATTACCTGTCAGACCTCGGTAGCAATTCCGGGGTCGGTGAGGGTAACGCGCAGTCGACCCTCGGAAAATGAGGAGGTTAGGTCAAAAATCCACATGTAACTTTTGACTCCCCCCAAGCTTGACTGTCCTGGGAGTCTAGGAAACAGTCTGTTAACATACTCCCTGTGGGGTGTCCGCATCGCACACTGGATTCCAGCAGCCAGACACGCTGGAGGAGTCACCGAGCATCAAAGGGGAAATGCATGCACAGCACTGGGCCGTATTTACCGAAAACAAATCTGTGTGTGAGGCCCGCACAGCTCAAACCCAAGTTGCTCAAGGGCCCGCGGCTGAGTAACTTGACAGCTCTTTCCTCTCTGTTTCATTTCAGTTGGTCGATTCTCACCAGGTAACTGCGCACCAAACTGCCCTTCAGCCTACGTACCTTGGCCTCATGTCCTGCGCTCGGTGACGTGCTCAGCCCAGGCTGTCTCTTAGGACAATCCATGGGGTCTGATTTTCTGACTACCTGGCCATCTCTGAAGGACACCAGCGACCGACAGATCTGCTGGCCCCATTCCTGCCCTCTGCAGTGGCTAGGAGGCCGCCTAGCCGTCAGGGAGACATTAGGACAAGGATCTCTCTTCAGTGCTGCTTTTTCTTCTTCAGATGGAGATTTGAACAGGGTTGCGTGGAAAGCAAAAGACCTTTCCAGAGGGGAGTATATCGGTGTCTCTCCCGACTGAATGTAGGGCGCAAAAAAAGCAGAATGTACATTGTTGTTTAGAGAAAATTTCAGACCTTCTAGCCCACAGTGGATTTGTTGATGTTTTTGCTTCTCTTTCATAGGAATGGACCCAGTTCTTAGTTGTTCAAAAGTAAACTTCTAAGTGTGTGTCAGTTTTCCCAGAAATTCATTTTTTTTTCTTTCTCCCTTCTGTTGGACACGTTTTAACTTCAAGAGGGAACATTTACAACATTTTCTAAGGGATGACATGGAAAATGGTTGGAATTTACCAATAAAATGAAAACTTGGGATTATTGAAGGATTTGAATTACCAGTGCTTTTATTGGATTTAATTAATACGACTTACTAAGTTAATATTCTCTATCGCTTTTTCATGTGTTTCTACTTTTTGTCTTTTTGTAGCCCAAATACACCTACTTCTGAAAAAGGAATTTCCGGATACCTCAAGAATTCACCGTGCTGGGAGTGGCCCAGCTTCAAGCCCAGCCTTGGACACAGGTAAAGACTGAAATCTGAAATGAAATGTGAAGGCATATTTACAAGCCCCGACATCGCCTGCAGCATTCCCAGTCCAGCTGTAGCCCTCCCCACTGTTTACAGGCCTCCTTCTGGAAAGCTGGACGGCTCTCGGAGGATCAGGATAAATCAAGTTACTTCCACTCTGCATGGAAGCTCTGGCAGCTACTCACTGGGTTTTTTTTTTTTTTAAGATTTTATTTATTCATTTGACGGACAGAGATCACAAGAAGGCAGAGAGGCAGGCAGAGAGAGAGCGGGAAGCAGGCTCCCTGCTGTGCAGAGAGCCCGATGCAGGGCTCGATCCCAGGACCCTGAGATGATGACCTGAGCCAAAGGCAGAGGCTTAACCCACTGAGCCACCCAGGTGCCCCTACTTGCTGGTTTTATACGGAAGTTCTATTAAGTCTGTGCCAAATAGCTTCTCTTCATTGGATCAGCTAAAATATAAGTTTTTTGCTTAAGTGACAATTTCGTATTAAAAGTGTGTGTGGGGGGCGCCTGGGTGGCTCAGTGGGTTAAGCCGCTGCCTTCGGCTCCGGTCATGATCTCAAGGTCCTGGGATCAAGTCCCGCATTGGGCTCTCTGCTCAGCGGGGAGCCTGCTTCCCTCTCTCTCTCTCTCTCTCTGCCTGCCTCTCTCTCCGTCTACTTGTGATCTCTCTCTGTCAAATAAATAAATAAAATCTTTAAAAAAAAAAAGTGTGTGTGTGTGTTCAAGGATTGAAAATTGTTCACACCAAATACTTGGTTTTCATACGAATGCACATCAAGGGAAAAGTTTGCTTCCCAACTGGTTCTCATGTTTTCTTCTGATTTCTCATCAAAATGATTCAGAAAGCATGGCTATGGCAGTGCACGAATGAGGACATGGGATACTGGTGACTCAGATCGGGTCATACAAGCTGGGGTTTCTCTGCAGAGCCCAGAGAATGAGTGTCTACTTGGAAAGATTCCCTCCTGTCAAGACATGTAGAAGCACGACCTGTGTAGAAACAGGGGAAAGACTGATTATAAAAAAGAGAAACAGATTCATAACTATAGAAAAAAATGGTTGCCAAAGGGGAACAGGGTGGGCAAAATGGTGACGGGAATAAGAGGAACAAACTTCCAGTTATAGAAGGAATAGGTCATAGGGATGAATAGTACAGCAGAAGGAATATAGTCAGGAATACTATAATATGCTATGGCGGTGACCTTTCCATGATGGATACATGATAGTAACTGCTGAATCACTATGTCGTTCACCTGAAACTAACTGAACTAACTAATTAGTTAATTAATTAATTTTAACTGGTTAATTTATCTAATAATTTAAATTAATTTAACTAATTAACTAAACTAATTATGTCAACCACATATTATCTTATTAAAAGTAAAAATAAATAAAAATAAACTAAGTGGAGATTGCATTTGTTTGAAGGCCCTTTCTAAAGTTGCTTTTAGCATTATGTTATGTGTCTGACAATTACTAAGAGTGAAACCCACAAAGCCTCCCCCTTCTTCCCTTTATAAGAGTGGTACTAATGGGCCCTGGAGGAGTGTCTTCTAAATTTTAGTAAAAATCAAAAATTTTTCATTGACAATTAAGACATTTGGCTATGACTATAAAAGTTGAGAAAGCCATGTGATTCTAAGCTTTCCAATTGGGACTGAGCACGTTTGTTTTCCAAAATGAGGTCTGATTAAAAATATTTCTAGTTGATGGAAATTTGAGTCATTTCCAGTTTGGGGCTATTATAAATAAATCTGCTATAAGCATTTGAGTACAAGTTTTGGAGTAAACTTATGTTTTTATTTCTCTTGCATAAAAACAGAGTAGAATTGTGCATGAGCCTGTCGCTCCGTAAACATATCCTTGCCAACATCTTTTATGGTCAGTTGTTTAAATTTTTGCCATACTCATGTGTGTGTACTGGTATCTTACTGTGGTTTTATTTGCATTACCCTAAAGACAAATGATCTTGAACACCTTTTTTGTGCTCATTTATTATCTACATTTCTACCTTGGTGACATGACTTTTTAAAATATTTTGCTTATATTTTTATATTGTTGTTCTTTTCAACACTGAGATGTAAATGTGCTTTTGTATTTTGCATTTTGTACAGATTCTTTGTCAGATACATTTTTTGGCAATATTTTCTCCTAGTCTGTGGCTTGCCATTTCATTTTTTTAAATACTGCTTTTAGTAAGCAAAATTAATTTTGTTGGACTCCAATGTATCAATTATTTTTTATCATTTGCAGATTTTGGGGGGTCCAATCTAGGATATCTTTGTTTAGCTGAAGGTCACAAAATTTTGCTCCTATAAGTTTTTCCAAAAGGATTTTAGTTTTAGTACCTTTAGGTCAATTTTTTTTAAAGATTTTTATTTATTTATTTGATAGACAGAGATCACAAGTAGGCAGAGAGGCAGGCAGAGAGAGGGGGGGAAGCAGGCTCCCCGCTGAGCAGAGAGCCCGATGTGGGGCTCTACCCCAGGACCCTGAGATCATGACCTGAGCTGAAGGCTGAGGCTTAAACCACTGAGCCACCCAGGTGCCCCCCTTTAGGTCAATTTTGAATTAATTTTCCTGTGTGGTCAAAGTAAGGGTCAAGTATTGTCTTTTTATTGGTAAATATCTAATTGTTCTAGCACTATTTGTTGATAAAAAATATACATTACCCATGGAAATACCTTGGCACCATTACCATCTACTTCCGGATTCTCAATTCTCTCCCATTGATCCTTATGTCTATCCTTTTGCCAACAGCATTTTATCTTGATTAATGTAGCTTTATAGGCTTAAAAACAGGGAGTGTAAGTCCTCCAACTTGATTTTCCTATTTTAGATCCTCTGAATTTCCATATACATTTTAGAATTAGCTTTTCAATTTCTACCAAGAAAAAGCTATTTTGACTGGGTTTGCAATTGATTTTTTAGAACAATTTGGGGAAAACTGACATCATAATATCAGTCTTCTGACCCATGAAAATGGTTTATCTTCCATTTACTTAGGTCTTTTTAACTTTAGTTCTTAGCTTTTTAACTTTTGATACTAAAGTTTCTGATAAGTCATGCAGCTGTTTTGTTAAATTTATCCTTTAAAATTTCAGACATTTAATGTTATTGTAATGGTAATTTTAAATATCATTTTAAAATATCATTGAGATATTTATTGTATATAGAAATAAAATTGATTTTTGTGTATTGAATTTATAGTCTACAACTTTGCTATAATAGAAGTATTGAGTATTGAGCTGAGAACTTTCTTCATTTCTTTTTTTTAAGATTTAATTACTTATTATTTTAGAGAGAGAGCGCGAGCAAGAGCATGGGGGGGAGGGACAGAGGGAGAAGGAGAGAATCTAAAGCAGATTCTCTGCTGAGCAAGGACTCTGATGCAGAGCTCGATCTCATCACCCTGAGATCATGACCTGAGCCAAAATCTAGAGTCCAATGCTTTATCAACTGAGGCACCCAGGCACCCCAGAGACCTTTCTTCATTTCTAATGTGAGCCTTTATACTGTAATTTTTTCCCTAAGCATTACTTTAGTTGACTTCCACAAAATTATTTTGGCTTAATTGGCCCACATTAAAATGTATATATTTAAAGTGTATGATGTGAAATGATTTTAACCCTGAAGCACCATGAAACCATCCCTGCAGTCAAGACAATGAACATGTCAATCACCACCAGATATTTTCTTCTGCCCCATCATGCTCTCTCCCCTCCGCTCTTCTTCACCGCACTCCCACTCTCCAGGAAGCCATCTGTTTCCTGTCAGGACAGATTAGTTTGCTTTCTATACTTTTAAATAAATAGAATCATACAATATGTACTTTTTTCTTTCTGACTTCCTTCATTGGATATAATTATTTTAAGATTTATTTATGTTGCAGTCTGTATAAACAGTTGCTTCCTTTTCATTGTTTAGTAGTATTCCACTGTATGGATATACCACAGTTTCTTTATCCGTCCACCTGTGAATGGACCTCTGCGTTGTTGCCAGTTTTACATTATTACATATGAGAGTTCTACGAGTATTGGTGTACATATAATTCCGTGAATACATGCTTTCATTTTCCTTGGATAAATACCTAGGAGTGAGAAAGTAAGAATTTTGTGACAGATATATGTTTAACATTTTAGGAAAGTGCAAATCTGTTACCCAAAGTGGTGGTGCCGCTTCACATTCCCACCGGAGTCTCACGGGGTTTTCATGTGCCTTATTACTGCATTATTCCTGACATTCATATTTTATTTGGACAAGTTAACTGAAAAAAAATCTCATATATTTTATAATACTCAGGATTTCTGTGTTGACATTTCATCTGTGGACTAAGGTTTTTCAAGATGCAATCACTTGTAGGGAGAAATTGAGCACGGTGTTGTGTTTTTACTACAAATACAGAAATTGCTATTTGATTCAATTCTGTTCTGATGTCAAAACTGAGATGTGAGCCTGGAAGCTGCAGAAACTGTGTTTAAAGCTGACCCAAGAGCACAGGACTGGTATGCAGAGAAAGAAGCCGGGAGAGAAAAGGAGAGACCAGAAGGTAGAGGGAGACAGGCGTGTAGATTTCAAACGGCGGTCTTCAGTGTTTGGTTACATGAGGTAATATATCTCACTTTTTGCCTTAAAGGGGTATTATATGTCATCCCTGCCCACACATTCTAGTTGATGAGACCACAACAACACTGGAAAAACAATGTGCCATACCAAAAAAAAAAAAAAAAAAAAAAAGAAAAGACATTACATACTGCTAAGTGACACTGTTCTACTTCCACTTTCTTACTTCTAAAGCTGGGGCTCCTGCTCAGTGTGACTAGCCTCGTCAGGCAGCTGTGACAGAAACTCCACTGTAAGCTCTGGGGAGATTGGGAAGCTGTAGAGATGTTTGTTGTTCTGAGAGTTTCTGTTTAAAGAAAGTTCTGAAGCTCAGGGTGTCTGGGTGGCTCAGTCCATTAAGCATCTGCCTTCAGCGAAGGTTATGGTCCCAGGGTCCTGGGATAGAGCCCTGTGTCAGGCTTCCTGCTCAGGGGGGAGTCTGCTTCTCCCTCTCCCTATGCCCCTCCCTGCTGCTCATGTGTTCTCTCTCTCTCTCCCCAATAAATAAATAAATAAATGAATAAAATCTTTAAAAAATATCCTATAGTTTTGAAATCTGATTAACTCTAAAATTAGCTCTGTTTAAGCTTAGTTCTGACAAAAAACCTTAAACCCCCCCCCAAAATGCACTTATTTTTTTGGTAACCAAGAACTAACACTTTTCTCTAAGGTTCTTTCTCCCATTCCAGGTTAGACAGAGCCCTATTAAATGGATATTGCAGAATGCTGACAAGATCTGCATTTTTACAATCTGGAAACTCCAAGAAGATATCCTTTTTTACATATTTTTTTTTCTTTCAGAAAAGTATTTAGTTAAATGATTAACTATAAATGTATTTATAGCTTAAGGATCCCGGGGCCCACTGGTGTGATTTAATTTGATAAATATTCCACACAAAATCCAAGTAGCTAAGAAACTGACTAAGGTAATTGAGTGATGGAAAACTAAAGGTAATTTTCAAGGCGATTGAACTTACAGAGTGGATCAACTTCAAGGCGATAACGGAGAAGCCATGCCTAGAAGAGCGATGTCTGGGTCTACTTCTGTCCAACCTGACCAAGGCAATCAAACCAGAGCTTTCCCAGATGCCTATAGATTCTGAATGAATTGGCAACTACCCAGTGCTTCAGGGAATGAGATGGAGACTAGGGCATTTTTCGATAAAAACCATCAGAGAATTCTGCCCCAGCTGCATTATATCTCGTGCAAGGGAGACATCTTGTGTTCCATTAAGCCCAGAGATTTTATTTTTAGTAAGGACAGACGGAAGCTTTTCCTCCATTATCTGAGGTGATCTTATAGAAGGCAAATTTATCTTGAAGAGCCAAACATTCATCTACACTCAGGCTCCAGATGAGGCAACGTACACTCTCACCTTGGAATCAAAACACTTCAACCACTTTGGCTATGGATGGAATTCTTCAACCTTCTATTTCTGAAAGTGTCAGTCTTGAACGATATAATGAGTACCCTGAAATAGAACTTTAAAGAGAAGAGCTATCAATTAATCAGGCTGTGCTAGAAGACCAATTTCAATCTACTGAGTTTATGTAGCTGGTTTTAAATTCAGTTCAACAGACACTAACTGAGACTCCATCTAAGTGCGAGAGGCAAGGTGCTGAGTGAAAACTGTGGTCACTATTGCTTTAGGAGAGCTTTCCCTTGAGGGGAAAACAGAGGTGGGTTTAAAATCGGATGCTTAGCATGATAGAAATTAGAAGAGAGTGCAACAAGCATGTTTTACAGAGTAGATTTCTGAATTTCCCATGCTTTGTCTATCAGCTTTGGCAGAGTGTGGACCATCAAAGGCTGGTCCTCTAAGGGCTGTTCTGTGCAAGAGCCAAGTCACTCTCCCTCTCACTAGTTTCATGGAACGTAAAATGAAAAAGCAACTTGGATCCCTACTTACAACTTTATTTAAACGTGTTCTGGAAGAGAAAGCTAGTATATGAGTCAGTATAGACACACTGAAGGCAGCGGCGAAGTGGAAAGAGCAGAGCAGAAATGCAACAGAATAACCGGCCCGAGGTTCCAAAAGGAACCCTTGGGGACTCTCCAACCCTAAATGGCAAGGGGGAAATATACGGCAACGGAATTTGACCTGAAGCCTTTGGAGCTTTAGTTTTAAGCAAAATGCAGACCTTGAAGACGAAGTTCTGTGTGCAGAAATCTTACCTTGGGGTGAAGTGCTGTGCTGAACCCAGAAAGCTTTAACCACTCACCAAAACGCTAGGGGGACTTTTGGGCTGCTGTGACAGCTTAGAGGTGGCACTGAAAGCCCTGGCATGTTTCTATAGTCGTGTCCAGTTTACCTGTGTCAGACAAGACTTTGACAGGCTGAAGAGAAGAAACTACACGGGGTTGCCAGTTAGCCATGCTGCTGGAAACACCGCTAGCCTGGGCAGCCAAAGGAAAACACTTGTGCCGCCAGAAGTAACAAAGTAATGGACTTTCCATGAAAGCTATTGGTTCTGGACGATTTGGTATTTTTAGAGAAAAGGCTTATGTAGAGCAGGCACCATGAACATTAAGATCTGAACGGGTGTGGGGGTTGCTGGTGAAGAAATGAAGCATCAGTGCAGAGAAGTTATGTTCTCAAAGGGGCAGTAAGGCACAAATAGTGGGGGAATACAAAATCACCTGCACTTTAAATCAGGCTATGTCGGAGTCTAGGGATTCCTTATGGCACCAGCGACAGACTCTGAATGCCCATAGCTTGGAATAAGAAACATGGGCTTAAGAAATGTGAATATACTTTATCTACAATCTACGCCTGTACTTGTTGTGCCTTAGAAATGGAAAGACAAAATGCATAAAAGATTTTCACACACGTTTATAATCCCCAAGGGTCCTTGGCCAAACACTCTTGAGCTGGGATCTATAGTTCACTATGGTCCCATACATTTCCAGAAATTTCCTCAGGGCCAATTTAACAGTTAGATCCTAGACTTTCAGATTTTTATTAAAGTAAGTTTATTGCAGCTTATCAAATAAGGTCATAAAATTTCTCAGAGATACAAGTAGACTCAATATTTTGAATAGTACCTAGGGCTTAAGAACAAAACTTCCTAAACAAAACTGGTGAATGTCAAGTATAATGTTGTGAATAGGGAACTTAGTAATAACAACTTGTACAAGGTTATTACCCAGAAAAAACTCAATGGACTGATAGAGAATGTATTTTTTCATTAATTAGTGAATGCTATATAAAAACCAGTATTCTTAGTAGTAATCTATTTTATTTCTCCTAGGACTAGAAGAATCACTTAATCGAGGAGTGCCAGATGTCACCATTCAATAAAGTATTCAGCACTCTACCTGTCTGAATATTCATGAACCCAGATGCCTGGGAAATGGCAGATTATAGATACTCTTGTGAAATCATATGGCAGAAACTATTCAATGTACATTTTTGAGAAAACTAGTCCCAGGCTTGAGTCTTTGATTTTATTTAGTATTTCACTGCAGGTGCCTTGCCTTACTTAACACACAATTTCTTAACACTGGGAAGTTTGAGTCATAATCTCAATTTTTTTTCCTCTCACATAAAACTGTTTACTTGAATCTAACAGCAGACCAAGAGAGGTATCGCCTGCCCCTTCTAAAAAAAAAAAATCCTTGGGACGCCTGGGTGGCTCAGTCGGTTAAGCCGCTGCCTTCAGCTCAGGTCATGATCCCAGGGTGCTGGGATCGAGTCCCGCATCAGGCTCCTTGTCCAGCAGGGAGCCTGCTTTCCCTCTCTGCCTCTGCCTGCGACTCTGCCTGCTTGTGCTCTCTCTCTGACAATAAATAAAAACATCTTAAAAAAAAATCCTTTTATAGCTTTCCCATCATCGATAATTGATAAAAGTAAAATCTATCTCCAGAAGCCATTCTCTTGAATTAATGCATATTTTCTGCCAAAGAAAAATGGTAAATTATGAGACACTATGAGAGGAAGTATTCCAAATGAGAGAAGAACAGATCTTTGGCACGGAAAGAGCCATTAGTGAATTATTTGCAATACTATACACTCACAGTTCAATCTGATATACTTATATTTTATCTCAGTACAGGCCAAAGATTAGGGCTTGATATGCCTGATGCAGCTGTCAAGGTGTCAATGCAAACTTAGGAGAACGGACTACTGAGTCGAAGTGAAGGAGGGAAAATGTGGGTTTTGCAGCCCGTTTGTGCAAAAGAGTCTCATGACATTTGGAGTAAAATCTTAATTCTTTACCATAGCTTACAGTCTTCATGTTGGCTTCCCCCAATGTCCTGTGGTCTGCTCTCTTCCCTCTTCAGGCTGCTTCAACCACATGGCTTCCTTTAGGAACAGCAGGTCCTCAGGTCCTGTCTTGTGTGGTTCTTTGTCTCCCTTGCAGAGGCTTTCTGTGAGCCGCCATCCTCAGCGCTTCCTGTTACTGGTTCTGTCTCCTCTCGCATTTTCCTCCCCCCTCTACAATGGAAGGCCTCTTCGAACACCTAATTTAAAGAGGTTTTCTAGTATCCCAGTCACTCCTTAGCATCTCTCCCTGTTTAATTCCTTTACTTTTCCTCACAAAACACTTACTATGACCCAAAATAACCTTGTTTATTGGTCTGTTTTCTGTTTCCACCAATGGGACGCTCACCATACTAAAGGCAGAGACCTTATCTGTCTTGTTCATTGCTTGATTCTGGCATGTAGTACCTGGCATATAGAAGGTGCTCAAGAAATATGTGTAGTCAAATAGAAACCAAAATAGATCAAATAAAGCTCTGTTGTGAGTAACTGGATCCTAATGTTGAGCCTAAGACAGGACTTCAGGAATCCAAGCAAGGACAGCCTATATTCAAGCCATGTAGGGCACAATGCCCAGCTTTAATGTCCACAAGTAACCTTCTCAGAAGTTCATCTAACCCAACCAGTCTCCACTTTTCTCACCCCTATTTATCACTCATACCAAGCCTTTCATCTGGCCTCTCCTATAATTCCTCTTGGATAGTCTGCAAATGACACATGGAAACATGGATTCTGTCCATGGGAACCAACACACAATTAACCACTCTTCCCCCAAAGCTCCATTTAGTCTCCAGTGTGTTTGGACTGGCTGTTTGTCAGGGCACAGGATGCTGGTCACTGTCAGAGCAGGAGCTTTGCATCCAATTGTTATAGCTGTGTCTTAATCAGTGGCTCTGTTTGAAGTGGTTAGAGCTGCTCAAACCACAGGCATCCCTGGAAGGAAAATGGGAGGATGGAAGGTCAGTCAATCCTTGGTTGGAATCAAAATACGTAGGTCCTGCAGAGGCTGATAGAAACGAAGCTGTGACAGGGGCTGAAAACGCAGAGTGGCTTAGGAGCTTGAGGGTGGGGGAAGGGGGCCCGTTTCTGACCCCGTGGAACCACCAAGAGGAGAAGAAGGGTGTGCTGAACGGACAGGGGGAACTGACTGAAAATCCCATGTCTTGAAGCATATATTACCCAATTTTATGGGAAAATATTTTAGGGTAGGTAAGGCTTGAAGGGAGAGCTGTTAATTTTTTATTCTCCTCCATCAGTACAGCTTGATGATACACACATAAAGGCTGTGGAATCCATGACCCCAGATGCTGTGCCTCACTGACTGCCAGAGCATGAAGGTTACCCTCTTACCTCCACACTTCTTCAGAGTTAATACATACGTGCATGTAACTTGATGATTCAGCCCTGATGAGGCGGTGGGACCAAGAGCAAAATAACGTCGTTGGTCTTTGTTCCAAAGCTCTTCTCTTTCTTTCTCCTCTCTCTCTCGGTAGCCTCTTTAAGAGAATGTGGTGACCCGGCTTCAAATGTGCGTGTTCGACTATCCTGATGTGTTTATGTGTCTCCCCTAAGCAGGAGGGGAGAGTAGGTGAGTACTAGACACGGAAGAAAACTTTGGTTTTCTAACACCCAAGTGGACTCTGCATTCTTCTCACTATGTACTGTAGTAAGGAAAGATGAAAGCCATCTGTTCCCCATCCAATTCTCATGTCTTCTTGATCTGCTTCTTAAAATTACACAGTTATTAGGAGGTTCTGTCATCTATTTCCTGTTTGCCACGACACCAGTCATAAGGGCTTTGCATTCAGAATCAATAACTGAGTCTGTGGGAACACACACAGCCTTTCTGGACCATTCTTAAATATAGAAGGTTGATGATTGGATTATCGTCTTTGTCACTCGCCTTCCATGATCTACAAAATGATGATATTATCATCTACCTTGTGGGCTTATTGTATGGCTCAGGTTAATTCGTATGTATAAAGCACTTGGGAAATAGCAAACGATAAAATGAATATAAGTGGGATTTAAAGACATTTCTGAGTGATTCTGTTTTCTTTTTTAAAAAATATTTTATTTATTTATTTGACAGACAGAGATCACAAGAAGGCAGAGAGGCAGGCAGAGAAAGAGGAGGAAGCGGGCTCCCTGCTGAGCAGAGAGCCCGATGCGGGGCTGGATCCCAGGACCCTGAGATCACCACCCGAGCCAAAGGCAGAGGCTTTAACCCATGAGCCACCCAGGCGCCCCTGAGTGATTCTGTTTTCTACCAGAGCTCACCAAAAGGCTTCCTATAGTCAGATTTACTAGTTAGGAAGCTTCTTCATGTGGGGGTAAAGCACTTGCACACATTTTATATGGACTATGTAGCCTGTTCCTCAGTCAAAAGTTATATATTGCTTTTCTAACAAGTATGAACTTTGATTCATAGTGCCAGGGTCATAAGTGGTATATACACTTATTTCTTTAAATCTAATTTAATGTGTTCCAGTCAGGATGGTGGAAAATTAAAATCCAGCCGTCTGCAATACTGATAGGGGGTCGCGAGAGAGGAAACCTCCCAACCTCTCTGGTATCATTCAAGAAGAACTATTCTTTTTGTAACTTTCACAGTTGAGACTTTCATATGTCTCAAATCTCACCTATCTCACGCGCTCTCCTCAGGTACACTACATAAGTCACTTTCACCTCCCCAGGCCTCTGGAAAGAAGAGACCACTATGTGGCAACAATTGCCTAAACTGAACCAGAAAAATGGAAATCTTGTGGTTGAATATGAAGTCATACTACTTCACCCATTTCACCAATTTACTGAGCACTTTCCCAGGTGTGTGGGGTTTACAAAGATGAAAAGCAGTGTTTCTGACTTTAACAATCTAACAGTTTTCAAATTCTTTCATGAAATTCATCAAATTTAATCGTTGAGTTAAGACCATTCTCGGTGGTGAAAGCGCAGGTGATGTTGCACATTCCTGCTTGGCCGTCGAACAGACTGGAACTCAGAAAGGCAGCCTGATTCACAAAGTATTGCATGCAGTCAGGGGAAATGCCGGAAATACCACCAAAGATTCAATGTCCGTAGTCTTTTACACTACTCCACTCTGATTCTAAGTCCAAGGGCTTCCTACAGAAGGGAACTTGGAGTGGATTTGGTCTATCAGCCAACAGGTGGGAATAATTTGAGTTTGGGGGACCCTTCTCTACAATGATACAATAACAGATGTTGCCCCACTTCACACCGTGTAAACATGGCACTGCCTAATCATTGTCTGAGAGGATGTAATCAGTGATGGTCCCCATCATCTTGGTATGGAAGGAACTCATTCTTTGGGGTGGGCGGTTCTCCATTCAACCACCAACCTCCAGCCGCTCAAATATGACATTAATCTCCATGTGCCTCCATTTCCTGAGTTCTGATGACCTACCTTGTATGGTAGAAGAGGTGAGTGAGATAGCTCGTAGAAAATGCACGGTCCTGTGGCTGGCCCTCGGACCCAGGGGAGCTGCTCCAAAATCCTTAACCACCTCCACACACGCAATAAGCAAACGTTTACTGAGTACTTATCCACAGGAGGCAGAGCTACAGATAGAAATAGCATCTAATCCTTTAAGAATTTGCTTCTGTGCCACTTGGTAGGGGTGGAGACTTTACTCCACTAAAGTCTTCTGTTTGGAAGGAGAAAGGGAAGGCTGGGAAACTGGGAATGGGGAGCAATCCTCCTCCACTGCCACCTCCAGAGGTCAGAGGAAGTGAAGCCAAATTCCCTTTTGGATTTCATTCGACTGGGCTGAATGGTGGGCTTGTGGCCGGGAATGGGACGCTGCCTTACTCTTCCCAGATGCAGCTGCGAGAGCTGCCTCCAAAGGGAACTCTTACTTCCTATGTCTTTTGTTCCTGACATTTTCAATTTCCATCACAGGAGCATTTTCCAGTCATCTGCTTTGCCTTTATCCCAAAATTAATTTCCTGGGAAGGTGCAAGATGCTGTGAACATCTGGCCCAAACGCTCAGGGCTGTCCTTCCCAACTGGGCATTCCTCGTGCGACGCGGTTGAGTGGCCGTGCGGTCTTTGCCCCGAGACGCAGCAAGTGCCCACATCCGTCCAGGTCACCTTTTCTTTCCCCAAATACCTAGAGTGTGTTTCATACTTCACTAGTCAGCTAACCTGACGATGGTAGAAGAAATGTGCGGAGAGTCACTGGGGCACATCTGTTCCTCCAGAGGGCTCGGGCACAGAGCTTCCGACGGACCTCAAAAGGACTCTTTCCAATTCATTGTGTGCACCCAAAAGTAGTGACAGTAGTAAAGCATCAAAGAATAAATATTGATGTGTTTCTGTGTGTGTGTGTGTGTGTGAGAGAGAGAGAGAGAGAGAAAGAAAGACAGAGACAGAGAGAATAAAAGCTATGGTGATTGCCCTGTTTTGGAGTACAAGCGTTTTTACTTAAGAAATTTCAAAAGTACTCCAAAATAAACGTGAACACGTACACTCAGAGCAACCAAAAGCATTTTCTCAGACTACATGTCTCCTGAGGAAAATGTGGAGATTTTGCTTCTGGCCAGACTGGAACCTGTCCCCGTGCCCACCTCACTCTGCCAAAGCTTTGATCCTAAAGAAACACTTGAGGATTCCAAGCTCAAACCCACAATAGCAGACCTTGTGGTAGATGTATTTCACATTCATGATACTCCTAATTCACACCAACTCTCCCAAACCACACTCAGTGCGACGTACATACCACACGTCCACTCGCATTTTCCCCTTCACCAGCCCCAGCCCCCACCACGCACTTCACAAACACTTTTGTTGTTTTTAATCAAACCTGCTCCACATTCGCCAGGCTTCAAGAGCTCCTAAAATTTCAGATCTCCTCCAAACTGTCTCCCACTTAGATTGGAAGCGAGACAGCATGTTCTCCAGCGTCAGAGTTCCAAAGATGAAACTCTCACCTTTCGTCAGGCCACGCATGACAAGGACAACAGTGCTTTGAGTCTTAGTGTTACATTCCCTAAAGCTCAAAGCGTTTTTAACAACCAAATATTGTCTTTTCAAAGCATTATTCTGGGTAAAGAGAGGGGAAAAAATGTTTTCTCATTTGCCAAACAGCGAAACCAGGGTAGGCATCCAGTAGGGTACCCCTCAGCATGGTCCAGGAGGAAGCGGGGCAGGGAGAGAACCTGATGATTCTCAAAGATCAGATCAAAGGTCCGTGTCCCTTGGACTCCGTAGCATCTCAGATGTTACTACTCTTTACGACCAGCAATTTTTTTTTATTGCTGTTGCTGTTCTGATTCTCAGATGGATGCTTAAATTATCTTAAAATATTCCCTCCTCCCAATCATGTACCCACATCCTTCCCTCCAAACACATAGTTTCCCCACCAGACTGCTAGGGCTGTGCCCAGACATGAGGGTTAGAAGCGAAGATCTCCTGCTTTTTCCTCCTCTTCCCTCTTACTCTTCTCCCGAGAAGGAAACTGACATTTACTAATGGGCTCGTACATGTATTTAATTTTACTTTGGTATTATCTCCCTTTAGAAGGACTAAGTGGATTCTTTATTCTCAAAGTTTGCAAGATGCAGGACTGAGCTGTGAATCCTAGAGTTCTCACCAACTCCAAAATCTGTATGTTATTTCTCCTTCTTTTTTCCCTTCTAAGTTTGTTCCTATGTTCATTTTAAAACATGTTTAGGCCATACTAATCTTCTAAATAGATGCTCAGAAAATGGAACAAAATGAGTATCTTCATCCTTGTTATGGACACTGAGACTTTTAAGTTTTGTTTTATTTTCTTTTTTGGTTTTCCTTAACATTTTATTGCCTTTTTTTCCTCCTTTTTTTGTTTTGTTTTGTTTTGTATTCCTAAGCATTAAGTCAACTGAGCTAACATTCTTACTCTAGGGGCTGGGAATAAGATGAAAGCCAAGAGTCTGACTTATTTCTTCAGGGATTCATTCAAATCATACAAAGCTATTTATTGACTTGGCCTTTCCCTCCCAAAGACCCTAATTTAGAGTGATTTGATTTCATTACTGGTGATTGGAGGAGTTTACTGCATAGAAACGGTCTATACATTCCCTTGGAGAAATATAACAGTCGTCACCAGCTGAAATGACCCATGAATAAAATGGGTAAAATGCATTGTACAGAGGAAGAATCTGTAGAGAGATTATTTTTAGAGAGAAAAGATGATTGTTGGAGATAATAACATGTCTTAGGCTAGATATATCATTTGGTCTCCTTACATAGCTTCTCCAGGACGGAAAATTCCTTTGTTTTTCCCCTCAATCTGATACACATAATAATTACAGAAGAAAATATGTGTAGATTAAAAAACAAATAGAATAAACAAACACAATTCCATTCCACCCACCCAGATATAATGACAGATAGACACTGTGATGTACGGGGGCACCTGGGTAGTTCAGTGGGTTAAGCCTCTACCTTCCGCTCAGGTCATGATTCCAGGGTCCTGGGATCGAGCCCCACATCGGGCTCTCTGCTCAGTGGGGAGCCTGCTTCCCCCTCTGTCTCTGCCTGCCTCTCTGCCTACTTGTGATCTCTGTCAAATAAATAAATAAAATCTTTAAAAAAAAAGATACCATGATGTACAAATTTCTAGCCACTTACTTTGCACATATAATTTAACAGAAATAGAATCAAAGCATAATAAATCTTTGAAACTTGTGTTTTCTTATTAAAACTATGAATACCTACTGCTATCAGTAAGGAAACATTGTAACCAACCGCATAATTAAAGACCTTACAGTGTGATATTGTGTGCTATACTATCCCCTACTTATCCTGTCCTTTAGTATTAGACAATGAAACTATTTCCATTTTTTTCAACTTTAAACAATGATACAAAAAATATCATACAAAAGCCTTTACATAAGGGGAAAATGAGAGATGGTAACACGTTTAGAAGTTAAATTGTTGATTAGATTAAAAGTACAAAAAATTTTGAAGCTTTTGATAGATGTCACGGCATTATTTTTCTAAAAATTATACTACTCTACAAAGAAGTGTATGACTGTGTTCCTTTCTCTAAACCCAAAGATTGAAGGAAATAAGTGTTATTTCGTTGTTTTAATATGGATTCCTCTAATTAGCAATAATGTTGAGTAATTTTTGATATGAATGTTGCTGTCTGTACTTCTTATTTTGTAAATTGCTTATCATTTTCTTTTGACCACTGTTTTCTACCCTACCAAGGACTAGTTGGTCACTTACTGAACTCTAAACTTTTGTATTATTTTGATTTAGTAACACATTATAATATGCGTTGTGAATATTTTTTCCACTCTCTCCTTTTTGCCTTTTTATTTTTCTTATGGAGCTTTATGTAACAAACTAAACTGACTACATTTCATGGTAGTCAAATTTATCAGCATTTCTTTATTTGCTTTTTCCCTTTGGCTTCAGATTTAAACCGTCCTGAGGATTTTTAATCAACTTTGAGGAAGTCCAACTGACGATACCTAAGCTCTCTAGAAACATATTCAGAATTTCTGTGCATCTCTAGGATACAGGTTTTCAAACCATGCTTCCATGGAACCCCACTTGTTCAGTTTCGGCCAAGGTGCTTTGCCATTAAATATGAATAATAAGTCTCCCCAGTTTTTCGGAAAAATTAATTGAATGGAGTATCTTTTAATTCTAGGTTTCCCACCACATTTTAAAAAAATGTTTGGTTATAGCCACTTGTTGTCTTTATTGCTATCTAATAAAACCTGGTGTCATATTATATATTCTGTTATTTTAGATTTAATATGTCAATATTAAACGGTGTTGTGCAAAGATCACTATCACTTCCAGATGTTCCACTAACTGACAAGCTCAAGGATCTCTAGTGTATGGTGCATGTTTGCTTCGGTTGAAAACCAAAGGAGAGATAATGTTCATAACACATACAAATTAGAAAATTGAAGGCAAAGAATTTTGCTATAACTGCTGATCACTTCTTACTTTCTCAAAAACCCTATGCCTTGATTATAAATATCACAGACATGCACATTCGATGAACTTGATTGCCACCCTCCTGTGAAATTATAATTTTCTGATGGGCTCAAATGACTTTCCTAAAGGAAAGATACTTATTTTTTCTTTAACCACAAGAATTATTATTCTTGACATCAGAAATATAAATGGGACAAGGAAATTTATTCCTTGCTTTTTAATGCTTCCAGAGGCAGTCTTTATTGCCGTACTGAGTCTGTGAAAAACATATACAAAGCCATGTCTCAGCTAGCACTCCCAAATAGAAGCTTTGAAAATACACACCTATAAAATGCATGCATTTCCGGAACTGGTAGCTGCTTTATTCAACAGACCATTAAAAGCCCATTTAGAGGGGCTCTCACAGGCTCACGTGCACTGCAGGTACTTAAAGCTGATGAACCCAGCATAGCAAGAAATAAAATAAAACAAAAAGTTGGACCAACATCTACTAAAATTTACAGAGGAAAAAAAGCTCTTTCCCCAGACCTAAATTTCCTCCAACACCAACACTCTTATAAAGAACAGGTAATGTGACAAAATTGCCCCACTTCCAGTTTCCCAGCCAAAAATCCAACACCCCTCCTCCTCTCCAAATATCAATCATCAGCCCAGGCAAGGAAAATGAACTTTTAATCAATAACAGCTACTGTTTCTTGTACCAGGACTGTTTATGATTTAAAAGGGAGAAAAATTAAATCAATCCTGATGTGAATGTTTTCCCTCTTGAAAAGAAAAAGCAACACCCTGTGTCAGAGATGGGGGTGTAGTTTCATATGTTTTAAGAATATATTAAAATAAAATAAATTTGCACTTGCTTTTGCCCTCATTAGCTATAGACAGAGCGACTGCATTGAGGAATCATGTGAAGCAACAGCTTCAACTCAGTCTTCACACGACTGCATTTCCTGTTTACATTCATACGTTGGTGTAGATTCATAGAGCTAGCAGGGAATTTGGGGACCATCTGTCCAAAGATGGCTGCTTTGGGAGCCCTGTCACTGGAGCTGTTTAGGCAAGAGGACGAATCAGCTGAGAAGTAGTAGAGAGAATTTGAACCATGGGAGGGTTTTCAGATTATGTTAGTGTGGGAATCTGAGCAGATGCGGAAGCCTAAAATATGGAACGTACAAAAGTAGATCTTCTCTGGCAGAAGATTCTTCCGCTCTCCCTGTCTGTATCCAAAAGGCCACCCTTGACTGCAGTCTCCAGGTTCAGGCTTGTGAACCCCACAACTAGACACCTTTAAGGACCACCCCACCCCAGGTGTTCTGAGTCTTCCCTCAGTGTTGCTTCCACTCCTCGAGCCTACATCCATGTAGGTCCGGCTAAATGCCATAACCCCTCCTGATACTAGGAGTCAGGTCTTCCTACATCCTGAGTTTCCCTGTAGCCAGAGAGAAATCACACTGGACTCTTCATGAAGACTGCTCCCTTATTTTGGCATGTTTGTGCAAACCAGAAATAACTTCCCTGCAGATTACTGAAATGAAATCATCTTTCACCTAATTTGAAGGGGCTACACCGACTTTCGCCCAGTTTTAGAGAGCAAGGAGCCGGGGGGCAGGGGTGGGAGGAATGAGGGCGGGAGTGATTTCTCGACTGTTTTCTTTTACAGTTTGCTGAAATGGAACAAATCAATCCTGTCTTGCTTATTTATAAAACCTTAACACCAGTGGGGTGGAGAGAATTAATGAGACCAGGCACAAGGAATGTGGAAATTTTCATTTCTAAGCTGCTGGCACATAGACATGCCTTAGTGTCTTTTCAAGGACGCTGAAGAAATGAGTTTTCTGCTTCTCACAACTTTCAGTAGGGAACATGCATTAGCACATAATTACTCACCACTATAACTGGCAACCAGGGGAAGGGTCCAGCAAAGAAGCCCACATTTTTGAAAAACTAGGATACTGAGCCCTCGCATGTGCCCAGAGAACACAGCGGTAGCTGCCGAGAATCAGAAAAGAACGGCGGTCTGACCATTCACACTAAGGACACAGCAGACTTATGGGGCGTTCTTTGTCCTCACACCACCTCTGTGATAAGGAAAATGAGTCTCCAGAATATCAGTGATCTCCTCTAAGAGTCATAACAAGTTCTTTTCATTTCTCTAAGAAATACTTTCCTGTGGAGGGGAGGAAGACTTTTGACGTGTATTAAACACTATATTCACTTGTGCACAACCAAAGGCTGATGTCTGCCCACTGCGGTAGGGACAACACACCTGCTGGGTTCTTCTGCTCTGGAACCCACTTGTGAGTCGCTGATGTCCTCAAAACTTCTTGAAGATTCCTTGAAACTATTGTCCCTGCCGGTGTTCACCAGGATGACACTGACACCTGTGCTGAGGGTACCATGTCCTCATGCCTCCAAAGCAGCTAAGTCACGAGATGGAACCGCAGCTCGTGGGTCCTCTCTGGGAAAAGCCCCACTTGACTCCCGACCAAAGGAGAAGAGTCCTTCAATGAATGCGCCCTGCACTCCGTCTCCTGTGCTCTATGGTCACACTGCTTGCCCAAGGCACTTTGCATTAAAGGAAAAGGACATTATCAGCATTCGTTGGTGGCTCCTCTTTGGGTTTGGGACAGGGGGGCAGGAGACTCCACGATCTTTCCATGCCCCACTTTTGTCTTCTGAACTCCAGCTTCCCAGACAGTTCTGCCTCCGGCCGAAGGTCTTTACTACTTGGCTTTTACAGCTCTGTGGTCTTACTTTGGTTGGAGGCTCTTCATTTAGAAGAAGAAAGCCATCTAGCCCACCAGCTTCCTGACCCACACAGGGCAAATGACTAAGCACTGGAGAAAAACATTAGAGTCACCTAGTTTGAAGTGGAGCAAGAGATCATATTTCCTTCCCTTTATCTGTTCGGAGCCTTGGAAGGTAAATACAAGTATGTCTGTGCCTTGACTTGTCGTTAAAGTGGTTGTTTGGAAATTCAGTGATGGCATGTCAGACTCAAGGTAGGGAGGTGGAATTTTCTATTACCAAAGTAATTACTTAGTGCCTTGGACACCATGGGCATTTATGACAAAGCAAGTGACAGTGAGTCCAGGGGAAGGACAGCTGAAAAAAGAAATGCTTTTAGAAGCACCATTAGTCCTGGCAGGCAAGGACTCCTGCCTCAAGCCCCATGTCTTATGGAGCCCTGTGCTTTGAAGTGTCTCCCTCAGCATTTTCCGGTCCCCTTTCTAGTACCTATGAACAGGTGGAGCCCACAATGCCCCCAGGAAAGGCAGAAACCCACATACACTCAGAAACCCACACACCAGGCAACCTTCTCTCCCATGTGTAGGGTCCACCAGATGCTGTGAGATGCTCTGAGACTGCCACCTAAGAGGTTACCCCAGAGCCTCAAGAGGCTGACCTGGTAAGCTCATCAACCCCAGTGGCTGGTGTGGAAGCCAGCTTCTTTGGCACAAGCACATGAGGTTGGACCTCTAGAATGGGGCTGACACACTAGTTTGGGGTCACTCAAGTTGTTTACATAGGTAGAGCCCCCAAAACAATTTTTTCCAGAACTTCATATATCTTAGAGTGATCCAGCCTGCCTTCAGGGAGGGAGCTACGGATAAAGATAGATTTCCCCTTAGGGAGGATCTTATTTGCAGTTCAGCATAACATTATCTCAAGCTTCCTAAGGATGGAAATCATGATTCTTACTCTCACAGCTTCTCAGAGACTGGCCCAGGGCTAAACGTACACTAGACAAAAAACCCTACTTGATCCATGTTGAGGTCTCTCCCATCTGTCCATCCATCTCCCCAACTGCTCAGTAATGATTTCTTCTAATATATTATTCCCCACTTGCAGGACAGGTGGATTTTCAAAGTTTCCAAAGCACAGTGGACAGAAGATCAATAACTTACTAAAACCCACTCTCAGAAAGGTGTGTTGACAAATAAGGATGAATAAATAAGGAAAACTGTACTGAAGGTGAAATTCTGAGTGAACTTCTCTAAGATGAAGACTTACATACAGGAGGAAAATCTTATCTTAGCTTCATGTAAAACAACATCATTTGCTCAGAATGATAAAAATAGGGAAGTGTATATGGTGAGTGCTATGAAGTATGTAAACCTGGCGGTTCATAGACCTGTATCCCTGGGGCTAATAATACATTGTATGTTTATAAAAAAATAAAAAAATTAAATTAAAAAAAAAAACAAAAAAAATAGGGAAGCATACACAGCAAACAAATTTAACCTCTCTGAGAAAAGTACACTTTGTTCAATAGAATGTCAAGAATATAAAGTGTGGGGGCGCCTGGGTGGCTCAGTGGGTTAGAGCCTCTGCCTTCGGCTCAGGTCATGATCTCAGGGTCCTGGGATCGAGCCCCACATCGGGCTCTCTGCTGTGCAGGGAGCCTGCTTCCCCCTCTCTCTCTGTCTGCCTCTCTGCCTACTTGTGATCTCTGTCAAATAAATAAATAAAATCTTAAAGAAAAAAAAAGAATATAAAGTGTGTCTAGTTAGTTATCTTTCTATCGGCAAAGCATAAAAATTTGTTATCCTGATTCAGCTTTATTTCAAAATACAATTTAACATTTTTCTTAATTATAATAGATTAGCTTTTCTGGTGTTGTGTTGTTGTATTTGTTTACAAGACACACGTCAGCCATCCCGAAAAGAGAGGTGGATTGTGAGGCATGTATTTTCTTCAGCTGGAACCAGGAAACATTGAATATGAGAATGTAGGCAGCTTTAAGGACCATCTCTCTCTCTCTCTCTCTCTACTTCTCTCATTACTCTTGAAATGTGAAGCCATATTAAGGTTCACCAGCTAACCTAAGGATGAGATAATGTCGGGTCAGGGAACCACCCCTGGACCCGTCAGAGGGTCACCCTCGTCCAGAGAGCGGATGTTTGCTCCTAAGGAAAGATCAGATACTGTATCAGACATATCAACTACAAACACAAATATTTAGAAAATAGAAGTATAACTGTAAACAAGTTAAAACACCTGCAGTTCTACCACCCAGAAGCAACTGCCATAAATACTTAAATATATTGCATTCAAGTTACAATATAGACATGAATATGTTCACTATTTTTTACCAGTTTTGAATAAGGTAATTTTTATCATCTGGCTTACCTTTTATTCATATAAATATGTTATGTTATTTATTTATTTATAAATATTTGGTGACATACATAAATTCTGTAATTTAATGACTGCATAAAGGGGCAGTCAAGTGTGTACACTATAATTTACTTACTCAATCCCTTTTTGTTGAACTTCATGATACTTCTTATTTCTTTCTTCTTTTTTAAACAAAGCTCCAGTGAACAACTCTGTGGGTAAGGATTGACTTTTTATGTGTGTACGGCTTCGTTAGAATATATCACTAAACTGGAATAATTATTTATTTATTTTTTAAAAGATTTTATTTATTTGACAGACGGAGATCACAAGTAGTCAGTGAGGCAGGCAGAGAGAGAGGGGGAAGCAGACTCCCCGTGGAGCAGAGAGCCCAACACGGGGCTCAATTCCAGGACCCTGGGATCATGATCTGAGCCGAAGGCAGAGGCTTTATCCCACTGAGCCACCCAGGCGCCCCAAGAATGAACTTCTTAAAGTTACTGCAAATACTGCCAGTTTTACAGAAATAATTATGCCAATTTAAGATCTTACATGTTGTGTATGAAGCATCTGTTTTATCATATCCGAAGAACACTGGGTATTATGCGTTTCTCTGTATTTTTCATTTTTACAATTTACCATATTTCATTAATTATACACCTGAAATTTAAAAGGGACGATTGCTGCCATCAGATCTCTGATCCCTTTGAGATAGCTATCTCCCTACACATCGGCCTTTTTTCAAATTTCATGGAGAATACACAGGGTTCCAACATTCTGGGGAAGAAATCTGGCAAGATTTCTGGCAAAAGATGCCAGGGACAACTGTTCTACTTAGTAACCTGCATTTAAGTTACATTGTAGTCTAATGTAAAGTGTTACATTGTAGTCTAAAGTAAAGTATTACATTGTAATCTAAAGTAAAGCGTGTAGAGGCTCCTATTGTCTGGTTGGTTGGCTGTTGGTAAGCTGTTGGTTGGTCCGCGAGAGAAGAAAGTCCCTAAGTTCCCTGGAGTCTTCTGTCATGAAACGGTTAGAGCACCAACCACCAAGGGATGCCTAAGTCTTCAGGACTCTAGGTCGCAAGGCATCTGGAGACACAAAAAAGGCTCTCGGTCAGAGAGAGGCTGTTTCCTCCCTTTTCCTTAGGATTTGTGTTGTTGTAATTCATTATTTTTCTTGGATCAGATCTCTCAGGAAAGATGTGCCTCTGTAAGTAACTGCTTACTTCTGCACACTCCTCCAGGTTCAAGGGCAGAGCAATCCCACGGCACTCGAACACTTTCTTAACGAGCTCTGTTCCCCCCGGTGTGTTCCCTTCTTCTGGTCCTCACTACAAGGAGTTTTCCACACCAGAACTGGGCTCCGGATTCTTCTCTATCTGATCTCATTTTCTTCTTATTGAACCCAGAGCTCTTTTGAAAATACTTTAATAAGTACTTTTGATCCCTTCACGTGATTCAAGGATTTCTCAGTTTCTTCCAAACACTCAGCTGACAGATTTCTGGGCGCAGCCAGTTCCACTTGGAGATGCTTTAGACTGATGATGTCATCTGAAAATCCAGGGAAAGGGCCTTCCAGGGGAGCCTTGTCAGGAAGGGTGGCTGCAAGCTGCATGGGTCCTGTTCTTCGTTTCTCTGGAAGGGAGTCATAGAAGACAGGATTTTCAGACCTACAGTCCCTGCTTCCTGCAAATGACAATGTTCTTCAATGAAAATATAAGCACCTTCAAGGCGCCTAGCGTGTCTGACCACTCTCCCGAGAGTGTTTCTTTCTTACTAGGGCAGCCCTGCGGTTCTCCTGGTGAGCCCGCCCCGAGGCCTAGCACTTTCTAGGTCCACAGAATCACTGCTGGGTTGGTTACCTGCGGCTGTGAGTGAGGACTCGAACTCACGATAACCTTGCTGTGGGACTGAATGGTCCCTCTGAGGCAGGGACAGGCACTAAGCGAGAGAACTAAGCTTGCAACTTCCAGACCCAAATCTGCCTTCAGCCTGCTTTGTGAGTTGGAGGATGTCCTTACGCATTTTGGGCTTCAGAATCCTCGTTCGTAAACCTAAAGAGCCAAAAAATTTTCTTGTCTTCCCAAGAGTGAATTAGGATTTTAACCAGGAGGGGGATAATACACTGAATGAAAAATAAACAAATATAAAGTTGAAAGTGATTGAGAAAACAACACTGGGGAACACCCGGGTACTTTTTGATCGGATAAACAAGGCAAACTGAGGCTCAGTAGCAGTTTCAGGGCTGAAGCCCAGGTCTTAAAGGTCGAGCGATTGCTAGTGGGCCAAGCTACGCTGGAGGGTAAAGGCTACAGGCAGAGATCTGGAGCCCAAAGGAGGTGCATCACCTCCTTGGCTCCGCCTCCTGCTGCCTCATCTTGGATAAATTCGCCTCTGTTCCTTTAGGCTCAAATTCTTCATTTAAGAGCAAAGATAAAAACAAAGAAATCCAAAACCAAAATCAAACCAAACCCCAGGACAATAATAGTATTACTACTATTATTTTTTATTGTTATGGTTCCTTCACATTTGGTAATATGGAAGACAAAGCATATGACACTTTCCTCAGTAAGCTAATTCTTACTGATTATCATTAATATTATTAGTGCCTGCAGGACTAAAAGTTATGAAGTAAATTATTTGAATGCTCACCATTTAATTCAATCTGTTTCTTATTTGCTTTTGTAGGGATACATGTCAATGCCTTTCTCTTTGCAAGTTTGTTTTCAATATATTCAACATAAATATTCAAAATACCTCAGTAAAGATAATATATACAAAGCTTCAAATGCTAAAGTACTTCTCTGTTCCATTCATCAAATACTTGACTTAAAGATTTCCAACTGATTTAGACAAAAATTCAATCCCAGTTTTATAGAAGTCTTTTGAAAAATTTTTTAAATTGTAGGACATTTGGGTTACTTTACAAAGGAGTTCTTCAAAAGCTCGGCTTTTTAAGGCTGATTTCAAATAACAAAGAAAAAATGCATATTGCCATGCCAGAATATATCCTTAAAATTTTAAATCAGCTTTGTAGGAAATTTTTGGAATTCAGTTACTGTGTACAGTAGAATTTCCCAACTTATTTGCACGTAATTATGAAGCATGAGTGCCTCATATCCAATTCTCTGCTTCCTGGGCTACTTCTTTCATTAGGAACATTGTAGTTTGCCAAAATTTGCCATGAATAATCACTGCCAAAATATGATTTTATCTTCAATGTCAAACATTTTCACTAACTCGATGATATTCACAATAATGTCAAATGTTACACTGTCAGAAGCACAAATTTCTAAAAGGTTAGCTTTGATGACTGAACTGAGGGAAGAAGCATAATTGGGATGAGCTAATTTTTTATTTGTAGATTCTGATGACGCTGACACAAAACTTCGCTGTTTATGAAGCCACACACTAACGGCTGTGGCTTTATTTTGAATTCACACACAAGAAATCTTGGAATAAAACGTGACTGAGGTTACTGGGGGGTGGGGAGGTGGACATTATGGGCATTGGGGAGGGTCTGCACTATGGTGAGTGCTGTGAAGTGTGTAAGCCTGACGATTCACAGGCCTGTACCCCTGGGGCAAATCATACATTATATGTTAATAAAAATAATTTTTAAGAAATATGGACTCTGAAAAACAATCTGAGGGGTTTGAAGTGGCGGGGGGGTGGGAGGTCGGGGTACCAGGTGGTGGGTATTATAGAGGGCACAGATTGCATGGAGCACTGGGTGTGGTGAAAAAATAATGATACTGTTATGCTGAAAATAAATAAATAAATAAAAAGAAAGAAAGGCGGGGGGGGGGGTGGAATAAAACAAAGTTTCTGTCCAAAAAAAAAAAAAAGTAACAATAGCTACTTGATCTAAATGAAAAGTCGTACCTCAGGGGATGATATGAAGAGTATTTCTGTGGTTGTAAATAGAGCACAGTTTATAAACTAGTTGCTACCTTTTGAAGTAACTGCTGATGCTCTCCAGCAGGTCTGAGCCTTCTGGTTTCCAAGAGTCATACCACTGTGACCCCACGGTGGGTGGTCAACGCGAAGAGACACATTTTGTGCACGTTACATGTTCATCGTTAACTTTCTCGAGCAATCAAAATTCACTTATTTTTCAACAACACACATCCTTCTCAAACATTTACTGCTGCTATAAGTGTTTATTGCGAAATAAAAAAAAGCATCGTCGAACAATAAATAAGTACTTGTAGATTTTACACTGTACCCTGAACGATGAAACAACAATACCTCAACTGTTCAAACCACTCTCTTCACGCTTCGTGGACAGGACTGTCCTGCCTTTATTTCCTTCACTCATTCCGCACGCACCTAAACGATAAATGACCACATTTCTCATGCTCAGTCCCCCTGCCGACCTCGACCCAGTGGCTTCACGAATTTTGCAACCACCAGGCACCACACAACTGAGTTGGACACCGAGCCGTCAGCGACACTAGTCCTGGAACGAACTGACACGGGGAGACGGCCATACCTAACAACACATGTCTGAGCACGCTTCTTTTTACCAGAAAGCTGTTTCTCCAGGAGAGGAGATCGAGTTATCAGGGTCGTCTTTCGGATTTCACCACATGTGAGAATAAGAACCCTGTGCATTGTGAGTACGTCTTACCCCCACTACGTGAGACCATGGTAGAGCTGGAAAAACAAAGGGGAGGCTCGCCAAACTCTTCAGAACTTATTCGAAAGCAACTATTATGGTAAAGTCTCATTATACAATGGAAAGTCTGGGACACATGGTAAACCAGACTGGAAACTCATAAACTAGTATTGTCCTGGGATTGTGGTTATACCACATAGTCCTGTCAAGGCCATCTGCACCCATTCTTCCTGGTTCAATAAGAAAGAGTTATGGCTTAGAGGGAAAGGCTGTGGAAAGATGGATTTTAAATAAATACTAGGAAGAGTTTCTTTCAATGGCACAGGCAGTGGAGAAGTCCTCGTCATGGGAAGCATTAAATCGAAGCGTGGATGTCGCAAAGAGGACCACAGATGGACAAGATGAGCGCCAGGACCCCTTCTGAGGGTCTGTCATGGTTGCTCTGTACACTGTTATAAGCAGATCTGAAAGGGAAGAATCAGTCCCGGGGTGCTGGAATCGTGGTAGCAGATGTCAACAGAAAAGAAAAGAAAAAGTCTCTTCCATGGGTCTATATATTCTTCTGAAGACCTTAGATGGGTTCATAAATACTGGGAGAATCTGATCATCTTTAGAGCAGCTGCAGAAAGGCACAGACTATTGATCGCAAAGGACTTTAAGAGGTCACCAAACCCAGGGTTGACTGATGGTTGCAATGCGTGGCCCTTAATTGATGCACAAGAAGTTTTGGGAACAGCCAAGCTTTCTGAACATCATCTATGTAATAGGGTTGTATTGCCTGCTCAATTCCACACAGACCCACAACGTCCGGCAGCTACTAACGGATAGAGGAAGGCGCCAATTATTTGCTTTCTTGTGAGATAATTGAGAAGCTCTGTAATTAGTTGAAACATGAGTGAATATAAAATAGACGCCATTTTACGGATTATGTTTCAAATTTTCTGATACGGTTGTTTGTATTCAACCTATGATATATTACTTTCATTAACTTCTATTTTCTTAAAAGATTAACATCATAAAATGGTTCTCCCAGTGAATATCTACATTCTTGCTGCTTGGCAGAGAAGCAACTGGTAAATGGCAGATCTTCTTAACCTGAATACTGCCCAGTCCCTACTGTCTTCCACAGCTCTTGAGGAAAGCCTGGGCAATAAGCAGTAGAATTCTTCTCCCCCCGCCCCTTATCTGAAATTACCTATTTAGTTGAAACTGCAGCTACTGAGATATAAGGCATTACTGATACAAATAAACTAATCATAGCTCATAGGGGAAAAAACAGGCTCAAATTTCAATCATAGTAAACGTGCACTCACTAGCTTTGTGACTTTAGACAAGTGATGTAAATTCATGGGGACCTGTTTCTCCAGTTATAACATGGGAATACTAACAATTTTGCAGGGTCATTGAGGATTAAGGGAGATGATGTAACATAAAGTGCTTAGCAGGTCTGAGCACACTCCACAGGGGTATTTCCCTTCAGTTACAAGTTCTGAAAATGTTGGGGGAATTGTTCACTGTGGAGTAGAACTCAACTCCATCGACATATTTCCAGCGGGCTCCATACCCCAGTTACTGTTACGCACACAGTGAGGAAGAGAGTGGAATTTAAAAAACGAATACACGGCGATCGTTGCCCTTCCGTAAAGGAACAGTTGGTTCTTAGGTGAGGCCACAACGTCCTCAGTCTGAAGCTGTGGAGCAGAGACTGACTACAGTGGGCAGGGGTAAAACGTCAGCGATGTCATCTCCGAAACAGAAAATTCCAGTAACAGAACAGCCAGTCTATCCCCAGGCAACAGCACTCTTCCAGGACTCGATTACAGGCTGGTAGTTCGAGTCACTTGGTAGAATTCCAGGAGGTGTGTCCCGGGACGCTTTGCTGACCTTCTACTGCAGACGTAAGTCCAGGACTTAGGTAGCAGGTAGCGAAGGGGGAGCACCGTTTCTGTCCATCACTGAGCAGGGTCAGGACGGCCCCAGTGCACCAAATTCAGGAGGAGTTCACACTCCTGTGGCACCCCGGCTCGCCTGTCACATTCCTCAAGACACTGGGGAAGCGGCTGCATGTCCACATTTCACCATCTGTGAGATTTCACGCAACACAAGAGGGGATTACTACACTGCGTTTAGTTAAGGTTTTACAGAAAGTGTGCTGTTTTTACAAGCAAGAGACTATAAAATAACAAAATAATTTGTTGTTGTTGTTGTTGTTTTTAAATTTTTAACATACAGTTGATTCTCATTATGCATGGATTCCGTGTTTACAAATTTGGATACTCACTAAAATTCATTTGTAACTTCCAAATATACATTCGTGGTGATTTCACAGTCATCCCCAGACATGTGCGGAGCAGCAAAAAACTTGAGTAGCCCTGTGCACATAGTCCCAGCTGAGGCTGGACGAGGTGGTGCCCTGCCTTCCTGCTGGGACTCTCATTCTATAAATAAGTGTCCTTCCCACGGTCTATTCAATGCCATGTTTTTAACACGTTGTACTTTTTGTTGTTGATTTCATCTGTTTAAAACGGCCCCCAAGTGCAGCGTGGAGGTGCCGTGTCTGTTCCTAAGGACGGGAAGACTGTGAGGCACCTTATGGAGGAAACATGCAAGTTCGACAACTTTCATTCAGGCACCGCTACAGGGCTGTCGGCTGTGAGTTCATCGTCAATAAATCACAATGTATAGGTGTCTTTAAGTAGAAACACACATAAAACCAGGTTCCATATTGATCATTTGGTGAAAATGTGGCTGAGGCTCACAGGAACCTAACCCTATGTTTCTCCAGGGGCAACGGGTCACCGTTCGGTAATTCAGGGCTCCCAGCCACTTAGAAGACGTACCTACCGCAAATAATGGGAATCAGATATACTTATTATTGGATATCTTGATTTTTTTTTCCTTAGAAAAATCACGTCCAGAGAAGAGGAGAGTTTATCGACCATTTAAGCCAACTCTTTCCTTTTACCTTCGAGGATATGACAGCATAGAGATGCGGCTTGATTTTGGCCCCTCAGTAAGAGGGCGGGTCCAGGCAGATCTGGACTAAAGCAGGTGCCTTAGCCCTGGGGCCCTTCCTTCCACCAACCACTCTGTGGTCTAGAGGCCACTCCAGTGTTCCTGGGAAAGCAGGGGTGAGTGACTGCTGTGAGAGGTGCAGTGTACGAGGGTGAGGTAAAAGACTGGCTCCCACAAGGCTTGTGGGTAAGCTCCATGCCCAGGGGGCTGATTCCTTTGATCATGTCAGATGGTGGACGGCATTTCTCATGTTTCTGAACTTGAAGAAACAGGAACTCTTGCGCCATGTGTGGGTGGTGTTATACTCTGTGGTAAAAGCCCCTTGTGATCTGTATCAGGATTAAATGAAGTCAACACTACAAGAAAATTTTTCTTTTAAAATCTTTGCTATTGGGCACCTGGGTGGCTCAGTTGGTTGAGCAAATGCCTTTGTCTCAGGTCATGATCCTGTAGTCCCAGGATCGAGTCCCACATCGGGTCCCCTGCTGAGTAGGGCATCTGCTTCTCCCTCTGGCCCTCCCCCTTCTCATGCTCTCTCTGTCTCTCACATACATAAATAAAATCTTGAAAAATAAAATAAGATAAAATCTTTGCTATTATCCCAGGCATGTTTTATGGGATCAAGTCAGTTGATCTTAGGAGCAGCTAACAAATCTTCCTTCTTTGGTGCACTTTCCTTTACACTCTGAAGACTGAGCCCGAGTCCCTTACTTTAAGACAAGAGGGATTTGGTTAATGTTTAAGCCAAACTAGGCGACTAAGAGAAAAGATGAGGCCCAGGGAGTGAGCTCTCTAAAGAACGCAGAAAAGCATAAAGGTGACCCTGCCCTGAGTAATATCATTGAATTCAGTGAACACTTGGAGACCTACTAAGTCAAGTGTTGCTTTGTGCTCTAGTATTTTCTCTCGAGGGTTATACTGTGGTAACACCGTAGCAGCCCCAAATTCATCCTGACTGCCACTCGGTCTGGGCCTGATCACCTAAGAATAAAAAATAAGTATAATCTATTCAAAATCATAGTCTATTCAACATTTCTCTTGGCACCTTCCCTTTTTTTTCTTGTACTTGAAAATATATTTTCTAGAAGCACAAACAGCTGATCTACCAAATACTTTCTCATTGTGGAAACTCATTATCTATGGATAAGAGTCTGGAGGCCAGGTCCTTGGTTCGGGTCTGGAGAAAGATCAGCCAGACCTGTTTCTTGGCTTTCGGACACTTCCATTCCTAGCCCCCGGGTCATCTTCGGCAACACGTGGAAGGCGACAAGTGACCCAACTGCAGGTGCACTGAGAAAATACGGCGCAAATTCAGAGTCAAGTTCTGCATTACTTCATCATCACGTTTTCTTCTAGTCGGTATTATTTATTGAACGTTACTAAGTGCCACTGGCATCACTTTGTCAGCAGACTTCAATTCTCTGAGTAATGGACAAAAGAGAGAGCTTTAACCCTGAGCATTTAACATAAGTCAGATACTGCTCTGGACTCTCCTGTATGTTAGCTTAGGTAACTATCGTAGGAAATAGCCCAAGGGGGTATTTTTCTCTCCCTCCGATAGGTAAAAAGAAACAAATAGATTATGTAATTTTTCTAAGGTCACTAAGTAATGGAACCAGCATTTATATCCAAGGTTCTCTTGATCCAAATACCATCCTCTTTTCACTGTACCCCATGGCCTCCCCTTCTGCTCATCTGTTTCCCATGTAAGACCCGGGATTCCAGGCATTGTTTCTCACTGTGCGATCAGACCATGTGTGTCAGAATCATGTGCAATATTTATTAATGACATCAATTCCTGGACTCCATCCCTGAACCGTGGGTCAGAATTCAGTGGGTGAGGTCCCAGAGTTTGCTTGGTTAACAAGCTTCCCGAGTGCTTTTCACGCACTCTGAAGTTTGAGAGACAGGGGTCTACACAGCACATAGGCCAAAAGGGGTGGAGAAACAGAGATCGCCACCAACCCTACACTCAAGGTCCTGATACTTATAGCAGGTGCTGTCAGTGTCCTGTCCATGTCCCTTGCACCTTGCCCTTGTCCCTCAAGATGGCCAGCTTCATGTGTCTGCATGACCTTCCCTTGGGGCTTCCCCTCAATCTCAGCTGGGACTCTGCTTCCGTACTTGATAGGCAAGAAGTACCAGGGAATTAAGTACCCCTACTCTACTGCCCTTCTCTGGTAGCTCTTATCCAGTGACTGGCTCAAGCAGGCGTCTAAGTCCTCCTGACTCCGTGGGTAGATACTTCTGAGGTTTGCACTGTACGCTGTTTTCCAGAGATCCCCTGGGGTAAGTTCCAGTCAACCATGGTAGTATCTGGCTTCTCAGGCTACACTTTCTTTGTGACTTTTTCCCACTTTTCCATCAACATTTTCTGTTTGTCTTTATATACTGCTCACATTTGAATCTTTGTCTCTGGGTCTGCTTCTGAGGAATGGAAAACCAGACAATGAAAGTAAGCAAGAGAGTCTGAGGTTCTCAGATAGCTCAGGATGTGAGTTCAGGAAGGTTTGACAGGAGGTGCTTTTCAGAACTTCTCGCCTGATGTAAAGGTCATAGAAGGACCAAGGCCTGGTTGAAATCTATCCCCAGGCGGATATGGCTTTTTGGAGGGGGTAAGGAGTTTCAAAAACACGATGGTCTCTCTGCACTCGCTATCCGCTGACGCCTCCCTATTCACCCCTACAATCGAAGCTGGTCCATTGAATAGTTGTGTAATTATTTTCCTTTTTCCATCTATCATGCCCAACCCCTGCATTACATTCCTGATACTTATTACTATATTATTAAACATTTTGTAAAAACATATGTGGTATCTTATTATTTTTCAGTTAGATTTCTTTCTGCTTCCCCAAATAAATTATTTTTGCAAAATAGTTTCCATGACTGCTATTTAAATTTCAAATGCTATTGCCTCCTTTCACAAAGTCAGATCCATTTGCAAACTTCCAACTTTGTTTTCTATCTGTAATCTCTGGTGACACAACCAAACCACAGCCTTCTTTGAATATAGTGGGGCAATCAAATATTTGAATTATCCCCAATAACAATTATTACCAGTGTTATTGAAAGATCTCTTTGATCCTGTCTCCCTTGGGCCACCATTTAAAACTCAAAAGACTTTTAAAATATTACCTCTTTTTCCTCACTAAAGACTAAGACTAAAAATGCTGTTGTTCTTAGAACTGTTCCTTTTGCCTATGATTCAAGTTGACTTTGGAGGAATGATCACTATTAGTGATGCACTTGTACTAAGAGGTAAATCATCCTTCAGTTGTCAGGACAACATATATTGCAGGTCCCACGCAGCTTTAGGATACTCCTGTGACACAGCCACTGCATATCTGGATTCTGAAATAGGCAGAATGAGGCAAGGGGAGAGGATGTATTGAGGGTTCCCCCAAACTGATCATGAACCACTCGGAGGTAACATAGGCTACCATCTTGCTTTAGAATCCAGGGAGTATGGGCGATGGTGGAAAGACCTGTGCAAAGACCTGGTCCCCAGCACAACCGCAGAGTCTGAATATGAATGGTCGAGCTCTGAAAAGACTGGCCTGGTTTCAATATTAAGCTCTGGTCTTACAGCCCCACAATGTGCAGTAAGTTGAGGCTCAGGAAAATGAACTACAATCTGGGAAACATATGAAGAATGATCAGGGAGTGATTTATAATTCTCTTCTTGGCAATGACAATAGTGTTGGGTGAATAGCAATATACAGAGAGTATCTCTTGTGGTCTGCAATTGTGTCCTTTTCTTGCAGTGTTTAGATACCAAATTTAGGTGTCAATTATCATGATGGCCTCCATGTTCACTTATGTGAAGTTCCAGACCTTCCCTGAGTCACTCAATTCTGGAAGTTGTCAAGACCAAAGAATTTTGCCTAAATGAAGCTTGCATTACTTTTTGCTCCACATAATTGTAAAGATTTTGTTACTTTCATCCAGCTGGAGTTAAGATATTATTCAGTCACACTATCTTGAAAGCATTCCCCATAAACTGACTAATGATGAATTCGTAATAAATAAAGCTCCAGAGAAGATGAGGTACACATTCCCTAAATGTTAGACTCCTCTTCTACGGTCACTAGAAGAAGGACATCTTATGAAAACTTACTTTTTACCTCAGTTGCTGGGAAGAACCCAGGTATTTTAATTGATGGAGGAAGGAATTTATAAAAAATAAGTCTTCATTTCTTATAAAAAAAAAAACAGCTTTAAAAGGCACAAAGGATTTTAAAAGCCAAAACTAAACTATCAAGTCTGTTCAAAAAGATTAAGTCCGATAAAGGGTTAGTATCCAAAATATATAAAGAACTTAAAAATTCAACATGCAAAAAACGAATAGTCCAATTAAAAAATAGGCAGAAGACAGGAATAAACATTTTTCCAAAGAAGACATCCAGATGGCCAACAGACATGAAAAGATGCTCAACATCACTCAACATCAGAGAAATGCAAATCAAAACTACAATGAGAGATAAGCTCACATACATCAGAGTTGCTAAAATCAACAACACAAGAAACAACAGGTGTTGGTGAGGGTGTGGAGAAAGAGGAACCCTCTTGCACTTTTGGTGGGAATGTAAACTGGTGCACCCACTGTGGGAAACAGTATGGAGGTTCCTCAAAAAGTTAAAAATAGAGCTACCTTATGACCTCACAATTAAACTAGTAGGTATTTACCCAAAGAATACAAAAATACTAATTTGAAGGGATGCATGCACCCAATGTCTATAAAAGCATTAGCTACAATAACCAAATTATGGAAACAGCAGAAGTGCCCATCGACTGAAGAATGGATAAGGAAGATATCACACACACACAGACACACACACACACACACACACACACAAATATACATGTAAATATGCATATACATATACATATAGGAATATTACTCAGGCTTAAGAAAGAATGAAATCTTTCCATTTGCAACAACATGGATGGAGCTAGAGAGTATAATGCTAAGTGAGATAAGTCAGTAAAAGAAAGACAAATATCCTATGATTTCACTCATTATGTGGAATTTATGAAACAAAAGAACAAGGAGAAAAACAAAGAGAGAGAGAGAGAAGCAAGCCAAGAAATAGGCTCTTAACCATAAAGAATAAACTGATGACTCCCAGAGGGGTGGTGGGTGTGGGGGGCTGGATGAGACAGGTGATGGGGATTAAGGAGTACACTTGTCTTGATGAGCACTGGGTGATGTAGGTAAGTGTTGAATCACTATTTGTACACCTGAAACTAATATTATGTTGTATGTTAACTATACAGAAATTTAAATAAAAAGAACTGGAAAAAATAAATAAGCAAATTTCCTGATCCCAGGGAAAATGGAATTAATTTTAAATAATTAATGCCCATTTTTCCCATTTCATAAACTTTCTGGTCTTTTAACCCATTAGAGAAACATTTATGTTTGTTTTGTAATTTGGTGAATTTTCTCAAGTCATTTGGTGCAACGATTAGACCCAAAAGGAAGGAGAAGGGACGTAATTCTGCTAAAAGAGCTTCTCTTTGTAGAAACGTTTGTTTACAACTTGCTGGGACTTGGTTGGGTAACAGTTATGGATATGGATTTTTGGTGCCTTGAACTAGTTCCTTCCCAGAAGTCTGTGCTTCCTTACGGGGCTGCTACTTGACATGTCTCCGCATCCCAACCATCACAGAACAGTTTCCAGTCCCAACCTCAGCGATCGGTTGATCATCGTTTTGAAGACTACACCGTGGTTTCAATCACTTTGTACAAGAACCTTGCGAGAAAACGTTCTGGGTGAATTATATTCCAGTATAAAAGGATTGCAGTACAAAGAGGGATTAAAAAGAGACTGTCTGTCATGTCATCAGTCTCTGATGGTTCGTTTGAGAATTAGATAAAATAAGCCTGGGAGAAGGTCTGGCAGATAGGAAATTCTCAACAAATGCTGGTTTCCTTACTTTTTCTCCAAGCTTTGGAGTTTGATCCAAAATAATGCCAATGACACATTATTTTGAATGTTGTTATGTAAACTAAATTTTATGTGAGATCAATAGTATTTAAATGAGAAGAAATTATAAAATAACTTCTTTTTGTCTGATTATAAAAGAAATACTACAGTCAATGTATAATGTTTGAACAGAAGGAAAGTGTAAAATGGCACATAAATGTCACCAGAGACTCTACAATGATCGACAAGTTGTTGTATGGACATTTCGTTGCTCACTTTTGTCTTTTTTTCTTTTCTCTCTTTCTAAAAAATTGGGGTCACAATATTTTATACTCTGGTTTCTGTACTTATGAATACATCATTAATCTTTTCAGGTCATTGAATATTCTTATTTTTAACAATTGCATAGTCTACCATTTTGTGACTCTATTATTCATTTAGTGAATCTTTAATTTTTAAATATTTAGATTATTTCTGATGTTTATTCAATTATAAATAATAATCTGATAAAAACTATTATTCATGAATCATTGCTGATTATTTAGAATAAAGTCCTAGAAGTTTTGACATTAAAGAGTATGCATACTTTCAAGAGTCTTAGAACATGTAGGTAAGGGGCACCTGGGTGGCTCAGTGGGTGAAGCCTCTGCCTTTGGCTCAGGTCATGATCTCAGGGTCCTGGGATCGAGCCCCACATCGGGCTCTCTGCTCAGCAGGAAGCCTGCTTCGCCCTCTCTCTCTCTGCCTGCCTCTCTGCCTGCTTGTGATCTCTCTCTGTGTCAAATAAATAAATAAAATCTTTAAAATAATAATAACAAAATAAATAAAATTTTAAAAAGAGTATATATGCGTTTATGATACCCAGAATTGTACCAATTCATATTCCTGCCTGCAGTGTATGCAAAGGCTCATTTTCCAAGATGAGAGCATTCCAAAACCAAATAAACAGTAACTAGAGAGAATTCAGCCCAGAGAATAAAAACGTGGTAATGCGAACCGATTTTCTTCTCCCACCACACGTCCAAACGTCTGGGTAGGAGACTGCAGGAGGGAAGCCGAAGAGACATCTCCACACACCAGGTCTGGGGCAAATTCTTGAGAGAAAGAAAGAAAGAAGCAGCGTGTTGAAGGGTTTGGGCCCTCAGAAAGCTGGTAAAATGGAATGGCAGGAGGGATGATACGTGATTCTCTGCATGCCATCACGTAGCCCCTTCCCTTCCTTCTACCCACAGAAAATGTCAGGATCTGGACGCTTACAGCTCTGGATATATGGGAATGATGTTCCCCACATGGCTGAAGGGAAGTGGCTCAGACACGCGCATTCCTGCGGCCGGCTGAGCGGTGCGGGCTTGGGGAATGCCTGTAGGTTTGGGGCAAGATGGCCACAGGGGTGGTGCAGCATGAGGCTGCTTTGGAACTGCTCTCCAGGTGTAGAATGTTGAAGCGGTTTTGAGCAGGAAAATTGGTTTCCAGACACATTGGCTATCTTTCTATAGGGGTTGGTCACACCATCTTTCTTCAAATACTATTTTTTTAGGTTATTGAAAAGATACATGTCAGTTGAACTCTCAAGTATTTTTAGAAAATTTCAACAAAGAAGAATAAAGATCTTTCATAAGCTTTGTCACTTAGAGATAGGGTATCATTATTTCTTTTATGGTATATTTACTTCCATTTTTTTTTTATATCCTTGTGTTTTTTTCACATAATGAAAGCCAATTGTATGCACAGTTTTATGTCTTACTTTTTCACTTACATACATTATTGTAAGACATTGTGACATTTTTATGCCATAAAACACTCCTTAAAAACTTGTTATTTATTAAAATGTTCAATTTGCTTCTGTTATTTTAGTAATATGTGTAACACAATGATGAACATCTTCTAACAGAGACCTTTGCTACATTTCTGATCAACTCCCTAAGGTACATTTTTCTAGAAACATATATTCATTATTTCTGAAAGAAGGAAATTTGATGACTAAAGCTAGAGCCAAAAAGCTTCTTTTTCTCTGTTTTCATTTACTTTCTGCCCATGTGTTATAGGGCCATCTTTTCCTTATGGGCTCTCTTATTTGTTTTAAAATAATGGGCATTCTGTCAATGACCGCCCAGCTTCTAGATGATTCTTCCAACTCAGCTCTCTCAATCTGACTGTTCATTATGTCAACCCCCCCACAGTCATTCGCCATGCCTAAAACTTTCCCCATGGACAGGGCTCCTTTCTGAGCAGACAACTCTCTGATTCTCAAGTTTCTCCAACTACCCCTGACACATCCTGCTTGGACGCTGGGGCTGCTTCCTGGAATGCGGGTTCTTCTCCCTCAGATCTTGGATTTGGTCCCCACTTGTTTCACCTGTAATGGGACACCATAGGTGTGGTCCCCCAGAGCCTTCACCCTTGCACTGCTCTCTAATCCTGCCCAGCAGGAGACTCAGACCTGCATCACATCCACACCGAAGTCAGAGAAAAACACACTGAACCATGTCCAGAGAGTCAGTGATCGCAAAAACCATGGAAGTGGTTGAGATTTATGAAGGATCACTCTTGAAGATGAAAGCAAAGAGAAGTAAGGCTACCGTGCCCTGGAACCCCACAAGAAGCACGTGAGCTCTACTAACTGGAGTCTGAGGTTTCGTGTGAAGAGACAGAGGTTCTGGGTTTCGATCACGTGACTTTAGGAAAACAGTTTCATCTTCTTGGGGGTCCTTCTACCACACAGAAAGGAGAGATTAATATTCCCCACTCCCTATCACAGTGTAATCTGCACAAACATAAAAACTCATACTCGGTGTTCTGTATTCTTCAGAGGAAAAGCAGTTGACAGATGGCCACTATTCCTAAAACCAGCATTCAAAAAAAATCTGGTGTTGCATTTGGCACTATTGACTAAATACATGACAATAATCTATCATTGGCATAGAAACTCCTTGAGGACATGATGCATGTCTAGAAGTACCTCTCCTTTAAGATCCATCCCACTAGGGCACATCAAGTCCCCCACCCCCAGCCTCTTTACCCCCCACCACTACCCTCCCCCCACTTAGCTCACTGGCTAATGTGGCCATGTTCTTGGCTTGAGGTCCCCGCCAGCACGACACCACGTGACATCTCATTCTACTGAAATCTCAGCATCAGTTATTCATTCTAATAAAGGTAGAAATCTCTGTCTCCGAGCTGAAGCTTGAATCATTAGAATAACTAGCACTTTACAGAGCTTACAACCTGTAACCCTCACGATGACCCCTTTGAAAGAGGCATGATTCTGTTTCTAGTTTCACAGATGAAGAAACCGAGGCCGAAAGGGAGCAGAAGTCTGGCCCAGCTGGGACTACACAAACCCCACAGGCCAGGAGGCTCTGAGCTTTATGGAAAATGCCAGTCACTGCCTTGTGGAAGAAGCCATTTTCGCGTGTAGTTTGTCACTACGCATCCCACCTGGAAATTAGAACTAGGTGGTAACATCAACGAAGAAAGTGTTCAGTTCTAGGTTGATAGACTCTTCCCTTCCTGGGGGGAGTGAAACGGGCTGAGGCTTTGGGGGCTTGGCGTTTTGGTTTCGGCTGGTAAGATGTTGCACATTTGCTGTGGACTTTGCCCAGGGGCTATGCCTCCTAACGCGGACATGGCGATCATGCTGGAGTCAGGGTTGGGGAACTGCAACCTCTCTTTTTCTGTTTCAGATCTGGTCTCTCTTTCTTTTTTTTTTTTTTTTTTTTCTTTTTTAAAGATTTTATTTATTTATTTGACACAGAGAGATCACAAGTAGGCAGAGAGGCAGGCAGGCAGAGAGAGAGAGAGAGAGAGAGAGGAGGAAGCAGGCTCACTGCCGAGCAGAGCGCCCAATACAGGACTCGATCCCAGGACCCTGAGATCATGACCTGAGCCGAAGGCAGCGGCTTAACCCACTGAGCCACCCAGGCGCCCCTGGTCTCTCTTTCTGTGGATTTTTTTTTTTCCTTCATTCACTAGATACGTGCTCTTTTACATTTCTCCGACCTGAGGAACCAACTCCGCCGGGTGAATTGAATTTATTACTCTGCGGACCACACCACTACTATGTCTTTCCTCCTTTGTGTTTTCAAACCAGTAGCATTTCTACCGAAACATTCGTGGGACAAGTCTTTACAGAAAAACAATCTTTTGTTCAACAGTGCTTTAAGACATGCTCTTAAAAAAGAAATTAGTGGGTATGAAAATGCATCCAAAATATCTCTATATGTGATTGATGTACTCAACATTTTTTTTTCTTGGCTAAAATGTTGAGGCCAAAAAATTTTAGATGCCAATTAAAAATTATTAAAGCATTTTTCTAAGTTTGGACGTAACTCATCTCAGTAGAGTTTTGGGACAGTACTACGGGCAGACACCCAGAGTGTGTCTGAGTCTATGTGGCCGATGAGTCAGCTGTAGACTAAGTTCTCAGGAAATCTTCAGAGCCTACCGAGGACCTTGCCTCCATGAGTAAGTGCCCCCACCTACAAGGAAATGGACTGAGGGAGCATGTGGGGCAAAGATAAGCCAAATGAGCAACTGAGGTCCAAAATTCGATGCCAAAGAGCAAGACCAGAGTCTTTTGAACCTAAAATTATTAGCACTATTAAGATTTTTTTTCTTTCCATTACTTTTCAAAAATGCACACTTCGACAAACTGGTTTGACCACCCACACATTTGTTTGTTACACTATAGATATCTGGTAGTCCTTAGACATCAGGACTACCCTCTTTGAGGACCTCCCACGTCCCCTCTGCTAGGGGAGAGTAGTTCTCAAATGTCAGCGTCCAAGGGGCTTACCTGAGCAGGTCGTTAAAATGCAAATCCCCTGGGCCTCTGCCAAAGATTTGGATCTATTTGTTTGGGGAGGGGACGAGGCATCTTCCTTTTAACAAGATTTCAGGGTATTCTAGTGCAAGTGGCTCTTTGGATGCAATTTGAGAAGAAACTTTGCAACATATAAGGAAAAGGATGAGGCCAGGAGCAGGGGTAGAAAGATAAAAGAGACCTATTTATTCCTCAGTAAACTTCAAACTAAAAAGAAATATAGATTTTAACGTTACTGATAAATGATAATAATAACAGTTGTTATATGCCAGGCATCGTTTTAGACTGTTTGTCTATTGGTTCAGTGCATCCTCATCAATATTATTACTCCCATTTTACAGTTGAGAAGACCAAGGTTTGTAAACATTAGCTTATGTGTCCAAGGGCAGGGACCGTGCAGGCTCATTCCATAAACTAGACCTTATTTCCTGCCCCGGACAATCTCACTAATTCTACATAAACCACAACATAAGGTAGCCCATTGGAACCGTTGTGAGAATGGCACACCCAAACTCCTTTAATGGGTCTGATGGGAAAGCAGCTCATATTTAGTAAGTGCTTACTGAATGCCACAATCCATATATTGTTTAAATTTAATCTTCATTGCCCAGGTATAACGTGTCATTCCATTTGACCCTCGGTTGCCTTATCTATAAAGGCACAGTAAAGTGCCTTGTCCCACAGGGGTCTTAGAGGATTGAACAAGCTAGGTCATGTAAGATATCTAATCTGGCGCCCGGCAGCAAGCACTGGTAAATATTAGCTACTACTGTTGTCACTCTCACCTTTGATAGTCGAGGACTCTGAGGTCGATGCAAGTTACAGAACTTGGTCATGGTAACCCACGAGCAAGGTGTGGTGTTCAATCCCTTTTCCCTCTGACTCCCCCGTACATGTTCTGTCAGCACACAGCCTCGGGGGCAAGAGAACACCCTTTCGGAGTGATGACGTGCAAAAGCTTCATGGACAGGATGGCCTTGCAGCATAGGTAGAGCTTCAAGGGCAGAGCCAATAGGAGGACACTCCAATTTTTGCCCAAGTTATTTAACCTTACTGAAAGTATGATTTAACAAAACCCCAACCTCTCAAGACTTCAGCCTTCAGAACTTCTGCCAAAACAAATCTCAGGCAGATTAAAGAAAAATATCCCTGGATTCCTTCAAGATATGTGAAGTGTGCAGAGCAAGCTTGCATATTTAGAGTAGAACTGAAGACTGTAGCACCAGATTGCGCAGTAGATGGGACACAGTGTCCCACGAGGTGGGTGCAGACAGCCCCATGGGCTTCGGGTGTTCACATGAGCTTGCAAAGGATGTGCTCCCTGGGGCAGAGCTGTCACAAGCCCTTCTGGAGGAAACTCATAGCCCTTGGAGTTACAGAGTTCAAATGTCTCATCCATGAATTGTCCCTTCAGGGCCAGTCCATCATGGAAGAAAGCCAGGACCCAGAAGCCTGGGGACATGGAGACATGGGTAAAATCAAGGGGTCAAATGAGTGGGAAGGGTTTCTCCAAAGTCACGCAGCTGGAGGCAGGGGCAGGGCTGGAGGCTGCTGTCAGGGTTCCCAGGCCCATCTGTGTTCCTTCCAGCCACCACCCTGTCAGCCCCAAGAACTCTCTACAGAAGGGTGGCTGGCAGAGAGCACCTCAACTCTCCTGTCCCCAAGGGAACCGCAGAAAGAAAAGTGCTTTAGAAAGTTCCCTTTTCTGGGGAACCCTCCTACACTGTTGGTGGGAATGCACCCTGGGGCAGCCACTCTGGAAAACAGTATGGAGGTTCCTCAAAAAAGTTGAAACCCAGCAATTGCACTACTGGATATTTATCCTAAAGATACAAATGTAGTGATCCAAAGGGGCACGTGCACCTCAATGTTTATAGCAGCAATGTCCACAATAGCCAAACCATGGAAAGAACCTAGATGCTCATCAACAGATGAATGGATAAAGAAGATGTGGTATATATACACAATGGAATACTATGCAGCCATCAAAAGAAATGAAATCTTTCCATTTGCAGCGACACAGATGGAACTAGAGGGCATTATGCTGAGCGAAATAAGTCAATCAGAGAAAGATAATTATCATATGATCTCCCTGATACAAGGAAGCTGAGAGGCAAAGTGGGGGTTTTGGGGGGTAGGGAGGGTAAAAATGAAACAAGATGGGATTGGGAGGGAGACAAACCATAAGAGACTCTTAATCTCACAAAACAAACAGGGTTGCTGGGAGGAGAGGGGTAGGGAGAGGGTGGTTGGGATTATGGACATTGAGGAGGGTGTGTGCTACGGTGAGTGCTGTGAAATGTGTAAACCCGGGGATTCACAGACCTGTAACCCTGGGGCAAATAATACATTATATGCTAATAAAAATAAATAAATAAATGACCTTGCATGTGGGAAAAAAAGAAAAAAGAAAAAAGAAAAAAAGAAAGTTCCCTTTTCTGTCTCCTTAGAAATCCTGTTACCTCCTCTCCCTCCTCGGGAAACCGCCTTTGTTTTAGCATCCATCTGACAACTCCTTCATTTCCTCAGTTTACTCATTCATTCATTTGTTTAACAAGCATCTCTGAAGCCCCTGTCACGGGCCAGGCAACTGCTCTGGCTTCTGTGGAGAAGAACCTGCAGAAAGAAGCTGACAACCTCTACCTACACGGAGCTGACACTTTAGGGATTCGAAGGGACAGTACACTACAACGGGTTTGCTGAAACTGTGGTACATTGGAAACAAGTGCTAGGGAGAAAAAGAAGAGGAATGGCCGTAGAAAGTCGACGGGAGGGTGATTGCAACGTGCGATTTGGAGTCTAGTAGCTAGTGAGGGCTTCCCTGAGAAGGAGGCTCTGGGAGAGGCCAGACCGCTCCCGGAGGGCACAGTTTTCCAGGCGGAGGGCAGCAGAGCGGAACCCGAGGTGAAGTGTCCCTGGGCCATGGGAGGAGCAAAGGGGCAGGTGACAGAGGGGTTGTGGCTTTGCTCTTGAGTGTCTTTGGGGATGTCAATGGGGAGTTTCAAGCAGAAGAGCCCCTTGATGCCTGGGGTGTTTGGTTCAATAGAATGTTGATTAAAGCACACTGTATGAAGACTGAGAGAGAGGGACCGAAATGCCAGATTGATTTCTTGTGATTGATGTGTCTTAAGTTTTAACGGGGCCACCTTGGCTATTGTGTAGAGGGAGGCTGAAAGGGACTAAGTGGCAGCAGGAGGCCTGGCAGGAGGCTGCTGGGATTACCCCGAGCTCCTGAATCGACTACCGCCAGCTGGTATTCGCTGTTGTTTTTCAATGCTGATGCTTGTTTCGTACCCTCTCTTTCCTATGCTCTCTAGATTTTTCTTCCTCAGCATCACATGCATGAAACATACCCCATTACACAGTCTCACCACTCCATGTCCCTGCTAATTGTGGACAATGACAGCTCTGACACAAAGAACCACAGGTGAAACTTAGTTGACAGAATGGTAACTACTTCATCCTGGTTCTCTCAACACCCACTCCAGTCCCCTTTTTATGTGCCTTCCTGTACTTCAGAAGCTGGAAAAAGTGGAAATAGAACGATATTTTCCAGATCTCCTTTGAGCTCTGGTTTCCAAGGTGATTTGAGTTCTAGCAAGGAGACACACCACTGCAAGGCTTGGAGGCAAAAATGAGCAAGGGGAGGCACGCAGAGAAAGATGGGATCTTCTAGGAAACATGGTGGGGGAGCCCCTGGGTCAGCCATCATGCCTTCACAGGTGTCGGCTGCTGCGCAATAAGGCAATGGCAGAGAGACCCCCAAAATATCATTTCCCCTGGATGCATGTCCTGGACTGGTACCACCAAGCTTGCTTCCTTGGCCCTCTTAGAAATTCCCTAGGCTTCCAATACCCTGTGATGAAGCCTTTTTGATTGAATTAGTTCACTATGGCTACAGGAAAGTCAGCCATCTCATCTGACTTTCAGGCTTTGGGAAGAGGGAAACAAGAGCAATTTACAGTGTTCTGCTCCAATTCTAGGACTCCCTGGAAATTCCTCATGAAAAATTTCATTTACATCTCATTAGTCATAAAAACTTAGTCACATGGCCACATTTGCTTTCAAAGAAAGCTTGGAAATGTAGAGGTTTACCTGGACACTTTTCCACCTCAATAATAAAGGATTTCTGTTAGTAAAGACGCAGAAAAATAATGGGTCGTGGACAGTCAGCTTGCAGCCACTGCCGCAAAGAGTATGAATTCTTTTCGTGCTCCCAATCCATACCGTTAGATGGCTTTTCAGAAATGTTTACACTCTCATTACCGTAGAAAATGAAAAACGTAACATGGGGAAAGTGTACAAGTCCAAATGTTTAATTGTATCCATGAAATTGTCTCCTTGCATCAATAAAATTTTTCAACAACTATTTGATTGCCTAAAATATGCCAGGCTCTGTTCTAGAAACTGAGACGGAGGGACAAAACCCTGAAAGATCCTTCCTTGTGCTGATGAAAATCATCCCCACAGGGGCTGCATTTTCTTTGCTAGAGCTCTCAGGGTGGGTCCATTCAATACTGATGATTGTCAACAAAAACTGTGATTTGGGTTTTAGAATGGTTGATCGAAAGCGTTTCTTTTTACATCCGTTGTTGGAATGTAGTCCGCAGTCTGCAGAAGCTGCTGAGGAACAAGGAGCCTCAAGCTCTGTTGCCAGGATGTGCTCGCTCGCAGGAGAACACTTCCTGTTCTCCAAGGAGCGATAGGTTTACGGATGAAGAAGGGAAGAGCCACAGAGAAGCTGTGTCATCCGAGGAGGTGATTCAGTTCATGGGGTGCACGAAAGTCACAGTGTGGGGGGTACCTGAGAGGAAGGGGCAGCAGGACTGGAAGCCAGAAGATGGGAGAGGGTGGGTGAGCTGCGGGGTGGGGCCGGGGGGGGGGGGGGATCAGTAGGTTCCAGAGAAAGGATCACAGTGGTAGCAGGTGAGTCACATGGGGAAAGGCCGATCATGCTGCCGCATGCTGCCGGATGGAAGAGTTACGATTTTATCCTGTTGGTCATGGAAATTATCAAACACCTTGGAACAGGGACACGTTATCAGAGCAAATGGAAGGAAGGAGGCAGAGCCGTCAGCACATTGCTGGCAGCTGGTAAACACACATTAAGATGTTAGCTGCGACGATACTTGTTTTTGTAAATTCAATTTTTGTGGGTTTTTTTGTTTTTGTTTTTGTTTTTGTTTTTAAGATTTTAAGTAAGCTCTGCACCTAGTGTAGGGTTTGAACTTACCACCCTGAGGTCAAGAGTCCCGGACGGAGCCAGCCAGGGGCCCTGATGATAATTGTTCTTATTCTTAATTACAAGCACGGCCGCGGCTGCGTGTGGAGGCAAAAGGAGACAACGCGAGAAGGAGAATTTGGAGAGCCCACAACAGCTGTGGCAGGAAGAAGACAAGAGAAGAGAGAGCCAGGAGGCCAAGGCAGGGCTTACTAGGAGAGGAGGCAGAAACGATGACTTGGGAGCCTGACGTGTGGCAGGACCACGCACTGATGAAGGACGTACAGGCAGGGAACACGTGCAGGGGAAGAGGAGCTGCCTTGAGGACATGCAGATAAGGATGACCCGTCATGTCCCCATCTTTTATTCCAACCTACAGCACCAGTGGCTTGTCACTTGTAGGAACCTGCTGGATTCAGCATCTCCGTTGGAACAATATAGGGGCAAGATCCCTGGTCACATCTTTTCTTGCAGACTGCGCATTATTTCCTACTGGCTTGGAAACCTTTTAGCAAATGTACCAGAGGAAGCAGGACATCTGCTTGGGATCCTCTCACGGCTGCGTGTCACGGGAAGATGCTCCCCAAAATCAAGTGTATGACCCATTTGTCCTCTGCTCTCGCCAGGAGGGGTGCGTGGGGAACCAGAAGAGCAGCGATGGCTCTTGCCTGGCCGCGGTGGGGGAGAGAGCGCCAAGTATACGCCCACCTGGAGACAGATCTGTATTTATACCAGCTATTTTGTAAAAGCAGGGGGGAGTTGGAAATTAAATACACATCATTAAATTCTGTTTTACTTGTAGCCCACTTATTTTTAGGTCCAGTGTAATTGCTTTCAGACCTTGAGCTTGCCGAGTTAGTTTTGGTGTTGGCTCTGCAGCGCGACCTATTCAGTGAGACCCAACTCTGGGTCCAGGGAAAACAATGTCCTGCTTCCTCTGGCACCCAAGGGGGTGAAAAGCGAAGCCCACCCCAAAAAGAAGAGAGTGAATGTTGTGGCACTTCTGTGAAGCTGTCCCTCACTCGCCCAGGCCACCTAATTATATTAAACCCAGATCAACCCCCTCTCTTCACCCTCACACTCCAGTAAGAGCTTCTAGCCTCCCTTAACAACGTCAGTGTGCTGTGTAGCAAAGGGAGTCAGATCTGAACTGAAATCTCATGTCCACTCCTTGGGAGCTCCAAATTAACTCGATCCCCCAGAGCCTTCAGTTTCCTCACATGTAACATGAGGCCAATAGAAGGACTTATCTCACAGAATTGCTCAAAGATGGAATAAAGTAACACAAGGCATGAAAATGTCACAGTACCGCTACCCGGAATTCGGTAAGTACTGGGCAGAGCAGTCCATAAGTGCTACATCTGGTGAGACAGACGGACAGAACAAAAGCGCGTGCTCATTGTGTCCAGGACATCCTGGCCAGGCAAGGCTATACAAGTTCCCAGTACTAAATAACGAAGCAATGACTTCGGCCATCCATGGTCTTTCTGTGATGGGAGAAACAAGACATAACTATTTTACAGCAGTTCCCACCAATTATTTTTAAAATATATAAAATCTGATGTTTTCATCAGGCAAATCAGTTCATTCTGTGTTCTTGTCTCCAGCAGGGACAATTAAAGCTTTGCAAGAAAGCACTGCCCGCTGCTTCTCTCTCTTTCTTTACAGAACACTTCCTGTTCATGTGCTAAATCCTCCTTATTCCCTGAAGACTATACCTGTCAAAACTCCAGGACTTAACACAGGAGATTCAATTACCTTTTTTTATTGTTCTTTTATCTTATGTTGCCTTGTTATTACACTAGAAGAATTTTAACCACCCAAACACCATCTAAACCCACGTAAATGTAATTTGCAAGAAAACTCCTGACAAGTCCCTTCAGGCCTGTTTGATACAAGCTTAGTTACAAGAATATATTTTAAGTGATTCTATTTTTCTGGCTAAAATTTCACATTGGCTCTGTGTTTATATAAGAATGTGTTTGCTCCCTCCAGGGAACAGGACTTCCTCCTCTGTATTTCCTCTGGGGTGTAGCACTATAATGGACCAGTGGTTTTGACAACTTCCCAAAGTTCTTGCTCCTGGAACACATGACAAGGAAAAAACTTAACGCAGGGGCAAAAGCCAGGAGAGGAATGCCTTGAGAGCATTGGCATTTTCAATGTTAAGCTTCTAAGGAGTTGGAGCAGCAGTACCAAGAGAGTTTAGCAGATCTGGGAAGACATAGAAATTAAATATCTCTTCTGAGGAGCAAGTGATGTTCTTAAAATGGACAGTGCAAGTCTCCAGGCTTCCTCATTTCCAGTTCATCTCTTACTCTGCCGCTCAATCTTTTTCCCAATGCAGATGGGATCAAGTCAGATCCGTACAGAAACTCCTGCAGGCTTATAAGGAAAGCATTAGCCTGGACCGTGAGCCCAGAACATTGTACCTTTCCAGCCAACCTACTGCTGCTGTTCCTCACACCTCGTGTCTACCCAAGCTGAACTTTTCTTTCCCCGAATTTACCAGAATTTGCTCTCCCCCAGGATTTTGGACTGGCTCTTTGTTTTGCCTGGCGAAATCCCACCCATTTGTCAAATCTCAGCTTAAATACAATCTCTTCAGGGAAGACTTCTGAATGCCTAAAACTGACATGGTCTCTTCCTTCCCTGTGTTCTTGGATACTTTGTATCCGGTCTCCACTGTAACACCCAGGCTCATCTGTAGCTACTTCTTGTATGTCCATTTCCACTACTGGTGATATCTTCAAAAGTAGGAAGCATGTTTTTATAAATTTTATGTACTCCAGTGTTTCAAAAATAGTGACTGAATTAAAGAATGAATGGGTGGCCCATCCCAAAGGAAGCATCCCGTGATACGTCTGAGAGGAGATGGAATATTAAGGAGGAACTCAGCTTTTCCCTCCACGTTGTCTGGACTATTCTGCAGACTGAGTTATTTTGCAGAGGTTTTCCTGGGAACAGATAACAACAGACCCCAAGGGAAAGATCCTCTGTTCACAGAAATGCAGACACCCCTGAAAGACCTTTCAGGTTGCTGACCTTTTCCCATCATGAAAATTTACCAGAGAGAGGACAGCATCACAAACTGTCCTTGATGAGAACGGAGGGGAAATGTGCAGAAGAAAACAAGGCGCAGAGATTCTTTTGCAGAAAAATCATAGCTCTGTGGGCTGGGAAATTCTTCCATTTAAGAGTCATATGCTCTGGAATGTGCAAGGGGAAATAGTCTCAGTAGGGTCTTGACTCAGCAAGGCCTGGAATTGATGTTGGGGGCTGCTCTGCAAGGTCCTAGGGCATTTCGATTCGCAGTGGTCTGAGCCCAAGTGCACACGCCAGCACGCATCGGTACAAGCCTTAAATCAGAACCACCCGTCCACCCCCTCCCCTCTCCCTGGCTCCAAGTCCTCCCTCCCAACCTCCCCCTCCTCCACTGCAGGCTCATTAAGGCCTTTCCCAGTGCAGAGACACTGCATTTGGGGGACTGGTGGAGTGTTTGATATTTTCCACTCTGCGTGTCAAGGCCATTTACAGTCGGCGTCAGAATGTTATGTCGGTCTGAGGAGGCACTTTGAAGTGTTTGTGGTGGAGGCCACATGTGCAGGCAAGATGTGCCTCCTCCTGGTCCCCGAGGTTCCTGCTCAGCTCTTTCCCAGCATCATGTGACAATGAACAACACTGCTTAACCCTTTACTTCTTGGTGTAGCTGGTTATAGTACCACTACTGCCATTATTAGTATTATTATTGTTATTGTTATTTGAAAGGCACTTCATCCTTCCGGAGCTCAGCTTTGGAGACGGTTGGGAGGCCTCTCTCCTGGACTTCTGGTCACCCCGTACTGGCCTTCTGTGGCCGTGTCTGCTACCACTCTGCATGAACTTCTGTGTGAAAACGTATTTCCACAGGCTACACACAAAGCAAATGCGTATGTCTTAATACGGCCCGGATGGTGAATGTAGTGGGTTTCTCGACACTTTCATAGAAACCCAGAGCCAATTCAGAGATGCGCAGCCACCTCCAAAAACAGGGAGCTCCCAAATGAAGCCACTGGTTTTTCACTTAACTCAATGATAATTCACAGGTGGCCCATCAGAAGTTACTTGGCCCATTCTGTGAAAGTCTGGGACCTGAAACTCTGAAAACAAAACAAACATGAGACTTGGGGAGGAAATACTATCAGCTGACCTAAAGGTCTTACTCAGCTCCGTGGTTTGGCTCACGCAGCGGAGCAGGGCTGAGACTGATGACCTCCAAAGCTTCTTTGAACTCGGAGGTATGGCAATGCTCAGCCACTGCGGGCCTGGAAAGGTCTTGGATTTGGCAGGACGGGCTGGGTGGAGATGGAGATCTTCTCTCAGAGATAATGGATGTCTGTGTCTCTTGGGATCAGTTTGTATTCGCAAAGCACTTGGCAATCCAGTGGGAACAAAAGAGTTTTTAATGAACATAACTCACTTTTAAGCACTCAAAGACTGAGACCTTTTGGCAAAGGTGCTTTGGGCTCTACTCCATCACCTAGAAGGGTCTCTGGAGATGTTTGTTATATATCGAATTATCTCCTATGATAATAGCCATGCTTCTTTGTTTTAATTTAGGGATCTGAAGAAGCGACATGCCTTAATATTAGACTAATAAATATTAATAACAGTTACAACGTGCAAGGCAAGCATAGGTAAAATCATATCTTATTTAACACCCATAATAACCTTATGAAATAAGTCTCATTATCAGCATCTGAAACACAGAGAAGTTAACAAGGTGCCAGAGGTCATATTAGAAAATGAAAGATATGGGACACAGACCCAAAATGTCCTGAGTCTAATTAATATTTCTGTTACCGACCTCAAAAGCACAATTCTGCCTGTTCAAGGTCAGAGAGAGTGAACTTTTCATCTCCTAGGACAACTCCTGGGATGCTGCCTGCCCTTAACCCACATTTTCCCCAGCTCTGCATCACAAGTGTTTCATAAACCCCTACTGAATGAAGGAATGAGTGAATGGCACTTAACAAGCCTGGGAAAGGCACCGAAGCCCAAGGCAACACCGCTCCATTTCTGTAATGAAACCCTGCCCTGGGACATCCCCAACACAAACAGGACACTTTCCCAAAGCAGCCCCAGGATTCAAATCCGTTGGAGCCAGGAATCCATGTTTCCCTGCCCAGAATTCCCGCCCAGATCACTTAAACTCACAGGCTTCCTAAACCTCTTTATTCCTATGCCACAGGCTCTGAGCTTTCCTGGCCTGCCAATAATTGGGTACCAAGAAGTAGACTGAAGAAAACACTGGCTCACATAGTTTGTTCAAATAACTTTGCCTTTTGTATTTGCTCTGCATGGGGTCGGTCTTTGCTCTCCTGCGAACAGCCTTACTGATGTGAGAGGCAAGAAGTGACAAAAGGGGAGAGCTGATAGTGTTGTGTTGCAAAGATGTCTTATCTTGTAAGTGGTTCCCAGGAGGGCCTCTGGCGTGGGAGCAGGAGAGCAGTTTGCCTTTTTTTTTTTTTTTTTTTTTTTACATTGATTGGAATGAGAAACCTTTCCGGTCACTGTGTCCTGAAAATAAAATGTTTGATGTGGAATAGTGTCAAAGACTTGTGACCCCTAAAAACCCTACTGGGCTCAATGCTTCAGTCATGTTTTCAATCAAGAATTTCTACCTTGAGGGGTGGCTCAGTGGTTAAGCATCTGCCTTTGGCTCAGGTCATGATCCCAGGGTCCTGATATCGAGCCCCACATGGGGCTCCCTGCTCAGCGGGAAGCCTGCTTCTGCCTCTCCCACTCCCCCTGCTTGTGTTCCGTCTCTTGCTGTGTCTCTCTATGTCAAATAATAAATAAAATCTTAAAAAAGAAAAAAGAAATTACTACCTTGAGTTCCCTCTGTGCCTCTGACAGTGGAGACCTCAGGGCAGCCTCCGTTATAAACGAGGAGCTTCTCCCTTTCTATGGCTCTTTCTCTTAAACAGAAATTCATTTATTTTACCTCCAATGTACCAGAAAGAAAGAGATATATTTTTCTTTTGCTGAATACATCAATCCAAGCATTTTATTTGTTTTAGAGTAGAGCCGGTAGTTGAGTCTCAGAGGAGAGGCAATTGGCAGTTAAATCAATTTTAAATTAAACATTTGTCATCATTCAGCCTACTCATAAAATTTTTAAAAAGAAAAGAAAAGAAACCAACAAAACTTAAAGGTCCGAACTAACAGGACTAAGACCGGCTTGCCTTTGAAATTAACAGAGACCGTTGGTGGTCCTTTGTCTGCTGGCCAGAATTGCTACCAAGATATTTAACTTTGTTTTGATTCTTTTATTGTCGTGTATCTTTCATTTCCGTCTACACTTGCCTGCTTATGTCTTCTTTCTCCCTCTTGCTTCCTATTTTCCCTTGCTCACTGACTCGTATCTTTCACTCTTTGCGTCCAACTTTTTCTCCCTCAGTATTGTATGCTTCAGACTTAAAGTACGGTGGGAAGCAGGTGGGAGATAATGTAGTTTTTAAAAGAGCGTTGGTGCCAAATCTCTTTGTTCCCCTTCAAATCAGCTCCCTCACAGCTTCCAGCAGAGCACCCAGTTTTCCGGGGCTCTTGATTTCCCTCTGTCTTCCTTGCTTTTCTCCTGGTACCTTGCTTGTCTATCTCTCCAATTTCCTCTGCTTCCTTTCTAGAGGGAACAAAAACGGCTCTTGAGTGCTACATAAATGCTAAATACAATACTGAGCCCTTTAAAGTATGTCATGTAATCATAACTGGAATCCTAAATGAGAAATGAGTCTCTTACTTCACTTGGGCAAGTGAGGAATCAGGTGTCTTGCCCAAGCGAGGGAGTAGGTGGAATCAGGACTCCACAATTCCATGCTGTCTTTGCAGATGGGCTCTCCGTCCTCCATTTTTCCGCTGAACAAGCCTGATGGTCTGGGTACCCTGGGAGCATGGTTTTCAGTTTAAGGTCTGAATCCCTGGGGCTTGAAACCTTAATACTTGGGCTCAAGTTTCCTCAGAGTATGATCTTGGCAAGGGTGTGCTAAGAGGAATGATAGGGACGTAAAATGGTGCAGCCGTTTTGGAAAATTGTTTTCCATTCCTGAAAACATTGAGCAAAGAGTTGTCATTTGACCCAGCGATTTCATTCCTCGCTATATACCCTCGAAAAATAAAAACATATGTTCATGTAAAAACCTGAACATGAATGTTTATAGCAGTGTGACTTGTAATAGCTAAAGAGTGGAAATTCCGTAATTGTCCATCACCCGATGAGTGGATGAACAAATTGGTATATCCATACAATGGAATATTATTCCCCAATGAAAACAAATGAAGTAGAGATACAGGTACATCATTGATGAACCTTACAAACATGAAGCTATGTGTTCCCTCTCTCGCTGTGTCTCTGTCAAATAAGTAAATAAACTTTTAAAAAAAAAACCATGAAGCTAAGTGAAAGAAGCCAATTAGCAGAGACACATAGTGTTTGGATATGTTTATGAGAAATGCTCTGAATAAATCATTGATTAGTAGCTGCGTGGGGCTGCGTGGGAGCGTGGCAGGACGTTGGGAAATTACTGGTAATGCATATGGAGTTTCTCCGTGCGGTGTTAAAAAGTTTCTGAAATTAAGTTGTGGTGGTCATTATACAACTTTGTGAATATACTAAAAACCACTGGGCTGAACATATTGAGTGCAGAAAACATCCTCTAAGTAAATTACAGTGTTAAGGGTGCAAAATAAATAAGTATGACATAATCTCTACACCAGAAGGAAGAAAGAAAAATAATAATCCATACATACTGATATAAAAAAATGCCAATGCACCAATTTAGTTAACAGGACAAAAGTGATGAACAGGTAACCCAGCAAACAGGGAACATACACATGGGGAATATTCACCCATACTTTTGATCGAAGAGATGCAACTTAAAGCAGCAATTAAAAAAAAAAGCTTTTCTTTTTTAATAACCTACCAGAAAATTTGAATTCTAATACCCTGTAGTGGCAAGGGTATGGTAAAACTGGCACTTTCATGCATAGCCGGTGTGAGTGTATCAGTATCCTTTTGAAAAGCAATTTCAAAACATGTATCAAAGACTATGAAAATGTTCATACCAGCTGACCCAACACTTGTCGGTTCTCTATTATAAGGAAATTATTTCAGGTACGGAAAAGCTATTTGAGAAAGTAGGGAAAATAAATATGATTGGATCCCTACCAGGTGCCAGGCTTCTTGCCTGTCTTATTTCTTTTAATTCACTCAATAATTTCAGTAGATATAGACAAGAAAAATTAGGCTCTGTACAGTTGGGGCCTCTGTCCAAAGTCACACAGCTTGTAAGACACAGAGTCAGTCTTTGATCTCAGACGGTCCCCTTCCAAAGCCACTCTCAGCAGCAATGGCTGCTTTCCTGGGGCAATGGGCTGCTTCCTCCTCATAGAGCAGAAGAGCTTGGAATCCACCCTTCCGCAGGATGTCTGAGCATTGACATGATGAACCGATTTATTGTAGTTCTCAGAAGTTATATGTATGGGAGCTCCTTGTACTAATCTGGAAGTTTTCATTCTTGTTTGAAATTACATCAAATTAAAAGGTAATTTCCAAAAAGCAATTGGAAAAATGCTTCAAAAGATATGTTAACAAGGAAAATAGGATAATAGAGAAAAATGGTTGTTAGACTGTCAGGTGAAAAAAAAATAGCAGTCTATAAACTTTAATATACAATATTACTATAATTGTATACAAAAATGCAAAAGCCAGTGATTGATGTAAAAAGTGGAAGGAAATACAATAAAATGTGAATGCCTTGGGATGCTCAAACTAATAGACACTTATTTTTTTCCACCTTTATTTTCCAAGTTTTCTAGAGTAAGGATTATTCATTTTTGCCAAGATATTTCAGTGATATCGCTTCTTATTGCTTTTTCTTGAGTTTTTCTTTTTCCTTTATGGATTTACTTATTTTTTTTTTAACTGACATTGACCCTTCTTTCAGTAAGCACCTGTTGAGAGGCCAGACGGGTTTTATTTTTATATATCCAAACATATGTTTATTTTCTCCTCATTGAAGAAAAATCATTTAGATAACATGGTTGGAATGAGATGGCTATTTTTTTTTTTTGAGATGGCTATTTAATGTAGTTCCGTATCTAGTGTTGCAAATGAGAGCTTATTGTTTGATTTTCTCTCATATCTCTGTAGATAAATTGTCTTTCCTCTCAGTTAGAAATTTTTTTCTTTACTTTTTGCTGGTCTGAAGTTTAACTACAATATGCCGAGAGAGAATTTATTTCTATTTCTCTTATTTGGAATTTGGTGTTTACTTCAAATCTGGGGACTCCTCTGTTTTTAATTAAGGCTGAAAATTTCCCAACAAATATCACTTTAAACATAGCTTCTCCATATTTTCTTTATTCTCTACTTCCAGAAGTCTTATTATCGAATCATCAAAATCTACCCTTTATTTCTCCTAACTTCTCTTTCAAATTTGTTCCATGACATTCCTGGGCCATATTCAGAGGATCTCCTGAGTATTATGTTCCATTATACTAATTTTCTTTTATACCCTCATGTCAGAGATTCACTCATTGTTTTGATATTTGTTCTATTATATCTTTGATTTCAAAAATTCAGTTTCCTTTTTTTTTAAGGTTACTAATTTATTTGACAGACAGAGATCACAAGTAGGCAGAGAGGCAGGCAGCGAGAGAGGGGGAAGCAGGCTCCCTCCTGAGCAGAGTGCCTGATGCAGGGCTCGATCCTAGGACCCTGAGATCACAACCTGAGCCAAAGGCAGAGGCTTAACACACTGAGCCACCCGGGTGCCTCAATTTCCTTCTTTTTAATATCCATCTTTAATATATTATTTTAAAATCATTTTTAAATTGCTTTATTATATTCATTTAGTTGAGAGTGAATTTATCACAATTACTGAATACACTGACTGATGTTGACTACTGAATATTAGTTTCTGTAACATGCTTTAGAATTTTAGTTTGTAAGCTCATCTTAGACGGAAGTCAGTCTCTTATTTCTCACAGTGAGCTTAGCTCTCGTCCTTTGTCATGTATGGGGTCCTTTATGTTCTTTATACCTCATAGGAGTCAAATTTCTTTGAGGCTGTTTCTAGTCCCAGAGTCTGGCAGGCCTGTGCTTTCTTCCTGATTGTTGTTTTGCTTCTTATTATTTATCAGCAAATATATCTAACATTTGTTAAAATGTATTTATATATATGTAACATATGTAATACATAAATAATACAAATAAATACTGTATAGATACATAAAATATATAATATATTTAGAGTTTTAACATTGTTTTACTGCTTTAAGAGCAGCTGTACCTTTTAAAGGTATACACACAGAAATCTACTGTTGCTAAGTCTTCGGAGCGGAGGAGTGGGACTTTAAACTTCCACCTTGACTGGAAATGCACTTACTATTTCTTCTTTTATTTTAGTTTCTAATTATGAGACCCCAAAAATACATGAAGGTTCAGAACATATTGTATTCACTTATGTACCACTGGTAAGAGAAAACATGCTAATTTTTTGTTTATTGCCTCAAGTCTTTCTTTCATTTTTAAAAATGTAAACTATTTCAGATGATGTTAAAATCCCTCCATCCTTCCCTGCTCTTGCAAAGTAACAATTATTTTACACATGATGCTTCTGTTTCCTGTATATTTAAGACACATGTAACAGGTGTTCCTATATTAAACATATATTTCCCTGTATGTTTAACAAAGATATCCCAGTGTGTTCCCATTTAAAAAATTTTGAATGGATGAATTATTCCATATAAATACAAAGCTCTATTTTATTGTGACTTAAGTTTTGAGATTCAGTAGCATATGGGAGTTTAATAGCACGTATTTCCCTATTGCAGAACTGGTAGGTTGTTTTCACTTTGTTGGTATTAAAAATGGAGCTAAGACAATCATCCCTGGGCATGTGTCCTTGCCCTTAGGTGTGTGAGCTTCTGTAGGATGGACTTCAAGAAGTACACTTGCCAAGTCAATACTTGAATGTTTAACTTGAATGTTGCAATGATTCAACAAAGTAGTTGTACTATAGTAGAATCCCAAACCTGTGTGGGGTTCCCAGTTCACATCTTTGCCTTCATTGGTGTTATCAGATATTACATTTTGCCTTTCTGGTGGGCATTAAACATTATCTACTTATTTGTAGTTGGAATTTTTCTGATTCCTGGTTAGGCTGAGCATCTGTTAGGTTTTTTTAAACCAGTTAGGTTTTTTCATCTGTTTAATAGCTAGTTGAGTTTCTTTTTCTGGAGAATTGTTTTTTCATGCCCTGTACTCATTTTCCTGTTAAATTTTTATCTTTTAACTTTATATTTGCTATGTATATATTCTGCATAAACATGAAAAATTCTTTTATTTATTTATTTATTTGACAGAGAGGGAGAGAGAGATCACAAGTGGACAGAGCAGCAGGCAGAGAGAGAAGGAAAAGCAGGCTTCCTGTTGAGCAGAGAGCCCGACGCAGGGCTCCATCCCAGGATCCTGAGGTCACGACCTGAGCCAAAGGCAGAGGCTCAACCCACTGAGTCACCCAGGCACCCAGACACGACAAATTCTTCGTCAGTGTTATAGTCTATAGTGTCTCATAATGAAATATAGTTCTTTATTTTGGGGCACATGGAAAATGGAATTTCCTGGCCTCCTTGGAATTGGGTAGAACCATCCAACTAGTTCTGCTAAATGAATTCTGAATAGAAGTGGTGTGGATCACTTCTAGGTTAGAGCATTTACTTAACAACCAGTATAAACTTCCAGAACTTTCTTTCCCTTCAGCATGGTTCATGGCAACAGTCAAGATGTTGGTGCTCCTATAACTAGGATCTCTGGGTAATTGCAGTGCGTAGCATTCCCTGTTGACTAGCAGTGCCCACGCGACATGGCCAAGATATACACCTGCATTGTTTTAAGGCACTGGACCTGTTGCAGCACTGGACCTGTCATTCTGTCATAACCTAGCCTATCCTAATGTACAGGATTCATTATACATGTTACAAATTACTTTTCTCCATCTGTATCACACTTAATGTTTTAATTTTAATGTAATCAGATTATCAATTTTTTCTTTATGATTTTTGCCTTTTAAAATTGTGTTTTGTAAATTCTTTTCTCTTCCAAGTCATAGTCTCTTCTAAAAAGTTTTAAAGATTTCATGTTTTGGAATTTATTTTTGTGTATTATATAAAATATTAATTTAATTTTAATTTTATATGTAGATGATCAATTTTATAACTTCCATTGATGGAATTGCTTAACCTTCCCCCACTGCTTTATAAGCCTGCCCTGATCCATATCAACTTTCCTTAAATTCTTGGACATGTCTCCCAGCCACTCCACCCTCCATTTGTCAACTTTATACCATTACCACACAGTCTTTGACAATCTCTGCTTTTGACTGAAAATGTTTTATTTTGCTTTTAGTTGTGTATATTTAGCTATTATATAAGATTTTAGTTTGGCAGTCATTTTCCATCAGCACTTTAAAAATATTGCATTTTCTTTCAACTTCTATTGTTGCTATGGAAGCACTTTAATTGCTATTGCTTTGAAGATAATCTGTCTTTTCTATCTGGTTGCTTCAAGGATTTGGTCTTTGTCTGTGGTGTTCTGCAAATTCACAACAGCAGGTACAGGTATGACTTATTTTTATTCATTTGTTGAAAGTTATTGTGAAGCTTAGATGTGAGAATTCAATATATTCATTGATTCCAGAATATTTTGAAACACTTTCTCCATTCTTTTGTTCTTCTATCACTGCAATGACATAAATGCTACACCTTCTCATTCTATCTTCCATGTCTCTCAATTTCCTGTATGTACATGTATTTTTTGTGTGTCATTAATTATCAATCTGTGCTATATTTTAGAAATATTCTTATTTCTCATGCTACTCATTTCTCTTCAGATACTTCTTGTCTGTTGTTTAAACTGTTCATTGAGTTTTAAATTTCAATAACTTAAAATTTTTTCTTGAATTTTTTCAGTTGTCAGTTTCTTTTCATGCTTTACTTATTTGACTTTTACTTATTTTTGTATACTTATAGCATAGTCATTTTAATTAGCAATAATCACACCTCAGATAAACCTCATTGGCTATGATACTTCCACTGCACAAAGCTTAGCATAGTCATTCTATAAGTCATATTATTGTCTAGTTATCTCAAGTTCTCAGGGATTCCAAGCTTGCTGTTTGCCATATTTGCTATTTTTCACTCACACCAAACTGTTTCTTTCAGTGTTCTGTAATTTTTAATAGGAGTGTATCCTTAAATAGGATGGGTGTTTTTTTTCCTCCTAAGAATCCTTTGTACCTGTGGATGGAATTCCCGAGTAATTTAATGTTTGCATCTGTCAAGTGACCCAGGAGTATTACTAGCCATCGATCAATTTTACTATTATTTTCTAGGGCTAGAGTTTTCTAGATCACGTAACATACAATTTCAAATCTCAAACACCTGCCAGAAAAAGTAACATATTTACAAATTATCAGGAGAGACTTCCTTGCCATGTCTGTATATCTATGGTAATTTTTTTTTCTATTCTATCCTTTAATTAAAGATGCAAGCCTTTTTAAGCTCTGGATCTGTTCAGATGGTCTTTGTTTTAATTCCCTGTTTTATATGGTTCCAAGGCATCAGCATCCATCTCTGTAAGGATGATAGAAATTATGTCCCTGGTATAATTAGAGGCACACACCATACACATTCTACCATTTTTCCTTTCCCCAGTGGTTTTCAGTCTTCCTTCTGATTCTGGCAACTGTGGATTTTCCATTCTCAGCTATGACTTCAAGAGAACATTTGAATGCCTGAAATATGCCATATTTTATCTAGGTGTTCTACGTTTTTGCATTTGATAGGTTTACAGATCATACTGTCCATCAATTTCCTAGAACTGTAATTACTCAATATTTTAAAATCATATGTCTTAAGATAAAGAAGAAGAGAAATTCCATTTTGTGTTTATTATAAAACAAAGCAAAAGAATCATACTTCTCTGGACTACTTGTATCTGACCATATTTATCTTTCATAAAAGTCAACCAGACATAGCTAAGCTACTTCATTTCCTAGTGTTAAAAGAATTTCCAGAGCTTTGATTTTACCAGTATGAAGATACTTTTCAGAATATCAAATAGTCACTGAATTTCATTCTATGTTATACCCTAAGATTGCTTAGATTGAATTTTAAGACCTCCCACTTAGAAGTTACATAATCTTAGACAAATAACTTAGTAGAGTATGGGAACAAAAATCGTATCTATCCCAAAACATTGTTGAAAGAGATAAATGAAATACGAAAGTACAAAACTGAAGTCCAGTACCTGGTCATAGAAATCACTGAGTAAAAGATTTACTCAAATTTTTTTTACTCAAATTTTTTACTCAAATTTACTCAAAAATTACTACTGCTAGTAGTAATTAATAATACCAACAACAATAATAATAACAATAATAATGTGGAAGTAGTATTTGGTCCCCAAATTCCAGATGGCCCTGAAGAACCAACTACATTTGCTTCAAAAACAGTTTGTTTATGACACCAAATTTTCTACACATTTTTATAGAAATCCTGGTTGTCATAGTGAGGAATAAGATTAAAGTGCTTGCTTTAGCATCCTTTTTAAAGCTAAGGTAAAGCCTTAAATTATTACATATGTGACTCTAAATTTTTCTTTTTATTGTTTAAATTAATTCACATTAGGGATAAGCAGTGAGAATGGCACCTGGCACTGAGCATGTGTCCGTTTCCCTCTCATTATTATTACTTGTATTGGCACAAATCTAAGTCTGTATTTTCAATTCGGTATATAGAAGGAAGTTAATAAATATATTTGAGCTACTCAAAACTAATCACTATTTGATTATTTGATCATACAGAAGGCCTTTCATGAAGAAATTAGGTCAGTCCTCCAGAGAATGGTCACCACATTTTCTTGGCCACACTATACACAGCACACTTGGGAACTGTTCACATGAAAGCCTTGGCGAGTAACTTTGTCTTAGTGGTCTGGAGCTGATTCTGAGATTGGAAAGATTATAAACCAGTATAGTATATGCCAGGCACTCAGCATAAGTCAGCAAATGTACCTACTATTCCAGAAGGCGAGATCAAAAATCTTGGCCAGTAATCCATATTGACTTTTACATTTTATCTCATGGATGAAATTGATTTCAGTAGATTTCATCTCAAAATACTTTGTAAAGTCCCCACTTTTATCTCACATATTCTGGTGCAACTAGAATACCTCTTTGCCAATTCTTTGCAATATGGAGTTCTAGATAACCTTTTTGAAGGGCAAAATGAAAACTTAATTGAGTGTCATATCCAAAACTAAATCTCATCATTTTTGGGGAAAAAGCAGCTAGAAGAATGCTGTGTACAATATGCAACTCAGATCCACTATAAATTTTGGAAATCCTTCCTGCCTGGAGTCTGGAAAAACCCATTACCTGAAAATTTTAAGTATTTTTCTGCCTCCTGGAAAGGGACTTGACTTAAAGTTTGAGGCAACGTATCCCTTTGACCTGAGATAACTTTCCCAAAAAAGATTTACTTAAGGAAATGAAGAGCAAATACCTTTCCCGGAATGGACATGTTTGAATCAATATGATTTCCAGGCGTTAAGCTGATTCTCACCACAATGAAAAAGTTAAAATGAATGGAATCAATGCATTTCTGGAAGTTGTTTCCTTTAGAGGAATATTTCTTTCCTAGGTATGATTACACTGCTTGGCCTCAGACTCACGACTGCGTGTTTATGTCACTGAATCGCCCTTCCTCCATTGCTGGCCATGAGTCATCACGCCTAAAACAAATTACTAAAGGGATGACTTACACTTTATTACCAGTGAGCTGTCTGGCTTCCTGGAGGAACTTAGCGTAAACAGCTGCTTCAACTATGTCGGCTAATGCAGAAAAAGATCCAAAGTATATGAGCCCGTAGTATAATCCTTACACCATTTAGCCCACCCTTTTGTTTCTTAACTTAACTTCCCTCAATTCTACTTTTTTCTTTTTTGGTTAAGATAACATCAGTTTCTGTAACCTCAGAAGTGATAGCAATTTGCCATGCCACGTCTCAAAGAGGTGTGATTCCAGGACTCAGAATCTTTTTGTCTTGTGGCTCTGCTATCTTTAACATGTGGCTCCCAAGTTACCATGTTCACCTACATCAAGCTGTGCAGAAAAAAAAAAAAAAATCATGGAGGTTGAAGCACAAGAAATTTTATTGCCAGGCACAGAACGAGTGTACATTATTACCACTCAGAATCCACGGGTTAAAAGCCAGTTCTAAGACATAGATTTGGCAGAGCCTAACAAGCAGACTCTAACCACCTGCCCAAGAAGAAAAGTAAATGGGTTTGGCAAAGAGTTGGCCGGTGTAAAATCACACTGTCTTTACTTCTTTATCAATCAATTTTTTAAACTGGAAGTTTACAGTTTTTCATGGGAGGCTATGGTTCTCATTTCTAGCTTCCTGCAGGCTGACAGAAGTAGAGGATTTTCATATTCTAGAAGTCAGAGGAGTGAATGTGCCTGCAGAGACACCTTACAGCTACATGGGCGTTCTGGTCTTTACAGTCACCTGCTGTACATCAGAAGCAAAGACCGAAAATCAGAGAGAAGTGGCAGTGTGGTCCTCACCTTATGTCGGGGAGGAGTAAGGAAAGAAGCCAGAATGGGAGTGCTAATGCCCGGCCTGGATTTGGCCGACCGTCTCTAACACATGGGGTGTGTTCAAAAGCTATTCAGCAGCGGGGCCAGTGGAATGATCACAAACAAACTTCAGTCATCCCCAGACAGGCTGAGATGAGCACTTTTAATATTTATAAGTTCATCAGAACTTTATTCTGGATCTCTGTGTATATCTACTCTTGGATATTGTTTTCCCCCTGTCAGCTTTCCTAATGATGTGGAGCTGGGAGCAGAGTGACTTCCCACCAGCAGGGCTGAGCTCCCTGAGGCTGGGTCATACAAATTTCAGAGCGCGGCTCCACTGGTAGAGCATCGTGGGGCTGGAGGTCTGGAAGGCCGTTCTAGCTGAGGGCTCACGAACTGCAGAGCCTGAAGCCATCCAGCTGGTGCTGTCTGACGCTTGCTTTACACCTTCTGCAACTCTTTACAAAATGAAAGATGCAACAGACACTCCTCCTACAAAGGAGGCACCTGGAATTTTTACGCACATTAATAATGTCTAGAGACAGACAGCCAGTATCTTAAATGACTGAGAGAGGCTAATTTGTAGACTTGGGCAACAGCTTAATTCTTATCTTCTCAAATTTTTTTAGATTTTGTTTATTTATTTGAGAGAGAAAGAGAGAGAAAGAACACGAGACGGGAGAAGGTCAGAGGGAGGAGCAGATTCCCTGCAGAGCTGGGAGCCTGATGCAGGACTCGATCCCGGGACTCCGGGATTGTGACCCCAGCTAAAGGCAGTTGCTTAACCGACTGAGCCACCCAGAAGCCCATTATCGTCTCAAATTTAACAAAACGCTCTGATAGGCTTTGCGGAAAGACAGGGAAGGAAGGGTGATGCGTAAGTCTCCTGGTTAACTTTAGGGGCGTGAGAGGAGATAAGAAGTCACACATCTGTTCATCAAAGGCTTCAAAGGTTCAGTTATGCAGGAGGAACGAGTTCCGGAAATCGAATGCACAGGTGATGACGGCAGTCCGTACTGTATCGTATGCTTGAAACTGGCTAAGAGTGGTCATAAGTGTTCTTGCTGTAAAAAAATCACAACTCTGTGAGGTGATGGTTGTTAATTAGCTTGACTGAGTCATCATAGCACAATGTATACCTACGTATAAACCTCACATTGTGTATCTTAAATATATGTAATGTTTACGTGTCAATTATGTCTCAATAAAGCTAGAAAGGAGGAAATATATATACATTTAACTAAAACATATGGCATAACAGTATGCTGAACCAGAAATATAGACGAGGGGTAGCGACAGTACAGAAGAGAAGTGGGTTCATTCCCGTTGGGTGGTATGTAAGAGGGCTCTCAGAAGAAGTGCCGTGCGAGCTAGGTCTCGAAGGAGCACTGGCTTACGGCTGGTGGAGACGATGCAAGAAAGCTCATGGGAGCAAACGCACAGAAATAAGCAAGGTCGTAGGTTTGGGGAGTAGAGAATCATCTGATCCCGTGGAAGCAGTTCAGATGTGAGTCAGTGAATGTGTGCAGGCCTACCGTGTGTCAGATACTTTCATGGGTACTTGAGATATATCCAGGAACAAAACAGATTAAATTAAGAAAACAAACAGTGGGATGTGTTCAGGGTGGGAGGAGCGTAAGCAGTGTGAGGGAATCGCGGAGATGAGTAAAATGATTGCAGCCGGTACAGAGAAGTCTAGAATCCTTCGCTACTAAGCCAAAGGGGCTGAATTCAGAATACAGATTTGGAAGTCCTTGCATGCACACACATGAGAACAAAAGCCCTGGGGTGAATCGAATCTCGCTCCATAGAGAGAGGAGAGCCCAGGAGGAGATTTTGGGGAAGGCCAATATTAAATGATGGGGAAGAGAGAGGGGTTGGTGGAGCAGACTGAAAGGAATGGTCGTGACACAAGGGTCCCCAAAAGGAAGGGACAGCACCTGCCTTTTCACCACCAGAGAGCCCCAGTGTCTAGCGTGATGCTCTCCACATTGGAGCGCCACTGTACGCATCACGGAAAGGAACCAGGAGGCAGCATTAGAGATCTCAGAGGGTAGAAAAACTTTGAAGAAGGAGCCAGAAAAATGTTCCCAAGTGTAAGTATGCCGGTTACGCCTTTCACTCCCTCCCCCGCAACCCGGCAAATCCATTACACACCCTTCTCTGCCCAGCTCTACAACCGCTAGAAAACTGACACCTACAAACCCTATTACTTAAGCTTTTCTTGCCCACTGTTCAGCTGGGGTTAACCCATGGGAGACACGAGCGGGACATGAGAGGGTGAGAGAAGAGAGAAGGAAGGAATTGCTTCTCCTCTCTCTCTCTCTGCTGGCCGGTGGCTCTGGCAGAGGCTGAGGGTCAGGGTTCCTATCAGACGGCCAGAGCGCCTGTTCATTTCCCATCATGCTCCTCTCCCTCACTGCTTCAGGCCTGGCTCTCCTGCTCTGGCCAGTCCCGGGCTCCCTCACCACCCAGGCTAGCTCCCTCAACCTCTCCACAGGGCTTCTTGACTTCACTGAAGTCCACTTCATTAAAATTAAACCCTCAGTGTGCGGCTTCCTGCTGTGACCACGGCTGAAGGAACAATTACACACTCTAAGAGACCATTCTGGATCCTGTAGCTGGTTAGAGAGGAAGTCTGGATCCGGGTAGGAGAAGTCGACTGGCCGAGAGTAGGTAGAAATGTCAAAGCTGTGAGTGGAGACTTTTTCTTTTGATTTACAGGAGGGTGAATGGCAGGAACAAAGAGCGTGCTGTAAAGAAGAAAGAGCAAAGGAAGGCTTTTAAATGTGTTTTAGGATGAGAAATAATTTAGCCTATAAACATGGTCCGTGCAATGAGCCAGTCGAAAAGGAAAGAGGAGAAACTTCAGCCTCAAAGACGATAATTAATGGAGCACGACTCCAGAGGAACACTGGCTAAAACCTGTGAGAGAAAGGGGGGTTTATTCTGGGACAAGCAAGAAAACTAGAAAGTCGGGGGCAGAAAGGTGGGATTGGTCACAGTAAAGGAGAGCGGAGAAGGGCTGTGCTTCCCGCGCCGCATCTCATGAGTCATGTCTGCAAAGATGCTCTTAGGAGACTGCTCAGGATTTGAGAGAAATGAAAGGAGAGAGTGAGTCAGAATGTTGTGGAGCTTAGTTTTATCCTATACAATGGTATCCGGCGGAAGCTGCAGTTGTCCAGAGCGAGCGTTGATGAGGGTCCGGCCTGGACGGAGGAGAGTCAGGCTGAATGAAGACGCTGCCGAAAGTCAGCTCGTGCATTTGTTAACTGCTCTGTTGTTGACTCTGTAGAAGGCACGACAGAGATTTCACAGGCAGCAGAAAATATACGGTATATCCAGCATACAGCACGAGTTCACTGGGAAAGCACAGACACCAGGACAAAGACCCAAGGAAAGGACAGACCAGCGAACCAGGAGTTGCAGCCAGATTTGAGTTGCTGCGTGCCTCCGAGGTGGTAACAGATTCTGGGTCACATATTCCCCCATTAACATCTCAGCTTCCTTATCTGACCCACGAAGAAGTTAAAAACTGATGGCCTCTCTGATTTCTAGATATCATTTTTGAATAAGAAAACCTAGGGCTCCTTGGGGCGATGACCACGGCTAGAGCACGGGCAGGTAGAACAGAAGATGAACCTGCAACGCCTGCAGCGGCACAGGGGGAGTGGCCGGCAAGCACACCGCGGGGGACGGGGCCGAGGTCCCAGAAGCCCACCTGAAGGTGCACACGATGGCTGAACTTGGAGCCACTTGATCAACGAAGCAAGCTCTGACCTTGGGTTACAGCCCCAAATACAAAATAGATCTACATGAGAGCATTTTGATGAGATAAATGGTTCAATAAAAAATATAGGGGAGAAGAGTCAAATCTTTTTTACAGAAAAATTTCAGATATACGTAGACGTTCCCCTCCCAAACATGAAGAACAGTCCCCTTCCCACCCAGATGCTCCCCGAGATGCGTCTAGTCTTAGTGACTCAACTCCAGAGAACAGAACTGAATAGGGGAAGGAAAACAGCTCCGTCACCTGGGGAAGCCGGGCAACTTCGACGTTAACCAAGGGCTGGAAATTAATGTCACTATGATGTACTCACAATATAATTGCACTATCATGTACTCACAACATACTATGATAAGCACTTTGCCTCTATTATCTCCCCCAAAACACCTAACTGCTGGCTACTGGTGAGAGAGACATCATACAAACTCAGAGGAGGACATTAAGGGAGCCCTCGCCGGTCCTCCTAAGGACTGTACCGGGTGTTAAACAAACAAAACAAAGGACTGACTGAAACTAAGGTAACATTGCGGGTCAACTGTACTTCAATTAAAAAAAAAAAAAAAAAGAGGTTGGGGTCCCTGGGGGGCTCAGTCGGTTCAGCATCTGCCTTCAGCTCAGGTCATGATCCCAGGGTCCTGGAATCGAGCCCCATCAGGCTCCCTGCTCAGTGGGAAGCCTGCTTCTTCCTTTCTCTCTTCTCCTCCCCCTGCTCATTCTCTCTCTCTCTCTCTCACTTTCAAATAAATAAAATCTTTAAACAAGAGAGGCAAAGATTAAGAAACTCACAAATCAGAGGAGACTGGAGAGACATGACAACCAAAGGCAGTGTGCTGTTCTGGATCGAGGCCCGGAACAGAAAGAGGACCTTAACGGGAAAACGGATGAAATTCAAATAAAGTCTGGAGTTTAGTTAATTAAAAAAAAAAAAACTGACGGTCTCTAAAGTCTCCTCCAGCTGGTAGCTATAAGAATAGCATTTATTATCTAATTGCTTCTTAACTGTGCTCATATCCCTTACTAAGTGCCAAGAACACACGAGGTAAGGGAGCCATTAAGGCAGGCTGGAAGGCTTTAATCAACCGGTTTTTTTTTTCCCTCTTCTAACTTCCTGTAGTTGTATGTTTCAGTGATGTCATATGTGGTTAGCTCAAAACAATTTTTGAGGCAATAAAGCAGTGTTTTGGTGAAAGTCTCTTGTCCGTTACTTTCCCAAACCAGCGCTCACCCTGTGCCCTGGTAAGGACAACCTCAAGTGACCCAGCAGGTTTCCATCCGCTCCAGCCCTGACTGATTTCCTGAGCCTGTGCCACCCGCCACCCAAGGCAGCCCTCTGTGAAGCCGTTGCTGTGGAGATGGTCTCGGTGGCAAGACTACCTTTGGCTCATTTGATTTTCCTGGACAGTTTCTTTGCTTAAAAAAGTTTATGGAGCCCCAATGTGAAATCATGCTGGCGCTGATTCATGACATTTTCCTGAGACTTTATAATGTTTCTTTTTTCTAAATAAGCAATTTCAGGTCAGGTAAAAATGTGAGTAAATCATGCCTGGCTCTTGTTCCAGATGTATCAATTTCTGCCCATTCCCGTTTTTTCTCTTTCATGGCTTTGGGGCAATAAAAATAAGCAATGCCTCCACTCCGGAGCCCTTCTGAGGACGCCATACATAAACGGGGCACCGTGCAGGGAGCAGTGTTGCCCTGCCTTGGTCATTACCGACCTCAGCGTTTTCTCTGGCAATTATCTGAAGCAGAGCAAGAACGTGGAGAAACGGTTTCGGCACCCTTACGGCCCTGGGAGGGTCAAAGAGGCTGATGCGACAGTTCGTGGAATGGGGAGGAAGCAGAGCGGCCCCACCGCCGACACTAACACAGCCCAACGCTGCGGAGTCGGGGGGGCCCCGCTGCCAAGGGTCTGCCTGCGTTTTCTCGGGGGGGCCAAGCTCAGAGCCAGCCTGGAAAATCATGGCTTTTATCATGCAGACACTGTGGCTCTCTTTGTGGATGGCCGAAGTCTCCCTCACTGCAGCAAATGGCATCACGTGCGGTCTTCTCCGGAGAGACAGAATATTTTCACGGGCTGGGAAAGAAGGTGCCCCACAAGGCCGCATGGATGTGGGACACGAGGGCGAGGCTGGAAGCAGTGACACGTTGGTGGAGAATATGGAGGGAGCGGCCCGGAGCCACACTGCGTGGGTTTTAATCCCGGTCCTCTCCTGGGGCCTTCGTTCTGTGTCACTTGAGCAAATTCCCTAACCTCTTCGGCTCAGCCCCCTCGTCAGTAAAATGAAAATGGTGATGGAAGCCAGGTCGGCGCACGTCCAGGCAGGAGCAGATACGGAGCGCTCACATAGCACGGTGCGGCGCTCAAGCCTCCAGAAAAGTCAGCTGCTCTTATTTTCATTTTAATCGTCATCATGCAGGAAAGAAAGTATAGGTTTTGTGATGTCCTGAGAGTGGCTTTTTCAGACTTATTAAGTCTTCAAATAGTCACTAGGGCTTCAAGTGTACTAAGCATTGTGTAAAGCACTGTAGGTAGTTTAAGAACAAACAAGTCTGTTTTCTTGCCTTAATATTCCAGTGGCAGAGATAAGAGAAGTATGCACGGGGCGCCTGGGCGGCTCGGTCAGTGCAGCGTCTGCCTTTGGCTCCGGTCATGATCTCAGGGTCCTGGGGTCGAGCCCCCGGGTGAGTTGGGCTCCCTGCTCAGTGGGGAGTTTTCTTCTCTCTCTCCCTCTGTCCCTCTCCTGCTCATGCTCTCTCTTTCACTCTGCTCGCTCGCGCTCTCTCAAATAAACAAAATATATATATTAAAAAAAAAAAAGAAGGAAGAAAAGTATGCACAGAGGAGGATACCTGATGGCACGTTCTCCCCCGCCCCCGCGTGCCTCTGATTGGGACCGACTTTGGGGCTCCAGAAAAGAAGTGAATTGCCTAGTAAATGTGATGGGGAGGGTCTTTGTAAAGAAGGTGGCATGTGTCCAGAATTTGAATCACAAATGGAAATTTTTGGTTTTAATGACGAAGATTGGCACAGTGTGGGGGGCAGGCAGGTGGGCGGCAGGCAGAGAGGACTCCGGGCAGACAAGACAACAGAAGAGGAGCTTCAGAGACAGGCATTAAACCAAGGTTTCCTGGTGGGAAGTTTCCAAAGACAGAAAAGGCAGCCAGGGAAGGGCCCCGAAGAGACTTAGCTGAAGGAGTCTGCATTTTTATTTCATTATGAAATTCGGCCTCTTGAGGAACACATCGGTAGTGCTAGAATGTTGGATTCGAGGTGTGCTCTAGAAACTCACTCTGGGGGCACCTGGGTGGCTCAGATGGTTAAGCTTCTGCCTTCTGCCCAGGTCTGATCCCAGGTCCCGGGTTCCAGCCTCACATTGGCTCCCGGCTCAGCGGGGAGTCTCCTTCTCCCTCTCCCTCTGCCTCGCCTCCTACTTCTCTGTCTCTTTCTCTGTTAAATGAATAAGTAAAATCTTAAAAAAGAAAAACCCTCTCTCTGAGAAAACATCCTGCCACAACGCTGATCCTTCCTCACACAGCACAGAAAGATATTTCTATCATCTATCATTGTCTCCAGTACATATGTTTTTAAACTTTAAAAATTAATAAAATATCTTAACAAAACCCTAGTTCCTCGAAGATTATGTGCTATGAGTTTTACAATTACAGAATACTTTTACCGAAGGTTTATAGAACACATTATCTTTAAGTTCAATAATTTTTATAACAAAAAGGATTTGCCAACAGAGATTTCTCTTTTGAGAAGAGTCTCCTTTCTCCGCGCACTCTGTTCATGAAGTGTCTGCACTCAGCTCTGCTTCACACTTTTTTTTTACATTTACATACAAAATGATTTCTTATGCAACAGTTTTGGTCAAAAGGCCAAGTTACTTCAGTTATGCAAATACAAGACAAGAGACCTCAACAAAATAGGTTTTTCAAATATTCCTTGAAATTAAACTCAAAACTTCACTCCAAGGGTTAGTCACAAATTCTGCAAATAGAATATTTTGAAGAGGCCCAAATACTGCATCTATATTCTCTTTGGGATACTAAGCCCCCTGAATTTGGGGTCCGTTTTCTGTTTCAAAGGCTGGTGCAAAAGCCCTTCCTGCCTCCCAGCCTCTCTCCTTCCCCTTCCTTCTCTCCATCAGTAACCGCTGAGCGAGCGGCCCGCTGCCAGTCACTGTAGCAGATGCTCCCATATCAGCTTCCATCAGCCCTGGTGCTCCTATTTGCTCATTGGTCCCGTTCAAGCTTCCCAGTCAGCGATGGCAGAGAAAAGCACCGCATCACACACCCCATCAGTCGCTTCATGACGTTCTCTTGTAAAAAAGCTCAGTCTTTAGTTACGGAGCGATGATTGCAAACTTTTCAGGGATTCTCCAGGCACTCTTTGAGGCCCTTATAGTCTGCTTTTCCATCGCACACAGACCCTCCAAGCAGAAGTCCGGGTAACAGTGACCTTGGATGTTAGTCAGAATTCTTCAGAACTCAATTTTGGTTGTGATTCCTACAGGACCCGAAGGTAAGCCCGTAACTCACTCTCCCTGACCTTTGGTTTCTTAAACTTATAATGTATTAATAATACTTGCTACATGTTGCAGAACAATTAAGGCACATATGTGGGCAGAGTATTTAGAGCTCCTTAGATGAAAAGAATTATATGAATTATTAAATAAAAATAACAGAAATGGCAATAATGCCAAGACGGAAGAATATTGTGCTGAGTTTACTTCTTCCTCCATGGAGTTTTTCCACATCCTTAAAGGAGTTATGAATTAATTGTCTTTTAAATGGACAACTGACTGGCATGTCACTCATTAAACAAGAGTGATACAATTCTGTGTACCCTATTATTAAAGGGAGCGCCTCATAGCAGAAAAGGAGCACCTAAGAATTATCAGGAGATACACCGTACAGAGAGGACGCGGCCCTCCATGCACAGCTGGGAGATACAGACCGTCTCTGACCTCTGGTTCCACGGCTATAAAACAAGGAAGTGAGTCTACAGCATTTGTCAGATCCTTTCCAACACAAAAAGTCTAGCATTCTTGGAACCTCTTCATGCTAAGCCCTAGTGTAAATTTCCAACCACTAACTTGAAACTTTTTAGAATTTAAAATAGCCATAATTTCTGCTGTTTTGGCCTCGCCCACTCCAAAACTCACACCTTTTGATGGGGCAGCCACAGAACATAGTGTTTTCCCAGGGTCTTTGTTCTCAGCAGAGTTGTGCTTCAGTTCAACTTCCCCGGTGACTTATTCCACATTCTACTGAAATTTGGCACCCAACTGCTCCATGAAACACTGCACCACAACTGAGAGCTCGAGATCATTTATTGTCTCGGGCCTTCTCGAATTTATTCCCAAAGAAGGAGACTCTGAAAGCAGCTGAAAGAACACTCCTAAACCTGAATGCTTCTTTCCAGAGGCAGCTGAATTCAAGTCCGGGGGCCTCATCATCTTGTCTGTCGGCAGGGGAGCGTATGGCCGCAATTCTCAGATAACATCACCATTTGTGTTTTGGGAAACTCAGGTTGAAATGAACAAAGGAGTCTGAATAATCTTTCTCACAGTCTTATTTTAAGGTTTTAGGATAATGTATGTAAGGGTCCCGATCCATGGGAGGTACTAGTATTGGTGGTCATTATTAAGGGTTACCTTGATTTATTGGATCAACTCTCATCATACCCATCCCCCATTCTAAGCCTTTGACAAACAGAAACTTCAGTTTCCCATAGTTACTATGCTTTCTATTCCTATTCTATTCTAATAACTGAAGCCTATTATTTCTATTCTATTCTCATAAAGCTGAGAATGATTTCTAGTTGGGAAAGGGACTGTAGATATGTGTTTGCTGTTCCTTTTGCTTGTCCCAACCCTTCACTCCATTCCTTCTAACTAACTCCTGTTCAACATTTTTAAAATCAAAATTCAGTCATAAATTAAATAGATATTTAATGAGAACCTACTATGTCCAAGGCACTGTTCTTTGATGCTGTGAATACCTCAGGGAACAAATCAGACCAAAACCCAGTCATTTGTTCTCCCTAATATGGCTTGTAATTACCAGATGCTCCTCTGGTTATGTTCCTTTCCACCCCCATGTGACTGCTTGCTCCCTGGGAGGGAGAACCATGCCTTTCATTGAAATACAGCACCATGCGAATGTCTGGCGTTCAAAATTGAACAAATAAATCATTAAGCAAATAAAATTAGGAAGAACCAAGTATAAGTAGAAACAGGAAAAGGACAACATTTGAGGCATGTTATTAGACCATTAATTATAGGAGCGGCATGAGGAGAAGAGAATACTCAGGCCCTAGGAGATTCCTGATGGTCATTATGGACTTTATTCTCAAAAATCACAATTCCCTTAAAGGTAAGTTATACATCTGTTTGATCCCAGGCACATGTTTAAATTTCCCTGAATGTGCATGTTTTTTTTCCAAAGGGGGCAAAAAATCATCCTTTAAGATGTTTCCCAAGAAGCATTTTGAAGACTTCCATGAAAAGCATGGCACGTGCAGAAGAGGGACATGGAAAGAATTACAGAAAGAGAAGGAAACTTAAAAAGCAGGAAGAAAAAAATGTTAAGAAAGATGCACTATGGAGGAAAGAGATGGACAGTTTAAGAACATGAAAACAGCAGAAACCATACAAGGAGCAGTAAATAGGACTGTCATAAGTTACTCCCGAAATTGCTTTATTGATTCACTCCGCAGCTTTGTGCAGGGGAAGGCCGCCCTTCCCATGGCATACATAGGGAAACTAGGGCCTAGCACTTTCCACGGCCAGGAATCGATGGTCTCTGATTTATGGTCTAAGAATTTTCCCACGAAAAGGGGAAAGATAAGATCTCAAATCGAAGATAAGAATGAGGAACAAGCCCTGCTCAGTGAATGTTTGCTGGCGGAATGGGAAACAGACGTGGAACAGGAAACAGAGATTGAAGATGTGAATTCGACATCAGGGCAGGCGCTTTCTCCCAGATCACGGAGCCTGTTCAAGACGTCGCTCCTGACTCCCATTGTTATCTGCGAGATGTGAGTAAGAGGAAGCAGTTAATATTCTCAGTTTATACATGACAAGGTTGGTGAGCAGTGAGTCCGTCAATGGGCCCGGCACCAGCCACAGAGCAGGTGGGCAGGAGCACGGTCAACGGGGCAAGGACATTTAATGAAGAGATTCACAGAGATGGAGGCTGGAATAACCCATGGACTGGCCGTAGAGGGACATGACTTCTACCCCAGGCCCAAAGGGACCACGAACCCCAGGGAGAGCAGCAGCCGGGAGAGTGGGTGGCTAGGCAGCCCCTGAGGTCTCTGGAGCTCTGACAGAGGAACGCGGCCATGGATGTAATGTGTGTAATGTGGTGCATCTTCTCCAAGAAGATAAAGTTGAGAAATAAGGACAAGGAGAAGGGGGCAAGAAGACGGACCCTACTATTTATGCAGGATACAAAAAAGGAGGAGAAAGCATTTTTAAGGGTATACGAATTTATGAAATGGATTACATATATGTACACACACGTATACATATACGGTTTACTTGTTTATCTTTTCAATTTCCCTCCGTTCATTCTGCAACAGTGTAACGAGCCGACGATGGGCATTTAGGACACCTGGGGTGGAGGAGACAATCGCGTAGAAGTCCTGCTCCAAAGGAACCCCGGGCTCCCGGGGAAGAAGATGTGTGAGGGAAGGATGCAAGCAGCAAAACTAGCAGCGACGAAAGGCACGTTACAAAGAAGCACGGACCTGATTCCACCCTGCGAAGACAGCAGGCCTGACTCCGCCCGCGGGCAACGGAGGGCTGGGAAGGGCTCATGCCTGGGGGTGACGTTCAAGCGGCACTTTGAAGTAGCAGCTCGGAAGCAGACCTGTGGAAGGAGGCGCTCCGAGCCAGGAAGGTGGCCTGTGAGACAGGACTCAGGGAAAGTGCGTAAGGATTCGGGGAGCTGGGATGACTTGGCAAGGCTCGCGTCCCCGTGTGCAGCAGCACAAAGACCGTGAGCTACCTGCCGCCGACGGTGGCAAGCCACTATAGACTGGACAGCAAGAAAGTGATGTCGTGAGATATGTAAACCAGAAAGTCTGTACTGAAGTTTGCTTCTGATAAAGAGACTGGAAAGGAAGCAATGAAAGGAGAAAAAAAAGAACAATAGAGTGTAAGTTTATTTTCACTCAATTTCTGTTTTTTATCGATCATGTTTTCATATGTTTATTTTATCTGTTTGATAAAGAACGGCCATTTCGATCTGAGATCAGAAGGGGAAGTCCATGTGAAAGATGGAATTTACCATCAAGTCGGCGTCCAGCTGATGGACGTCTTCGTGCAGGGCCATGGGGGAAGAGGAAGTGCTCGTGCACCGACCTGGAAACGACCTCAACATTGAGGCGGTTTCCCCTTCTACTTTCCTTCTCCTTGTGGCTAGCCCACCAAGGAAGGGAAGTGGAAAGGAAGCCTCATCCTCTAGCCGGTGCCCCGTCGGCAGTGCTGAGAAATGGTGCTGAGCACTTGAGAGGCGCACCAGGGCCCTCTCCTTCTTTCCGTTATTCCTGACAACAGATGGAAAAAAGGCGAACCCTCACCTCCGGGGGTCACTGCTGATACTCAACTGGGAACCTCCTTCCCGGTAGCTACAGATTTTCCTAATCATTCATCTTAACTAGACCTGAGGCTGGGTTCTATTGCCTCTCCTGAGAAAGGTCTTGGGAGGCTGTAAACCTCTGTGGTTGGGACAAGAATGTACCGCCCTGGATGGGGAAGGGGGGCTGCACATTTCCAACTTTCACAGCTTGTCTGCCTGTGGAGACTGTGCTGCAATGTGCTCTTGGAATCATTTGGGTGGGCCTTGTTTCTGAGGAAATAAAGAGGCCCCAGAACCTCCCAAGTGAGTGAAAGAATGATTTCCAGATCGTCAAGTGCAGCAGCCCATGAGCCGGATGGGCTTGGCAGCGGTTGCATGTGGCTGGCCGGTATCCTGAGGTTAGCAAAGCAGAAGGCGAATCTTTAGGGAGCTAAAAGACATGTTGATGTGCCAGTGCTTTTGACAAATGCTGAGTTAATTGTTGTCTATGATTCTTCTCCTGAGACACAAACTGTGTGCACCGGGCACCAACAACGACCTCTGCCCACCTTCCTAGACCCCAGGGGGAGTCTTCACAATCACAGACATTTGGGCTAAGGGTCTACCCCACAGGAAATGGATAGATCAGCCCCCAGGGATTAGAGAATTATGCAGGGCATGGGAAAGTAGAGAAATGTCCTGGGTGACAGGGAAGACGAACTCACATAAAGTAAACCCAAAGAGTTTCTCTACCAACTTGAGAAACTCGGAATTTCTTATAACAATACCGGTGAGATGATGGTCAGAAGAGACTTGGGTAGATTGCTGAGAAATCTGGAGGCTCATTCCAGAACTGGTAAATTATTTAGTATTTGGAAACCTCAACATTCCAGGATAGAATTCAATTGGGGATAAGTTACTGGAAACCATGGCATGTACAGTGAGTTCAGAGACAAGTTGTGCAGATGCCGAGGTGAAACAGAAATCTGAGCTGTCCAATCCCTGAGCTTCGTGACAATTTTCTTCAAGATCTACGTCTTTTACAATCCTGCCCCCCTCCTTTTTTTGGCTACAGCTTTCTCGAGTTATGTTAATGTTCCGCCATTTGTTCATCAAATATTTATAGCTCTGCATTGTGTAGGATGCCTACATATTCCACTCTTGCTAAGTTGGAAAGACTTGGAAGATGTATCCCCTCTGAATAAATGCTAATTGAATCAGAATCTTGCCAGAGACAGCAGTGTTGCTTCTTCAAGCAACAGACTGCAATGGTTAAAATTCCCAGCTTTACTGTTAACACTGCTCTAGAGATTGGTTTCAATGGAAGATAGCTCAATTTTGACTGATTATTGTCAAAGGGTTTGAGTCAAGAGACTTATGCATTAGATGTAAAATTTAACCTCTCTTTATAACAGTCTTGAGGTACTTCTTTGTTACTTCCACTGATGGTCAATTTTATGAATAATGACAATAACATGTCAAATCAATTTCATGGCAAGATCTTCAAGCTAAGTAAGTCCCAGCAGAAATGCTAAGATGCCGAGTAATTGATTCAAGGATGAGTTATCCATTTTCTTTGAATCTAAAATGCTCAAAGAAAATGGAAACTTTCTTGGGAAGAAGTTGAATGTAAAAGGCTTAAAATCATAAAACTGAGAATGACATCGAGTTGGGTAAGGGATTGTAAATATCTAGGGAAATCTATAAGTAGCCTTCCACAGAATGTCAGCTTAGTAAAGGAGAATACAAAAGAAGAATGTACCAACAATTAAAAAAAGTTAAACAACAAAACTGTCATCAGAAAATAAGCAAATCAAATGGGATCAGTATTGGCAAATTCAGATTTTAAAATCTGACCAAGACGGTCCATATGAGGGGTACAATAACATTAAATAAAGTTAAGGAAGTATCTAGGCAGGAAGAGAGAAAAGAAGAAAAACTGTACTGATTTTCCTTGACAAAGAAATAACTTATCTTGAACAACCACGTTGACTTCCGCTAGAAAAAAAAAAAAAAAAGTGTTTTATTTTGTTTCCGTTTCTTTTTTTTAAAACCAAGAAACAGCTGGGTATGTCTGAAATAAAAATAGTGACCAGAAAACTTGGTTGGATAAAAGATCCCACCGAAACTCTGAAATTAGTACAAGGCCATTTGCACATCGAGTGTACTTTAAGAAGCAGTAGTAAATCTTCTGGTATGCTTTGTTTGGGAAAAAAAAAAAAAAGTTAAAGACCTCAGTGAAGCCTCTCAGACATGTGTCATGGGCTTTTTGTTGCTGAACTCTTCCATATTAACAAACTAAGTCATTCTTCCTTTCGTTCCTTTGGCCACAGGACAGGCAAAATTTACCAATGTCTCTACCACAGACATTCTCAGATGTTGCTAATAAAAAGAATAAACCCAAACCAGAATTGGTGGTCCACATTGTGAGAGTTGCTAAATATCATCACAAAGCAGTAATTATCCTACAGCGTGCTTGGTGGCTCAACATTCTGAAATGCAAATGTCACAAGCACATAATCTCGATGACGTTGCTAATGGGAGCTCATGTTTTGTGCTGGGTGGTCTTCTGTTCTGCCTGGTGGTCTCCTTTCTGCCTGCTAGGACAGCACTAATGGTTTTATAGAGTCCCCAGTCCCACGCAGGATTCACTGTCTCTCTTTAATAAGGCACAACAAGTCCTAAAAGACAGACTACCCAGAAATGACACTGCAAGTATTCCAGACATTTTCTCTCTTGGTGGTGACAGTTCCAAGTCAAGTTGGCTCAGTGTCGAAGTCAAAGCATTTTTTGAAGGCTCAAAACACAGCCTTAGATCTGGAAAATCAAACTGGGCTCTTCTTGCCTCTTCCGTCACGGCTTGTAATAAATATTCAACTGTTGGACCGTGGCTAGAAGCTCATGATAGATGAAGCAGAGCAGGATCCAACTCTCTCTTTCCCAGATGTAAAGAACTCATCTTTGGGTCAGAGAGACTTCACTACCTTTTAATAAACATAGGCAGATCATTTTACAGACTTTCTTGTCACACTCACTTAGGATTTATTTTCTAAGGTCCCACAAAGAGTAGCAAGGGAACATTCATAGCTGCGCAGGATGTCAGTATAATCTCTGTTCAGAGGGTCAGAGTGTCACATAGCCCAAGATTAATCCAAGCAGTTCTCCGAGCCTTAACTCTAAAGTGAGAATGCTCTCCAGCATAAGCTGACCTATGACTCTGTTCTTATAGGACATCAAACCAAGAATTTAATCTCAATAAAATTTGGGAGGATCATCAGTCAGGATGGGTTTGGACATTCAGTCCCAGCCCCCATAAACCACCCACCCCAAATTAATCTCCCTACAAACCCCTGAGGCACTCACTGCTTCTCCCATTCACTGGCCACTTTACTACATTTGGTCTTGTATTGTGAATAAATTTTCGTAGTAATTCCTTTGTTGAACATCACAACTGAGTTCCCACCAATGCTTTTTAAGACCTAGGAGTAGGCAGTGATACTGGGGCTAAGCATTCTAGGTGCTTCTATTACGTCCTGAAGAAATACCTGGCACAGAACCTGTCATACTATATTGTAGCAGGGTTTTTTTCTGTTTGTTTGTTTTTTTTTTTCTCTATTTCCCCTTCTTTATCGTAAGTTCCTTGAAATCAGATACCAGACCTATGCATCATCATTTACTCAGTGTCTAGCAATCTGCCTGGTACATAGCAAAGGGATCACACATTTCTTAATGAGTAAATTAAACTTGGCCACGTTGGACTGCAGAAAGTGATCATGAAGATCAATCAGTCTCTGTGCCTTCCCTCAAGGACTTTCTCATCTAGCTCATGTCCAATATAGAGGAGGTCCTCAAAGGCCCTCAGTAAATGTTACTGGGTTTGTCAGTTCTGTTTTTACTTTTCTTCACATGGAAAGACAATGCTACCAAAATGACCATATGTCAGTAAAGTCAGTTACTGTTCTGTCTCACTCTTTCTTGTGATGTAAAACCTCTCCTCCTCTCACTCAGGATCCCAAGTGCCTAAGAACAAGAAAGGATCCATTCATAGGCAATGTTTACCATAACAACCATTGTATCTGAAGTCAAACCTGGACACGCGTTCTCACACCAGGAGAGGATATTTGAAGATAGGACTGTAACACAGCATCCGTAATGTTTGGGTTTTAGTACTTCTGATCTCCAAAAATATCAAAACACACTTTATTCTTTAAAAACTTCTATTTAGGCCTTCACAGTTGAATGAGAAAATAAACATGAATGTGCTTTGAAACTGTATAACACACAAGACAAAGAGGTAAGGGCTATGGACAGAATATGCATTTCTGCATTAAAAACTACACAAACTGATTTAGTGAGTGTACACATGAAGAAATAATACTTTGAAGCTTTCACCAATTTGCGTACATTTTTTAATTGAATACCTTAAAGCATGAGATCTAATGTGAAGTCGGAGCCAACATGTACCAGAGAAGGAAATAAAGCGACGGCAGAAGAGCAGGGAGTTGCCGGAGTGAGGGGCTGGAAGGAGTCCGCGTGGAGTTACACAGCCTGAGAGAGGAAATCAGAAACTTGTTCAACATCTACTCCACGGACTCATCAGTGTGCATGTCTGAGGGGCCAGGCATGGAGTTAAGAACTGCGGAGGACACCAAGCAAATACAATCCAGGCCGGTGAGGGAGGACTCACGATGTAGGGGCAGCGGGGCGGAGAGAAAGCAAGGGCAGCTGCATGTATAAAGGCGACGGCAAAAGCGGTCGTAGAGGACGAGACACTCAGGTAAAGTGTGCTTGGAGTTTGGTGAAAGGAAATATCTCCTCATGGAAGGATGCGTCAGAGTCATTTTATAATCTGATGTTTACACTCAGCCTGAGATAGAAGGAATTCAAGAGGCAGAAAAGGAATAACGAACATCTTAAGTGGAATTACCAGTAGGAAAAGGCAGGGAAGCAAGAGAGCTCCTAGATCTGTTCGTGAGGACAAAGTGGTCCATTCTGCCTGAAGTCTAAGGTGGAGAGGCAGCGAGAAATGAGGCGGACGGCTGCACTGTGGGTCGATTATAGATAGCCCCGAATCCTAAGTGAAGGTTTGGAATTTATTCGACAGTTTGGGGAAGCTAATTAAGGTCTCATGACCTTTATTTTCAGAAGTTGAATCTAAACACAACGCAAGAGTAAGGTAAAGGAGACTGGGGTTGGGAGATAAATTTGCATGTTGTTGTAAGCAGCATAGTACTAAATAACTATTTTCAAGAAGGAGGTGACTGCCAGAATGTAGGGTTATTAAATGCGACAGACATCACGGCCTGTTTTAATCAGTGTGGCAAAATGAGTCAACAAAGACCTGAATGAGACGTCAGTATGGCTGGAACTGAGGTGGGGAATGACACATGGAAGACTGTAGCCAGATCAAGATGACCAAAGGCTTTTGTGGTTGAGTCACATGTAGGGTCTCATGACAGAGGGAAGATGTGTGAGTAAAGGAAGGTGGCAGAGAATGTGAGGCGGACTTCAGGACTGAGGTCCCTTCTGCTGAGAGTTACTCTGAGGGGAGACTTCAGACACATTGGCTTGCGGCTCAGGTGACTGCAGCCTTTCCTAGAAAGCTCTGTCTTCATGATGGTGTTTCTAGGTCTTAAAGGGCCCATGAGGATCTTTCTGGATCCACCAGGTTATTTACACAAAACGTAGTAATAGAAGGAACTTCACTAAAAGGATCTCCTCTTCTGAAACCCTTTTCCCCAAGTCACTCATTTCTTCATTTAGCATGTGCTTATCAAATAACTACTATTTGCCAGGACCTAGTGCTTGGGATAGCTCTGTAAACAGACTAAAAAAAAAAAAAAAAATTCTACCCTTCTGGAGTTGACACTGTGATAGATAGAAATATTAAACATAATAATTGAGCATATAGTACATTAGAAGGTGATAAGTTTATGAAAATATTAAGTAGATTAAAAAATAGAATAGAGTCAGAGAGTGGAGATGAGCTTGAGGAAATTTACAATTTTAAAAAGGTGGTTGGGCAGACCGTGTCAAAAAGGTGTAACTTGAGCAAAGGCTTGAGTGAGAAGAATGAGTTCTCCGTGCGGGTATCTGAGAGAAGAACACTCCAGGTGAAACCACTGGCTCAGGGGCGTTGAGGCAGGAATGTGTGTGCTGTGTGCTAGAAACAGTGAGACCAGCATGACGGGAATAGCAGTGAGGAAGGAATACTGGAAGATGACATTAAAGACGGAAGAGAGGGCAGATCACGAAGGGTTTTGGGGCCACTGCAAAGGCTGGTCTTTCCTAATGAACGACGTGCGCAGCCACTGGAGGAGTCTAGCTCTAGGACCGATGCGATCAGACTCACATTTCCAGAGCATCCCTCTGGCTGCCTTACAGAGAATAGACATTAGGGAGTGAAACGTGGCCTCAGGGAGACCATTCTAGGGGGCAATTACAGTAATCCAAGTAAAGAAAGATCATGTCTTGGCACAGACTAGTGGTAATAGAAGTAGTGAGAAGTGATTTGATTCTAAATACATTTTGATAGTGGAGCCAATAGGATTTCATGGTGAGTAAAACACGGAATGAGAGATGAGTCAAGAATTTCTCAACAGCGTTGATCTAAGCAACCAGAAAGAACTGCCAAAATTTGAGGTGAAAAGATAACAGATGGGGCAGGTTTGGGGGAGTTATCAGGAATTCAATTTTGTATGTATTATGTGCATATGGAAATGATACACAGGCATCTTAAAGTCAGTAGTGACGGCTAGAGATACAGATTTGGGAGTCTAGTATATTGATGGTGTTTAAAAGTATGAAACTGGGGGTGCCTGGGTGGCTCAGTGGGTGAAGCCTCTGCCTTTGGCTCAGGTCATGATCTCAAGCCCCGTGTTCAGCAGGGAGCCTGCTTCTCTTCCTCTCTCTCTGCCTGCCTCTCTGCCTACTTGTGATCTCTCTGTCAAATAAATAAATAAAATCTTTTTAAAAAAGTATGCGGGGGGTGGGAGGTTGGGGTACCAGCTGGTGGGTATTAGAGAGGGCACAGATTGCATGGAGCACAGGGTGTGGTGCAAAAATAATGAATACTGTTATGCTGAAAAAAAAAAGTATAAAACTGGGTAAGTTCACCAAGGGAATGAATGTGGACTGAGAGGAGAGTCTGTGTTGTGACAAACTAAAAGTTCTGGAAGAAGAAGAACCAGGAGGAGAGACTGAGACAGCATAATCAGGAAGACAGGAGGAAAACAGAGTGTGGTGTTCTGGAAGCCAATGGGTAGAGCATCAAGGAAGAGGGTCAATCGACTGTGTCAGAGTCTGCTGCCTTCTCAGGTAAAATGAGCACTGAGAGTGGCCACTGGATTCTCACCAGGTTGTTAGGGACCCTGACTGCAATGGCTTTGGTGGGCTGGTGAAAGCAAAAAGCTGAATGGCATGGGGTTAAGAGAGAATGGGAGGAGAAAGCAGGACACAGCAAGCATAGGGACGCCTGGGTGGCTCAGTGGGTTAAAGCCTCTGCCTTCAGCTTGGGCCCTGGTCCCAGGGTCCTGGGATTGAGCCCCACATCGGGGGGGGGGGTCTCTGTTCAGCAGGGAGCCTGCTTCCCCCCTCTCTCTGCCTGCCTCTCCGCCTACTTGTGATCTCTGTCCATCAAATAAATAAAATCTATTAAAAAATAAATTAAAAAAAAAAAGGTTTTCTCTAAAGCAGAATGGATAATGAGGTGGTAGTAAGAGAGGGAAGTGGGGTAAAAAGAGGGTCTTTAGTGTTTCTTATTGTTAGTTTGAGTTATAGCCTGAATTGTTTTACCCCAAATTTATATTGAAGCCCTAAACTCGGTATCTCAGAAAATGACTATACTTGGAGATAAGGGCCTTAAAGACATAATTAAGTTAAAATTAGGCTATTAGGGCGGGCCCTAGTCTGACATGACCAGTGTCCTTATAAGATGAAGAGATTAGGACACCTGGAGACACTAGGGGTATGACCTATGGAAGTACCACAGTGGGCAGGAAGCCATCTGCAAGCCAAGAAGACAGACCTCAGGAGAAACCAAACCTGTCAACTCCTTGATCTCAGGCTTCTCGACTCCAGAATTGTGAGAAAATAAAGTTCTGTTGTTTAACCCACCCACTCGGTGGCATTCTGCTGCAGCGGCCCTGGGAAACGAGTGCAGTTATTTCTGTTTGGGCGGTTTTATTTCTGTTTCTGTTTTTGTTTGAGGGAGTAGTTGTTAAGATGGAAGAAATAATCACATGTTTATGTATTTTGGGGCAATATCCACAGGGGAAAAATTATTGTCTAGGAGTCAGAGGAGAACATTGATAGAGAGATATTTGTGGAGAAGGTGAAAGTCTTTGTTTGGGATCTGGTTGTTGTTACTCACCCCAGAGCTCCACTCAGTTTTAGGCCTCAATCAAGGACCTTAAAAATAAATATCCGATTTCTTGTTGGTTATTGTACCCAAATCAGTAAACTTAATACGGGAAAGGAGGAGCCTCTACTAAACCTGATTTCTAGAAAAAACTGTGGGTCTGTTAACAGAAATAGATTCAAAAAAGAGAAATTGGTTTTTAGTGGAAGGAAAGAGACAGGGAGACAGAATTGAGGAGAGCCAAGAAAAAGAAACAAGGTGAATTTAACTTTGTCAATGAGAAGTTTGAGTTCGAGAAGACATGTAGGATTTTGAGAAAAATTTAGTAAAACCCAATGAAAGAGATGGAATGAGTCTTACAAGTGAATCTCCCCTAAAAGTTTATATTTTCAATAAACAGTTTTCTTACTATGAAAAAATTACTGCCACCACACTACCCCTCCCTTTCTTTAAAAAGACATGTAATAGTTATCAAAATAAGGTCATTAAGATGAAAAAAAGTGGTTTGGTAAAGGGAAGTTGGTTAAGATCCGATTCCAGTTGGGGAGAAGAGAAATGATTATGCAGTCTTGGCACCTTTGAGAGGTTTAACCACAGGCCGAGGACAGCCCAGGAGATAAGGGAGAGAACACGAGGATATCAGAGCTGGTGTGAAGAGAAATGGATCATCTTACCACGCCTCTCACAGCACCCCTGGAATTAGGAAATCTACAAAGACTTACCCCATTTTTGCCGTGGTAAGAGAATCGTAGCAAAGTGAGGCTAATATATAATAATAAATATATGTTGAATGGGTCCCATATGTTTCAATGAGTCAGGAACTGGGACTCCTGGTTCCTAGCCAGGACTCTACCCACAAAACGGTATTTCTTGTATTTTTATTTTTGATGTTGAATGAATTCTCCATCTCTCTCACACAGTCTTATTCTCACTCTGGGTCTTCCTCCCTCCCTTTCTCACACACCACAGATGACCCTTGTATGTGTCCTCCATAAATCACTCCACAATGGAGCCCCTTTGTTGTTCTCTTCTCTAGGTACCCAAAGGAAGATTATGGCAGGAAAACCATGGCTCACCATGAAGGGAGATAATTGAAGGTCATTCAGCTGAAAATAATTCATATTTATCCACGGCTTCCTCTACCAGAGCATCTGGTTTCCGTTAGCCAGCATGGTGTCCTCTGCTTCTGACAGTGGTGGCCTGCAGTAACCACATTTTTTGCTCAGAAGGAAAGAGGGCTTTCTTACATCTGTTCCCGAGATGTTTTTTCAGCTCTTGCTTGTACGAAGCAATGCCCTGCATTTAAATGAACAAAGACTAAAACTTGATGGTCTTAGGTCCTCGTGACCAAGCCCTCTGTTGAGCACCTTCTCTGCTGCATTCTCTTTCTGTCAAGATCAATCATAAACCTAAAGCTGAGGAAAGTGAAAACCAGTTCGTCCTGCTAACGCGTCCCCGAACGTCACCATCCTAAGCAGGTTTGGACTTCTTCTGTCTGTAAGGAGATTTTCTGTTCTTATCTCCATGTATGGAGAACGCATGAACTCATTCACTAAGCTATGAGCTGGTACCTGTAGGCAGGCTTCAGAGCACCTGCCCTCCATAGACACTTTATTTTCATTTTTATTTTTTTGGCCATGACTGTTGCTTTAGCAATAGGAACTCTTACCTATATTTATAACCGTAATCTCCTTCAGCTTGTTTATTTCATAAATGATCCCCTAACATTACCTACCAGTTATCTTTTAAGAAACGAATTTAAGAGGCAAAACATGAGCTACAAGAGAAAGGAAAGTGAGAAAGAAACCTTTCCTATAATAGGATAATGTAGGGAAAAAACAAACATACATAAATATTAGAAAAACAGAACATAGAAGTATAATCAACGGAAGGTGAATTTTAACCTTATTCAAAAATGAGTGATATTGCCACAACTAATAGTAATAGCTAAAACTTATCAAGTGCCTTCTGCATGTGAGGTGTAGAGTCTTAGGTCTAATTTCTCAGTTAATCCTCACAGCACGTCTATGAGGCAAATAATATTTTTATACTGATTTTGCATGAAAATAAATGGAGTCTCAGATATATTTGTGGGTCCCAGCAGGAAATAGACGAAACGCTCAAAAATAAGTTAGTTGGAGGAGGTTTTAGTAAAAGCACTATCTGACAAAGTATAGGCTGGGTGTAAGGAATCCATAAGGGATAACACAGCACCTGACATGGGTAATGTTGGGGTCATGGCCATCCCTAAGCCCGGGGTCAGGAGGGAAGGATCACCTGAAGCCAGAAGGAGAGCAGGCAGGGAGGACCCACAGTCAGAAGCCCCTTTTGCAAAGGGACGCAGCCAGCCTGATGGAGATCCAAGGAAGAGGGAACAGGTCCTCTACTCTCATTCTCTTCCCATGCTTCAGTGCAGCTAAAACCAGCCAGAAGGCCCAGAGCAAGGGTCCTGTGGATCAGTCCACAGGGGTCAGACTACTAGGGAAGAGAGCAGGTGGGGAGGGTGGAGAGTGGCTCTCGATGGGCACAGTCTCCTTTCTAAGGTCACAGTGACAGAGCAAGTTACCGGGTGAACTGAGATTACCAAGTGAGGGAGCAGGGATTCGAGTCCATAGTGGCCGACGGTGGGTCTCAGGCTCTTCCCCACCAGGCTCTAATGCTAACACTGTGAAATGGCAAAGGGAAAGGAGGTTAATTCGGGCAGCATGGAGTATACGGAGAGGGAGAGAGGCAGGAACGCACGAACTATGACATTTACTAGATGCGTAACCTCTGGCTGGACTTCCCTGAATCCGTTTTCACATCTACAAAATATGCCTCAAATGCAAAACGCAGTCCCTTTCCCTCAAAGCAGCGAATATCATCGATTTCATTATAACTGCTTGGATCTGGCCTGGAATCAAAATAAGCCCCAGCCTTGTGCTCAGAGACAGTAGCTCCGGCAGAGGTCAGTGCGTTGTGAACAACTTCTTGCTCTGTGGGCCACACATGGGTAGCCGGGGCAGAAAGAAAGCCGCCATGAAATTTTCTGTTCCTTTTTCTTACCTTTTGCACCTCCCATAATAGAAGTACCCAATCATTTCGCCAAAATGTGATTCAAGAAATTTTGTATCGATGGCAAAATAAAAGTTAAGAGAGGTTATTTGATTCCAAAAGCGTTCTCCACTGACAGAAAGAGTCCCTTTAACACAGAAGTGGCAGCCCTGATAACACAGGGGAGTCTTCCGTGCTGGGGTCAGCCCCCGGCAAATGGGCCCGATCGCAGCTATGAAGTCCACACGGTGCCAAGCCCCTAGGAGGTCTAGAGAGGTCTCATAGCAGCTTACACAATATTGTTCAGAAACTTCTTGTGCCAAAAGCGAAGGTGAAAACAAGACTGTAAATTGGAGAGAAAGCCAGGAGAGCCAGAGGGAGCCCAGTAGAAAATGCACAGCAGGAGTAATTTGGAAACGAGTCTGGGGTTGTAACAGGGCCTCTAGTTCCATTGACATATGATGTGAGAGAGGATCAAGCTGAGTGAGAAATCAAATTTCCAGAATAAAACTTCAACAGAAGGATAGAAAGATATGGTCTAGTTTGCTTCCTGGAAGCTCCTTTACTCCTGGAGTAAAAAGGAAAAAAAATGGGAAACACAGGAAAAGATAAGAGACTTAGGAGATGAATCCAGAAGATCGAACCTCCAGCTATTATGAGTTTTGAGAGAAGAGAGTAGAGAGAGAAGAGAAATAATCAGAAAAGCAAACTGAAAGGCTAATTAAAAATGGATGGTTCCACCAAATGCCTAGTAATATAAATGAGAAAAGAAGCACACTTAGGAAAACTGTTGAAAACATTAAGAAATTAAAGAATCAGACCATAAAAGCACCCGGGGAATTTGCACCCTGGAGGTTTTCTTAGCTGTGGTGCCGATCATTTTGCAACCTACATATGTATCAAATTAATGCTATGTACACCTTCAATTTACACAATGTTGTACCTCAGTTGTATCTAAGAAACCTGGGTGGGAGTGGGGAGGGGCCTCCAGGGAGAAAAGCAGACGTCTTGTAGGTAAAACCACATACTACAGAACAATATCTTCAAATTTAAGGATCAGTTTCTTTCAGCCCAGAATTTATTCACTTTTTTCCTGATTTGATACAGAGATATTGCAAATTGATTACTACAGTGAAGTTAGTTAACACCCCCAACCCCTTACATCACTACTATATGTGTGTGTGTGTGTTGATAACATTTAAGAATTCTCTTAAAAACTTTCAAAGTATATCATGCATTACTGTTAATAATAGTCACCATGCTGTATTTTAGACCCCCAGGACTTATTCATCTTGTAGCTGGGAGTTTCTTTTCTTTTCTTTTCTTTTCTTTTTAAGATTTTTTTTATTTATTTGACAGAGATCACAAGTAGGCAGCGAGGCAGGCAGAGAGAGAGAGGAGGAAGCAGGCTCCCCACCGAGCAGAGAGCCCGATGCGGGGCTCAATCCCAGGACTCCGGGATCGTGACCTGAGCTGAAGGCAGAGGCTTAACCACTGAGCCACCCAGGCGCCCCTGTATGTGTTGTTTCTAAATAACGACCCAGCGGTATTAAGCATTCAGTCTAGTTAGCAGCACAGTGATTGCCAGAGGAGAGCCAGTGTCCTGTCCACTGACAGGCCTCACCGTGACCCAGTGCTGGAAGGGGCTTGTCAGCGTCTTGGCATCGCCATGAGTCCGGGAAGCCTGTCTCAGACTTCTCACACTCCTGGTGGATTGAAGATTATCAATCCAGTCAACTGCCTCTTCCTCCACTTATCTCGGGAGATCCTCCTTCTAGGGTTTCAAATGATGCTCCTTCCCTTTCCACAGTACCACCTTCTCATTAACAGATTAATTCATAACAAAAATGTGACTCAGCGAGCAGAGAATAAAGCAATTGGGAATATGTACGTTTTGTCTGCCTGCTAGACGTGGGGCTAGGGGGGAAGGATCACTGCCCCACAGCACCTGCATGGGTCGTGTCTGTGTCTCCCAGTTCCCCATCTCCAGTGTCCTTTCCCATTTGTCCAGGCTCGACTGTCTTCTGTGCACTCAACTCTTTCACCAGAGAGAGTACAACACAATTGGGTTCCAATTACTAAATTAAAATCACATTCTAGAACTGCCTGCTTGAAATTACACCCAGGTGACCTTAACGGGGGTTTTCTGTGTTCCCAGACACTTCAGGAACATATTTCCAGACAGTCTCCAGACTTACTCCTACAGATGGCAAACCTTATTCCCTAGTCCCAGTTTAGGAGGAAGCAACTCATTGGTGTCTTGATTGTACTGTTGTCATTCAACAGAAAAATAAAAATCTATCAGTCTCTCCCAGGCATATAGAATCCCTCCTCCCCTCTGCCTTTTTCTTCTGTCCTCTCTCTCCCTCAAATGAACCTCCTCTAGCTATCCAAAATTCATGGAAGTGTAAAAATAAGAAATTTTCATTTTTAGATGTAAGAGTCACCAGCCAAAGCAGAGATTAGTGGGTAAAGTCTGATTCGAGTATTAATAAGAGCTTTGCATTAGATGGTTTTTGTAGATTTTTTTCCCTTTATTTTTTTCTAAATTTTTCATCTGAGTCAAAAATTTTGCAAGTTTTCCTTTCATACGGCACAGATAGAACTTACATCCCACAATTCACACAGCTATTCCCATTGATTGGTTTGTTTCATGTTTTATCGTAATCCCAACTGTTACTTTACCTCATATGTCCTTCTCGAGTGTCAGCCTGTCACTCGGGGACATTGAGGAAGGGGTGTGACTGCGTCATAACACAGTGCCTGGCACGCAGCTCATGGGATGATGCAACATGGCAGGGGAGACGCTGGCTTCCTGTGCCCTCTGTCTAGACATTCCTCCCGCCAGTCTTCTCCAGACCTCACTGCCCTCCCCTCCTTCTTAAGAAGAAACACAAAATAATCATTCCATTTGGTGATGCTCAGGCAGAATGAACAATAATTCACCAAGACAGAGAGGGGATGAAGTAGAGATGGGGAAGACTCTCTGAAGACTGGAAAGAGAAAAAGGAAGGGGATTTAATACATCGTTGACTCGATTTCCTGGCCCTTGTATGCCTCCTAGTTAAGGCCTCAATAGCAAATTTCTTTTACACTTCTGACATCATTGCCATCTTGAGTCTTGGGCCTCAGATGGAAATCTGGAAAAGCCATTTAGAAGTAAGTTCTTCCTTTCACACTCCCACACACACGCAGAGAAATCTGTACGCAGACGCAACTGGCACACCCACCAGAAGCCACATGTGCCCTGGGAACACATGGACAGGCAGACAACGAAAACGCCAGTGGTAGCCAGAACCAAGGCCGCCGCAGATGCCTTCTGCGGCAGACAGCACATGTGCCAGCGTCCTCAAGCCCACGCAGACACAAAGACCCACACACAGATGCCATCGCCACACCCACGGCCCCTCCTTACTCCTCTGTGACTTTCCTCCCGCGTGCCCTATCTGAGCGCAAGACTGTCTTGAATTAGAATTTCCCAAGTCCATGTTTGCTTGACTCATCAAACTGCTCTCTCCGCAGCCTCATAAAAACTCACCTACTGAATTGCTCAGAATAACTGAGAAGGGAGGAGAAACAAAGCACAACTCACTAGACAGTGGGGGGGAGGGGGGCACGGGAATCTGGAAAGCCAGGTGGGAAGGCTGGCAGGACTGGCAGGGTCCCACCCCCACTGGCTCTTTCAGTGGATGGAGAGCCGGGTGGTCTGGAGATGGTAACAATGCAGTAATTACTGAGGAGTGAGCACTGACGTTAAATGAAGAAGAAAATATGACCTACTATGGGAAGAAAATGTACGTTAGAGCCAAACAGACTTAGATCCAAATCTGGCAATGTCATTTATTAACTGTAATCTTGGGCAAGTTATTTAATATCTGAGTATCAGTCTACGCAACAATAAAATCTACCTTGCAATATTCCTGTGAGGGTTGAGTGTAGTGACATATGTAAAGTGGCTATTACAGTGTTTGGCTTCGTAAACACGTGTTTTACTTTTGTTACTGAAGTTGTTCCCAAGGTATCCCATGAGCTCTTCAGGCAAATGACAATGGCTTCGGTTTTCCAACTCGCTAAGCCAAATTAGAAAGGTTACATTCTCACTCTTTCCTCACGAACAGAGTGCCACCGGAAAGCAGTATTTGACAGAGGAATCAGCAAATGAGGGGACAGACGGATGACTGAAGAAATGGCATGACCGCAGTAGACCTGTTGTTCTTGGAATCCTGAGTGCCCGGTGCTGAATCTAGCACAGAGTCCTGGCACTAGACAGTCCTCAGTTTAAGGAGAGAGACCTCTGGGAAAAAAACATTCTAATGAAGAGAAGCATTGCAAGGTTTTTTTTTAGCAAAGAGGAAAAGAGTAACTCTACGAAGAGACAAGGAGATGTTTCCAGACAGTTCTCCAAAGCAGCACCATCTCCATCTTGAAGGCTAAGCGAGAGTTTATTGGACAACAAAACCTCGTAAAGCCACTCCGGGAAGGAGGGATGATGGGCAATCTTTATGGTCCGGCCCTGAAACTGCATAAGGTCTCCTCTGCCCCCAGTCCCCTTACTGGTCAAGGTAGTCACAAAGGTCCACCCGGCTCAGGGAGGGAACAGAGACCCTGAGCTCTGGACGGGAGGACTTACCATGTCACAACACAAGGTCACGATGAGATATTCTGTGGCAGTCATCCTAGGAAAATACAATCTGTCACAGAAAGCAGAGCAAGTCTGAGTCCTGTTTTGAACGTGTTGAGTTTCAAATGCCTGCAAGACAGCCAGATGAAGATAAGTGGGAAATGATGAACTTGGTTTGGGAGTTCAGGATTTGTCGGGGCGTATGTGGCAATGGAAGTCATGCGAGCAGCTCTTACGGTTGTCCAGGGAAAGGGAAGAAAAGAGAGAAGGGAAGCGAAGAGAAGAGGTAGGGGAGGGGAGGCGAGGGCTGTTAGCATCATAGGGTTGCAGGAGCAAAGCACCCACACACTAGGCTAGAAACAAGAATGTATTGTCACAGTTCTGGAGGCTGGAAGTCTGAAATCAAAGTGCTGGCAGGGCCATGACCCCTTGGAAGCTTCTTGGAGCAGAGCCTTCCTGGCCTTTTCCTGTTTCTGGTGGCTCCAGGTGTTCCTTGGCTAGTGGTGGCCCCACTCTGATCCCCGCCTCTGTCTTCCTGCGGCCGCCTTCCCTCTGAATATGCTGTGTCTAAATTTCCTTTTCCTGGGGCGCCTGCTGGCTCAGTCGGTTAAGCATCTGCCTTTGCTTCTGGTCATGATCCCGGGGGCCCGGGACCGAATCCCATACCAGGCACCCTGCTCGCCAGGGAGTCTGCTTCTCCCTCTACCCTTCCCCCTGCTCATGCTCTCTCTCTGTCTCTCAAATAAGTAAATAAAGTCTTTAAATAAATAAGTACATTTCCTTCTCTTATGCAAACACCGGTCATACTGGACTCAGAGCCAACCTTACCTCCCTACAACCTTAGGTTAACGTAGCGAATTACATCTGCAATGATGCTACTTCCAAATAAGGCCACATTCTGTGGTGCTGGGGGTCAAGATTTTAAGACGCCCTTTTGAAGGGGACCCAGTTCAACCCATAGAGGGAAGAAGGGGAGGGAAAAGTGGAGGATGGCAGAACCAGAAGCCCAGGGGTGACCCAATGCAGGACGAGGCAGAAGAAGGGGAACCAGTGGGAGGAAATGAGAAGAAAAAATCAGAGAGGAATATGGGACGGAGATTTGGGGAAGAAAGAAAAAAAGATGTGATTCAAAAGTATTCTGTCAACAAAAGGCCCGAATGCTCTACGTTTGAGGCATGAACTGGGAGGTGACTAGAGACTTTGGTGGACCAGATGTAAGAGGAGTGGTGGGCAGGAGCTCGCCCTGGGATGCCAGTGACTGACAGATGAGGAGGGGCAGGAGTCCGTCTGCATCGCGGGGCTGCAGCCGTTCCACAGAAACGCCCTACAACTTTGCCCCAAAGCTAGCTCTCGTCATCTCTTCTTCCCATTAGCTAAGCTGCATACACAGAACTGAAAGGAAAACCTGAAAGTGGGAGGGAGAGAAAAAGAACATAATCGTGGGGAGCAAGCGGAGATGGCCATTTTAGGAACTTTCTTGTGGTTTCCCCATAAGCGGAAAAGCAGCTTTGAGCAGCCTGGCTCACCCCGGACGGCTGCTAAACGGGGAGCCCCCAGCAGCCCTTCGTGGGGGTGAGGGCAGCAGATGCAGGGACAGGACCCTGCACAGAGTAAATAAGTGATTGACTTAAGGAGTAATTTCAGAGGTTTGGAGAACGCAGAGAGGGTGCAAATGCCAGGAGGAAAAGGGTGTGGCCAGGGCTAGGCCTAATAGTTTATTTCCTTGATGTCTCAAAAGCATCCAAGCAGAGAGGCCGTTCTGGGCAGCTTCCTTAAATCTGCAGCTTATGCGAGTGAGCGCCTGGGAGACCCGGCTTTCTCTTCCCTCTCATTCTTTGAAGACTCATCCCATCGCCCAGACCCGGACCCCCGACTTTCTCATTCTTCTCCTGTTCCTCTTGCACACTTAATGCTCATAGACTCTGCCCTCTTCCTTTAAATACTCGGCTTCTTGCTTCTCCCGGACCCCCGTCTCCACCCAGAGTTGGCCTAACCACACGCAGACGACTGCAGGGGCCATTTTTCCTCCTCTTTCTGGAACTTCTGTTCCAGCCGTAAAACCCAGGTCAGTAGTCCTCATCTCTGTCCACATTTCCTGAGTCTCAATGACAGATAGAAGGATAACACCTGTGTGGTCCTCCCAGAAGATGAAGGAAGGCATGTACACCCTAGAAATGCAGGCTGAGAAATGGGTAGAAACGGCAGAATTCGAGCTAGACTTTGACAAACTGAATATCGCTAGTGCAATTCTTTCTAATTTGCCCCCAAACAGCAACTGATCCTTTCTTCTTATGGTGGCTGAGAATTTGGCTTTGGCTTCTCTTCAGAGGGAGTTTTGTTCTAACTGGTTGAGTGCGCAGTGGCAGCAGTGACCCACCTCCTAATCTGGTAGCTTACTGGGAGAGCGGGGGAAGGGAGCGGGGCAAATCACGGATCCCCAAGCGTGTGGGCTAATAAGCGAGACAGTATCTTTCCATACCCGGATGAAGGGCCAAAGAGGAAATGTGTCCAGAAACATGGCTCAGCCCAAGTTAACAAGTAATATAACTATCCTCACACAAAATATCCGGACTAATAGTACTTGGAAGGCAGCAGGGTATAGTGGGCAAGAGTAATCTAGAGCCAGATTATGATTCAAATTTGCTTTGATGGAGCAAATGAGTCCATGTCGGCCGATGACCATGGTACCAAACTCACAGAGTTAACGAGAAGACTAAACGAGTTACTGTAAAGGTCCCAGACAATACCTGGCACATAGTAGCACTATATAAATGTTACTCTTTATTATGCAAATTAACAGTTATTTAATTACTTATACCTAAAACTATAATAGTGTTATTATATTATTATACCTAAAACTATAATAGTGTTATTTTTTTTGATTTTTGATTTTTAATTTCTTTTCAGTGTACCAGAATTCATTGTTTATGCACCATACCCAGTGCTCCACGCAGTCCGTGCCCTCCACAATACGCACCACCTATAATAGTGATATTTTACTATTTTAGCCTCCAGCAACATAGCATGGTCTATTTGATACAGCACATTGTATAATGGAACATTTTTAATTTCTGTCAGTTTTATCTTCAGCCATTTTTCTTGCAAATATTTTAAATATTTAAAATCTAAAATAAGGTTTTGTAAAATGCAGCTTTTTGTGAATGCTGTTTGTTCTTTACTCAAATATCCAAAAATATAAACAGAATGTATTTTGTTTTTATAAAAGGAAATAAAAGGAGGTTAACATTGAAAATGAAAAACAGATTTCTTCTCAAACTTGGCTTTTGATAAATACACAAGCTATTGTTTTCCACAATAAAATAGAGCCAGTGTCTTGGAAGGACTGCTCCCCTGAGCATCAGATTTAATTAATGAAATTTAAAATCCAGATTCTCAACCGCTCCCATGTTTAAAGTGTAACTTTAAGGAAATCGACAAGCGGGCCCTACTTACACTTCACAAACATCCAGATGACACCGAAACAGTGAACTTTGGGTACAAGTAACATATATCTTCTTACCATGACCTTCAAGTGTTCTACTTGCCTGGTGTGTGCGCGCGCACACACACAGACACACACACACACCTCTGAATCAGTCAGAACTACTTTCAACAGCAGGTGACCTAACAGTAGCGCAGGCGAACATGTGATTGTTGTTTTCATTTAACAAAATGGTGGTAAGTGACTTCTGGCATTGGTTCTGTGGCTCAAAAACGGCAAGGCTTTCTCTCAAGGCTGTAGGGTGGCTCCCGCATCCCAGACCATCCCTTCAACACTCAAGGCAGAAAGAAGGGTTTATACACAACACCACCAGGTCTGTCCTTGTATCAGAAGGCAGAAAACGTCCCCAGAAACTCTCTTCCACCCTCCACACTCACCCAAACACACGCACACCACACGCATACCGCCAACCTCCCCGGAGCTGGTCATCCACTACTGGGTTCCATGACCACCTGTAACTGAAGAGGAGTCTGGGAAAAATGAGAAAGACAAGTTACTTAGGATCATCTTAGATCTAACACGATTTAGCACCTGGGCCTAGGCATTACCACCCTGAATAAAATTAGGCCTTTGCCCAGAGAAAATTTAAATTTTGGAAAAATTGATCAGAAAAATAAGAAGGATAAGAATGCTGATGTGATTTCAAAGATATGCAAGTTGTCTGAGAAAGACTGTAAAAGGCAAAGTCACTGACATTTATCTGTGAAATCAGTACTGATGGTCACATAAGACAGTTACATAGCTTTGACACAGAAGGAGAACAGCTCCAACTAGTAAAGGAAGATGAAGGCTGGGGGCACCGAGTGGCTCGTTCGGTGAAGCGTCCGACTCCTGGTTTCCGCTCAGGCCATGATCTCAGGGTCCTGGGAGCGAGCCCCTCACTGGGCTAGCATGGAGTCTGCTTGAGATTCTCTCTCTCCCTCTGCCCCTCCCTCCACCCCGTGCTCGCTCACTCGCTCTCTCGCTCTCTCTCTAAAATAAATAAATAAATCTTAAAAAAAAAAGGAAATTAGGGCTGTGTTCTCAAGGAAAAAGAAAATAGGACTATCTCGTAGGTAGCTAATAGTGTCTATCACAGTAACTTAGCACTCAAACTGAGCGCCTGTATACACAGACGGCACAGACGTAGCCACTTCACCCACATATGTCATTTAATTTTCACAACACTGTAGGATAGTTCTTTGTAAGTGTTGGTTGTGCCCTATTCCTCGTAAATAGGGAAAGTGAGCCTCACTGAAGTTGTAAGTACCTCACCCAAGTCAAACAACTAGTAAGTGCCAGGCTGGAATCTGAGCTCAGGTCTGATCCCAAGTTCATGTTCATTCTACAGGGTCATGCTGCCCATAATTTTACCACCAGCTCCGTGGCCATTCCTGATGCTGTCTGGCTACAACATACATACACCCTTGACCTCATGCTCTCTTCATCACAAGCCTCCCCACTACCAAGTTATCTGGAGTCTTCATTGAGGAGGTTGCACATTGTCTTTCTACACGTCAAAATGTTGGAAATACAACAGGGAACAGAACAAACAGGTTCCTGATCTTTGAGACGCCACTCTGATAGGGAAGAAAGGCATTAACTATATAAACAAAGATAATTCCAGAGAGTGGGAGCATTATGAAGAATATGGAACAAGATAAACGGGAGAGTAAATATATCTGCGGGCTACTTCTGATGTGACGGCTAGAACCGAACCCTGATAGCTAGAAGGAGATAGTCTGGCAACACTGGGGGAAGAGAACGCCAGGCAGTGGGCCTGTGATGTGCCAAGGCCCTGAGGCAGGAATGTTACATGGTACAGACAGGTGGAGAATAATGATTGGAGAAGGACGTGATAAGAAATTAGATTTGAGAGAATCTGCATTTTTTTTTCAACGTGCAGTGGGAATTTTGACTTTTTAAATAAACAGGGGTAAAATAACTTCATTTTTTTTAAACCACCATGGTAGCTATGAGAAAGCAGCTTGAAGAGGTCCGGCAGAGGAAGTGAAGATTTCAGTGAGGTGACTTGGCCAGAGCAGTGCTGCTAGAGACAGAGGAAAGATGGGTTGTTCAAGATGGAGAAACACTGTGACAGAACTTACCTGTGAGGAAATTGGCTCATTCATTCAATTTTACATGGCTTTGCAATACCATTACATTTTCTCACCTTCTTATGTATGACCTCTGAGGAACTGTGTTATTTTAAAAGCATTTAAAATGCTTTTAAAATAAATGTCTTAACATGCTGACAAATTTCAACCTGATATTTAGCATTTTCTCCTACTTGGATGGACTGTGTCTACAAGGCAGTCCAGAAGCAGTCAGTTCATGCAACCTTTGAATTCAGAACTCCCCAACCCTTCCAGAGAAAATATAAATAAAGGTCAGTCTCATATCTTTTTATAGATACAGGCTGTCAGAGGTTTTGGTTTGCATAATTTGCCATAATAAATTATAAGCTTCTCCCTTTCTCTGAGTTCATGAAATTAGGATAGTGGAAGTAAGATTCCCCCAGAAACTGTTCTGGGGCTCATCAGTGTGCTCCTGATTGAAATTATGAGTGCAGTAAGTGAGGAGAAACACATGTCACTTTTGGAAGTCTCCATTGTAAATTTACTGTGGCTGAATGCTAGCTCCTTCTGGAAAAACCATCTTAATTTAGCTGCAGTGGTAACTGATATCAGCACTAGTGTTCCTTCGAGAGAAACTTAGATGCCTCTGACCCGGCCTGTCCCGTCCCGCTCTCTCGGAATCGAAGCCCTTCAGGAGTGACTCAGGGTGTGCTCTGTGCAGCAAGACTGAGCTTCCTCAGTTATGATGGATGGAAGACAGACGGCACCAGAATGAGTTCTTTGTAAGTAAGTTATACTTTTCACTTTCATCAGTTTGGGTGGAGATGACGTAACCTGCAAGTCCCGAGAGGAAACTGGGGGTCTGGCTCTTACAAAGTAAACCGGGTGGCTGGGGCCAGAAGTACTCCAAGCAGGAAATCCTGGGCTCATGGATCTTTACAGGCTGAAAGATTCTGCTCTGAAGACTTTCAAGGGGAAGGCCTACCTTTGGGAATCTTCAGAGGGCTGAAAACAGATGTCCAGGTGATCAGCGCCGAGAGTGAATGTTTGCAGTCACAGCGTTCAGCTCATGTGTTCTTGTACAACCAAAGGAAAGAAAAGAAATCAGAAGACATTTAATGCCTTTTAAATCCAGGTAGGTTTAAGCATAATAAAAACACACACCAATTCCTTGACTTCCTGGGCTGACACACCCCAGGTATGGTTGTGAACCTGACCCAAACTATAGGAACAGTGAACCAGAAAGTCTTGTTGAAACTGCAAAGTTTCTATAGGTCCCCTATTCTGAGTTAAGCTCAGCAGCTGAACTGATTTATAAAATGTCAGGGGAAATGGGTTTTTGATTCCATTCTTTACCTTCCAAATAAATAGCAGACATCTCCTGGTTATTAGGGATTGCTGACCAGTACTTGGTTTATCTACATCATCTCCTGTTAATTCAACAAATAAAAGGCTCGGAGAGCTGCTATTAGTTTCCATATGCATTTTTTAAAAGATTTTATTTATTTATCTGACAGACGGAGATCACAAGCAGGCAGGGAGGCAGACAGAGAGAGAGAGTGGGGAAGCAGGCTCTCTGCTGAGCAGGGAGCCCGATGCGGGGCTCAATCCCAGGACTCCGAGATCATGACCTGAGCCGAAGGCAGAGGCTCAACCCACTGAGCTGCCTGGATGCCCCTTTCGTATGCATTTTCAACAGCAACAGACTATATGAGCTTCTGTTCATCACAGACTTCCCGAACCCTGGTACATGGCTTGCTGGAGCTCTCAGAATCTCCAATAACTTGGAACTTCATTCCCCACCTGCCTGCCTATCACTCATCTCATTCTTAACCATGCAGCAACCCCTGCCTCCCCCGACCCCCCAGCAGTGCTGCTTATGTACTTTGTCGATCTGAAGGCGATAATACTTGTAACTCCACCACGTGACTTTCCATTTCTGGTAAGCCAAACAAACCACTGCATATTTCTGTACTTCCCTCTCTTTTTACCAGTGGTCCGGGGGTAATCATCCCGGCTGCCTATTTTGTTTTCATGAGTTCGGAGAGGACTGACATTCATAAAACATTGTAAATAAAGAAGAAAGCTGCTTCTAAGTGCCTCGAATTACTATTTTCACATGTCTTAACTGCCATAACAAGAAGAAAAATCTTCACAATTGGGAAGGCTTTCTGAAAATTAGCCCCACTGCACCAAACCTTTGATCCTTTGGTCAAACTGTCAATCTCTTGAGAACTCAGCTTTCTTGGGAAATTTCCAGGCTGTTCCCAAAACAAGTGGTTGCATAAGATCTGGGAGCCAGACCCACAAAGCTTCTCTGTGTTTTGGAAAGCTCAATAAATAGGCCTAGGTAATGATGGGGCTAGCATGGGGACGGGGACTCAGGGAGTGGCACCGCCTTGTCCCTCCCTGGCACGGGGCTTGGCTCACTTGTTTCTTTCTCTCACCATCTTTCTCCACGCCACTACTACCCTTTTTTCTGTACTCTCTCTCCTCTCCTTTGTTTCCTCCCTCCACAACACTTCTGGGCCTTGGGCTGGACTCCGACATCACCTGTTTGCTTAGGCAGGTCTGCTGCTTGACCTAACGATGGAGGATGTTTCCCTGTTCAACTAAAACCCAGGTCGGACCCCACACACCACACCTGCACTTAAGTTCTGGTGGCCAAGTTCTCCAGGGACAAGTTTTTCCCCCAATGTTTCTGAACTTTTGCTACAAACTCCAAGGAGGAGGTAACACTTGGGTTAAAGCTATGTAACATGCCACGGAATATTACGCAGCCATCAAAAAACATGAAATCTTGCCATTTGCAACGACATGGATGGAACTAGAGGGTATTAGGCTGAACAAAATATGTCAATCAGAAAAAGACAGTTAGGGGCACCTGGGTGGCTCAGTGGGTTAAGCCTCTGCCTTCAGCTCGGGTCATGATCCCAGGGTCCTGGGATCGAGCCCCACATCGGGCTTTCTGCTCTGCGGGGAGCCTGCTTCCTCCTCTCTCTCTGCCTGCCTCTCTGCCTACTTGTGATCTCTGTCAGATAAATAAAGAAAAAAATTTTGAAAAAAAAAAAAAAGAAAAAGACAGTTATCCTATGATCTCACTGATATGAGGATTTTGAGAAGCAAGACATAGGATCATAGGGGAAGGGAGGGAAAAATGAGGCAAGACAAAACCAGAGAGGGAGACAAACCATAAGAGACTCTTCATCTCAGGAAACAAACTGACGACTGCTGGAGGAGAAGAGGGTGGTAGGGATGGGGTGGCTGGGTGATGGACACTGGGGAGGGTCTGTGCTATGGTGAGTGCTGTGAAGTGTATGAGACTGATGATTCACAGACCTGTACCCTGTTAATAAAAAATAAGTAAATAATATATAAAATATATAAATAAATATGTAAATAAATATATATTATTTACATGTAAATAATATATAAAACATATATAAATAAATAAATAAATAAAATTTAAGTTAAATTAAATTTTTTAAAAACTACGTAACATGGCATGCCAAATAACTGAAAACAAAGAGCTGTTTCATGGTAAGACCTTGCTAGTTCTCACTTTTCTTGAGTGTAGAGTTAAAAGTTTGATTCCTTTGTTTCGAGAGCAGGATTGATTTGCTAAATTGGAATAAATATAAATTGAAAAAATAACGTATAATAAGTTATCAATATAACTGTTATACAATTATAATTTACTTTGGTGTTGACTTCCTCTTGATGTAATATTAAAAGACTTAAAATCATGCATGCTATTCTGTGTGCTTTTTGTATCAGTTAATAAGCTTATCCTGCCAGTTTTATATACAATGATAAGGTGTATTAAAGTGACTTATTTCTTATTGACTTTATATTTAATAAACAAAATGCATATTATTTTATGTTAGTTATTATTACAATCACTAACACTTACATATTTGTAGTTATTATTTATGATCTTATTATTTATATTTTTCTACAAAAATGGCATTTTGCATATGGAAATCAACAGATAATCTTTTGCCAAAAGGGCTATAATAAGGATCTTACATTTGTAAAGTTGCATGTGAAACATTTTATAGCAATGACAAGGGAAGTGAGAATATAAAGAACATGCAATTAGGAGCGATATCTAAACAACACTTTATGAGTGGATAGGAAATTGTGCAAAAAATACTGTGAAAAGTCAGTTATCGCATCACTTTTAAATAGATCAGTTTAAAAGCATTTACTTTTCAAAAAACAGAGAATATATGGCAGCAGAAATCAAATGAAGTTTTTATTGTAATCAAAATATAATTAACCCAGAATTCCTAAAGATTAAAACTTATCTAAAAACAAGCTCTCCCACTGTGCTCCTCCCCACTCCAGGAGTCTCAAAGAGGGTCTAAAATTGTTCTGGGACCTCCTACAGCACCACCTCTCACCACTCTTGGGGGAGAAGGTGCAGGGACTACTTTAAGAACTCTATCAGTCAGATGTTCAAATAGGTATACTCACTCTTTACAAACACGGTTTGAAGGAAACCCATTTCCAGATACTCAACTTCCATATCTACTCTTCCTAAAAGCAATCTGTCTACATAGGTGTCTTCAATGAGATCTTTGTAGGCCTTTTTTCCCACTTCCCCTTGTTCACAGCCTGTCCCCCACTTGGTAAAAGAAAGGTACCGCTGTCCCCTGTCCCTGTTGGTGCTATGCTTTGTTCTCAGGTATAATAATCTCTGGAGTGTCAAACAAAGAAACAATTTTAAATATTTGTGTCAACTCATTGGATCAAAACACCATAAATCTCCAGTACCTATCACACTAAGAAGTGCAATTTTCATTTTTCCCAAAACAATTTTTAACACTTACTAATTATAAAAGTGATAATTTTTGCATATTGGTTTTGATTATTTGCATATGAAAAATAACTAGTGATTATACAGAGAAAATTTTGGCTCGTAAAACTATAGGGTTACAGAAATTTTATCTTCTCTTTTACTGAGCTAAGATTGTAGCAAAAGGAATTTAAATTTAGACATGAAAGTTTTGACTATGGAGATTATGAAAAAAAAAAGGAATAGAAATTTTTTAAAATTTTTGTTGCATAGGCATATGAAAGGATAGTCAAGGGACACCTGAGTGGCTCAGCTGGTTAAGCATCTGCCTTCAGCTCAGGTCATGATCCCAGGATCCTGGGATCGAGTCCCTGCATCAGGCTCCCTGTTCAGTGGGGAGCCTGCTTCTCCCTCTCCTTCTGTCCCAGTCCTAACTTGTGCCCACTCTCTCTCGCTCTTTCAACAAATAAATAAACAAAATCTTTTTTTTTTTTTTGACAGAGAGAAATCACAAGCAGGCAGAGAGGCAGGCAGAGAGAGAGAGGGAAGCAGGCTCCCTGCTGAGCAGAGAGCCCGACGCGGGACTCGATCCCAGGGCCCTGAGATCATGACCTGAGCCGAAGGCAGCGGCTTAACCCACTGAGCCACCCAGGCGCCCAACAAAATCTTTTTAAAAAGAAAGGGTAATCAATAAAAGATACTTAGATATAAAAATGTTACATTGGTATAAAATTCTGAGGGGGAAGTAACATGAAAATATAATTTTAAGGAGAAAAGAGAATGATAACAATATCTAATTATTAAAGAGATATTTGTATTCCTTTAAAAATAGATGATGGTATACATAATATTGCTATAGATAATATTTAAAAAGTAGAGTAACAGTTTTACCTTAAAATTCAATTTAAATGTACAAGAAACTATATATTTTAAAGCTGTATAAATGTGTGATTCAACATTTTAGTTTTAAACTTTAAAATGTGCAAAGGAGAACCACAGTTGAAATTATCTTCAGAATGCCCTGATGAGGAGAACATGCTCCGCCCAGTGAAAGTCACATTCCTAACCGGAAGAAGTCAGACAGGGAAGGCTAAGCACTCAGTGACATTTTTGGTTATTGTAGGAAATATGTCCTGTGCTTTCTCCTCCCGCCTGGAGGCTCTCAATAAGAGAGAGAGAGAGAAATCAATCCATCAGTCAATCAAGGTAGACTGTTTCTCTTCTGGTCTAAGTGGAGGGGGCTTTATGCAATGGCTAGAGAATACAAACGGATCCCACAAGCCGGCTACTCTACGCGAAGACCTCCCAGTATCTCCAAGTGACCGGGTTAACCTTGTGTTTCCTGTGTGTTCAACCAAATGCCAGCAGCCAACAAAATACTACACCTAGCAGCAGGGTACAAACACCTTATCTGAAAGAAATCAGGTTAAAATATGCGTCACAGAGAGACCTGAAAGAGAAAGAAAAGTGTGCAGAAAGTATTTGAAAGGGAACTCATGGAAGCAAGAGACCAAGACACGACTATGACCATACAAAGGATTGGGAGCTGATGAGATGTGTATGTTGCACAGAGATGTGTGTGTGTGTGTGTGTGTGCGCGCGCATGCGCGCACATCTCTGTTGGGGGTACTTTTTTTCCTGCACTGCTACCTGTTTGCTATGGACTGAATGGTGGCGTCCCTAGAATTCACATGTTGAAGCCCTAATCTCCAGTGTGTTGTTACTTGGAGGTGGGGTCTTTGGAAAGAAACTAGGTCAGGGGGACCAGGGGGGTGGAGCGTTCACCATGGGATTAGTGTCCTTAGAAGAAGAGAGACAAGAGAGGTGATCTCTCTCTCTCTCTCTCTCTCTCTCTCTTTCTCCCCCTTTCCTCCCCCTGTGAGGATACAGTAAGGAGACAACCAACCACTCACAAGCCCGCAAGGAGCTCTCACCTGAACCCAACCATGCCGGCACCCTGATCCTAGACGTCCAGCCTCCAGATCTGGGAGAAATGAATGTTTGTCCTTTTTCTTTTCTTTTTTTTTTTTTTAAAGATTTTATTTTTATTTATTTGACACACAGAGATCCCATGTAGGCAGAGAGGCAGGCAGAGAGAGAGGGAAGCAGGCTCCCCGCTGAGCAGAGAGCCCGATGCGGGACTCGATCCCAGGACCTCGAGATCATGACCTGAGCCGAAGGCAGAGGCTTTAACCCACTGAGCCACCCAGGCACCCCTGAATGTTTGTTCTTTAAGCCACCCCGCCTGTGGTGTTTTGTTACAGCAGCCTGGATCGACTACAACTTTCTGCAACAAAGCATTCCCCAAGTCTCAGGACCCCAGTCTGCCTGAGTTGTTCCTGCCACACACTTTACTCTCTCAGTAACATAAAACCAGGAACAATTTCTCTTGGAGTGTGTTTCTGAGCCCAAACCATTGCTAAGAACACCTAATTCCTAAGAAGGGAACAGGGAGCAGTGAAGATGAAAGAAAAATATATAAAAAGAAAGGGATGCGAAGAAAAAAATGATGAAACCTTGGGAAAGTGGGAAAAATCAAAATCAAAACCATGAGAGTGTATTAACCAGTTTCAAGGGAAAATTTCTATCCTTAGTTGGATAGATACAAAGCAAATTAATTTTACCCTTCTTGTCATTATTTCAACACCACCATTCAATACCCCCCTAAAAATCACAACGAAAATGCCACTCATTGAGTTTTTTGAATAAACCACTGGCACAGAGTTACGGATAATATTTGATTATGTTAGCTAATCGGAAAGGTTACCAACTAAATTTCAGTGGAGAATGAGTTTTGAGCACACTTAGCTCTTCCTAGTGCTCTTGTAAAGAGCAAAACCCTATTTTTAGATTTCACCCCAGAGGAAGATTTACAGAGAATTTAATGACACTTATGCTTCTAAGTGGCTTTTTTTTTTCTTAAGATTTTATTTATTTATTTGACACAGAGAGAGAGAGAGATCACAAGTAGGTAGCGAGGCAGGTAGAGGGAGAGGAGGAAGCAGGCTCCCCGCTGAGCAGAGAGCCCGATGCGGGGCTCGATCCCAGAACCCTGGGATCATGAACTGAGCCGAAGGCAGAGGCTTTAACCCATTGAGCCACCCAGGCGCCCCTTCTAATTGGCTCTTAAACTACATGGACCCTATCAAAGGCCCTTAGAAGCCACACAGGTTTTTGTAAATTCTTTTTGAAAATTTCAAAAAGATATTTTAGCCTCAATCAAAGAGACAACTGTTTCTTTACGTTCTCACTTTCCTGTCCGTAAATTCCATAATCACAAATGCTAGTTATGCTGGTGTAGAAGTGCCATCCGGACCAACTCCCGTGGCCACCTGTGCTTTCTGCCTACTGTCATGACCCAAAGGTTCTGGGCCAGGGGACATATTGGACGGGAACACGTCCTGAGGTGGCAGTGCAGGGAGTACATGGGAAGTGGCAGAGAAGGAAGTGAAAACCCTATGAAGTCAGAAGCCAAACCTGAAGAACAGTTTTCTAGTCATGAGTGGAGTAAATTTTCAGTTTCGCATCAGTGATTTGTTCTTCATAGATGCCTCCTCAAGACACACCTTCTTCCCTGACAGGAATATAACGCAGCCAGTACAGTTACAACACATTGTACACTATCCTTTCTACTTTGGTGGGAATGGTGAAAGAGAGAATACTGGAATTATCACAATTCCTATGTACACAGAGAATACACTGGAAGCCATGGTAAAAATACTGAGTGTGGACTGGGTATTTACCCTAAAGATACAAATGTAGTGATCCAAAGGAGCACATGCACCCGAATGTCTATAGCAGCAATGTCCACAATGGTCAAACTATGGAAAGAACCTAGATGTCCATCAGCAGATAAATGGATAAGGACGATGTGTTTCATATATGCAATGGAATACTACGCAGCCATCAAAAGAAATGAAATCTTGCCATTTGCGATGAAGTGGACGGAACTAGAGGGTATTACGCTGAGCGAAATAAGTCCATCAGAGAAAGACAATTATCACATGATCTCCCTGATATGAGGAAGCTGAGATGCAGCATGGGAGAGCCGTGAGGGGCGGGAAGGGAAAAATGAAACAAGATGGGATCGGGAGGGAGACAAACCGTAAGAGACTCTTAATCTCAAGAAACAAACTGAGGGTTGCCAGTGGGGCAGGAGGGGAGTCGGGAGAGGGTGGCGGGGTTAGGGACATTGGGGAGGGTATGTGCTATGGTGAGTGCTGTGAAGTGTGTAAGCCTGATGATTCACAGACCTGTACCGCTGGGGCTAATAATACATTATATGTTAATTTTTAAAAATTAAATAAAATAAATACTGAGAGTGTCTGCATATGAAGCCGCAGTTGTATTCATCTAACCCAGAAGTCCTAAAAAACAAATTTCAATCAACTGTGCTAAAAGGCAGACCGTGATATCTTTCTGTTCTCTCTGTAGAAAATATGACAAAATTGTTTTAATGTGAAAAGGCAATCAAAACCTATGCAGTCAAAAATATAGGAAGAGAACATAGTGATATGTCGACTGATAAAAATTATTGTTATTTTTCTGGATTTTGTGACATAGCATCGGTCAGATTTTTTAGTTATTTTGGGGAGTCTCTTTTCTCTTTCTAAATTCTTCAGTTTCTGCTTATGTCCCTAAACTGTAGACTCTTCATGCTTCACTAAACCCCATTTGCTCTGTTCCTGAATCCATACCTCATCAATAGACATAAATGGTTCTGCCACCCCTTGTCTGCATTCCAAGTGACATCGTGAGTCTCGCCTCCTACGTATGGGGAGCAACTGATCCAAGAATAGGGAAGAGTTATTACATACATTTTTTTCTTCAACAGAGTTAAACAAGGGCTCACTCTCTGGATTTCCAGATGCACTTAAAATGAAATAATAATGTTGGGCCAGTCTTGCCCTGCTTTAAATTAATCACTTCAGGAAGAGACATTAAAGCTTTCAGACCACCAGTGTGCGTAAATGCTTTAGTGCCCAGACCATACACCCTCTCTTGGTTATTCAGGACACAAGGAAAGGTAAGCTCAGTAAATGAGGCTGTTTTATGATCCATTTAAATAATCTGAAAAGGAAATTAATACTTTTATTACTTTTTATAAGTGAAAAACTTCCTTAAAAATCTGTAAGAGTTCTTTATGTTACAGTGGTTAGGACTGCCCAAACCAGAACATGGATCCAGAGAAATAATGGAAGCTTAGAGAAAGCATGCATGGGCACACAAATCATAATGGAATAAACAAGAGAGGCTAGAAAGTAATTTGGTGCTAAAAAAAAAAAATCATGTCTAACAGAGCCAAGAAAATTTACTTGATTAGAAACCAGATTATAACTAAAATATATATATTTCTTAGTCTTTCTGAATAATAATGTATTTTTTCTAGCACTATTGCAGTTTGGAAGGGGAGTCCAAAGAAAATGTAGAAATAGTTTGGGGTTCTTGGCCCACATTGGTACCTTTAATACTTCTTAGTGAGAAATATCCTACTAGTCACTTTGCAAACACTCATCTCAAATGTTAAGTGCTCACAGCAATCCAGTAGAGAAAAATGTCCTAATTGGAAAGAAAAGAAAACTAAGGTTACTTTTCTGATGTCACCTTTTACCCGTTTCTGCCTCAATCAGTTCCAGCCATGCTGGCTTTTTCTCTGTTTTGAAAAACACCTCGAACAGTCCAGTCTCCAACTCTTTGAATCAAGTGTCCCCTCTGCCTGGGACACTCTTCAGCTGGCTTTCACATGGGTCCCTCTTCTACTGTACTGAATATCTGTTTCGATGTCACCTTCTCTGAGAGCCCCTACTCCATTATTCTTTGTCTCCTCACCCTGTTTTATTTTTCTTCTGAGCATGTCACAGATTTACCCTTCCCATTAAACTATCCTCAAGAGCTTATAAACATTTGGAGATTCCTAATTATTACATAGCTGAAGAGGAACACAGAAATTACCTTTGCTGTACAACCATCACAAAAATGCTGGCTTCCAATCTGACACCTTGCGCTATCTTACCTGAAAGATTTTCAAGCAAAGCTCACAACTCAATTTTAACAGGTAGTACCTTGTCAAATTCTTCTATTAGCTGGACATTATCTCAATAACTTATTTCCTTTTACAGCAGCATTTAGACTAGTCAGATACACAGTGGGTACCAGTTGACATACTCAAGCCAAGAAAACTCTAGGAATGTTAAGTAAGGGACCATTTACATGGTATATTAATTTCCTAGCATTGCTGTACAACAGAATAAGTGGCCTAGGCAGAAGAAATTAATTGCTTCACAGTTTGGGAGGCTGGAAGTCTAAGATCAAGATGTCAGCAGGGTTGCTCCTTTTGAGGCCTGTGAAGGAGAATCTGTTCCTCCCTTCTTTCCTAGCTTCTTATGGTTTCTGGCAATCTTTGACATTCCTTGATACCTCACCCCTGATCTCCACCTTCATTTTAAATGGCATTCTCCTTGTGCATTTGTCTCTATGTCCAAGTTCCTCCTTTTTTTTTTTTTTTCTAAAAATACAGTTATATTGGATTAGGGCCCACCCTAAGAACTTTTATGGTAACTTAATCATCTATGAAGATCATGTTTTCAAATAAGACCATGGTTATAGGCACTGAAAATTAAGACTGCATTGTCTTTTAGGAGGATGTGATTCAACCCATAACACATAGTATAGATGAGGTGTAGAAGAATTGCAACATGCAATGTGGTAAGGGACAGGACCGTTTCTACCGCTAGGCCTGAGAATGTAAAGGAAGGACCCAGATACTCGAACAGGAAGGAGAAAGTTGTGCATGGAAGATGTCTCAAGAAGAGCACTGACCTTTGATTTAGCAACAGAGCCAGGACCAATGACCTGGGAGAGAAGGACCCTCTTTTTAGTCTCCTACGAGGGTTTCTGTTGGTCCAAACTAGCCAGGAATCAGAAAGCTAGGAATCCTTTTGCAATCATCCACACAAATCAATGTTTTAAAAACACTTCTAACTTTTAGTATGATCTTATTGTTTTTTAATTTTTGTCTTTTGCAATTTTAAGAGAAGTTTACTTGGAGGATTACTTTACATTAGCTTGGAAGATTCCTTTCCTAGTTTTCCTTTATTAGTGGAGAGAAAATGCAGGGCTAAGAAAAATAACTGAGTGAATGAAGACGTTTCTTTCCCCCACTTGCACGGGCTGCCTCAGAGTCTTGCCCAGAATCTTGGCTCCAGCATTTACTAAATGGCTGGACGTGGCTTGCCTGCCGAGCGTGTCTGCTGTTGTGTAAAATGAGGGGGCTGGAGGCAGAGTCCGGGAAGTTAATGATGTTGTATGTGATGTGACTTCTCCCATAACTTCTCAGCTCTTCAGTAAAAGCACTAGAATATGACATATTTGGGGAAAGCAGGTTTTGCATTCAGACGACACAGGATGACTACAAAGCAAGGCAGAGAAAACCAAGAAGAAGGAAGCCATTAGGAACTCACGGAAACTGTGGAGATGATTCTGAACCTGCCTAGGCATCAGATGGAAATCTTAAACTGAGTTGACCTAAGTCTGCAAGGCACAGTAGGACCTCTGCTGACAGATCCTTGGCAAAATTCTCCCAAGGATTTTTATGCTTTAAAATTTTCATTCCCTTTTTTTTTTATATAATCCCTCTCGTTAAGAACTCCAAGTCTAAATTTAAATTCTTATTTCTGTAATTTCAGCTGAGCCTAGGGGTTGTAGGAATAGTCATAATAGCTTGTCAGGTATGAACAATGGAGTCAGACTGTCTGGGTCCCAGCTACCCTACTTATAAGCTCAGGTGAATTACTCACACCCTTGAAACTACAGTCTTTTCATCCATCGAATGGAATTGATGTCTATATCCACCATAAGGCACTTGTGACTATCAAATACATTAATGTGTACAAAAAAACAAAGCACCTAGTACAAAGCAAGTCCTTGATAATATTTGTTATTAATATCATCACCATATGTTAGATGTTGTGCTGTTTAAATAAATCAACATATTTCATGCTCACAATAACCCTCAGAATTAGCTATTTTAATCTTCAGTTTACATACAAGGAAATTAAAAGTCAGATAACTTAAGAAACAAAAAATAGCTATTTTTATCCATGTCCTTCTGTATTTACTGTGGGGTCAATGTGATCACGGAGAAATAAATGTTAAATTTCCTCCTCTGAACTTTCATGGACCCAGAGAAGGGAAAGAAATAATTTGTCTCTTAATTCTGCCATTTTTTTACTGCCTACTAACACTTTCAAACTAAGGATTTGAGTGCCAATTTCATTAATGCTCTATTTTCTTTTTCTTTCAGAGAAGCAATAAAAATATTTATAGGAAAGAGATGTAAACCATATTGCTTCCCAAACTCCAACACCTTGACTTTTTTCTTTCTTGCTTCTTATACAAGGCACCTTTAGAACATAATTTATGCCAATTGAAACTAGCTATCAAAATAAATAAAAAATACAATTTTGCAATTTCCAAACCATTCTATAAAAACTCTAATAAATAACATCCGCGTTTCCTTCTCTTGCTAATATAAAATTATTCTCCCAAAAAGTAATCTAATCTTCTTGGTACAATTTTTCCTCAGAAATCCATAATCTTTCTGACTCATAATTTCCTTACTCCTTTCCAATGTTTCTTCTCAGAATGCATCTTGTGATTCTTTAAAACTGACATTGGATGATCTCATTGGTCCTGACTACAAGCACTTTCTCTGTTTTAGAGCTGAGTCTGTACCTGAAGTTAGTATTAAGTCCCACTGAACAGAGCTAGTCCTTCTTGTAGATGAAGAATTACTCTGCTGAGACAGTCATTGGGACGTAATGACCATCAAATGTCTACACTTTCCATTTCTCACCTACTGCTGCTTCAATCTTCTGCTAGTTTTGCAAGTTATTCTTTACTCTTTAGTTGTTCCAATTCTTCCCTTCATTTGATAAGAAGCAAGTGTGTGGAAGCAAGTCCCCCCATGCTCGAAGTACACGCCGCCAGCTCCTAGACCATTCTGTCCCTTTTCACTAACTAGTCTGCCCTGTGTTAGTAAGAGTAACATGTACAAGGGCACCCAGGTAACTCAGTTGGTTAAGCATCAGCCTTTGGCTCAGGTCATAATCCCAGAGTCCGAGATCAAACCCTATAAGGAGCTCCCTGCTCAGTGGGGAGTCTGCTTCTCCCTTTGCCCCTCTCCCTGTGCATGGTGTCTCTCTCTCTCTTTCTTTTTCATATAAATAAATAAAATCCTAAAAAAAAAAAAAAAAAGAATAACACGGACTGTATAGACTGGAAGCCGTGGGAACTAAAAGATCAAAGATACATGTATCTGTTACTGCGTAGCATTTCTTCACCTGTATTCAGCCGTAATAGTGCTGTGTCCTCTTTTGCAGACATCATAGGAAAGCGAAGAGCTTTAACTTCTTTACGTGAAAGTGACCGACCATCCATATCCCTCGGGGTCAGCCTCTGTCCCTCCCTGCGACACTCCACACTGTGGTGCCTCGCTCCTCAGCAGCTGTCCCCTCCGCCTTCAGTCTGCCGCCCGCGTGCTCTCTGCTTCCTGCCCGTCTTCCGGACGTCTCCTCCTCATCCACGTGCCTCATCACGCGTGCTCTCTGGCTTTCAGACCTTTGTTCCCACTCAACAAACGGGCACAGGGGGAGGATACAGAGATGAGTGGACTCTGTTCCCAGTGCCTCTGAGTTCCCCGAAGTACAGAATTGTCTTTCTCTCACTCCTGAAGTCTTCGGGGGCCGGGAAAAAGCTCTTGCGTGTCTGTGATTATAACATCTCATAGCATCTCTGCTACAACATCTCTGGCCCCTGTCAGGTTGCTTTCACAGAATCAGAGAGTTTCAGAGCCAACGTTTGTTTCACAGATAAGCCATCTAAACCTGGAGAGAGGAAGTCACTTGCCCTTGGCCACGAGGTTTGTAAGTGGCAAAGTAGGACCAAAACCAGACCTCGGGGCTCCCACTGCTCCTGCTGTCAAGCCTTGTGGCAGCCCTTTGTGGGCTGAATTTTCCGTGTTAATCCATAAGTAACTTCATACTCAGTGACATAAGAGTTTGGGATTTCTCTCCCATTCCACAGAGCGGATAGCATGGCCTGCGGATTTGAACAGGAACAAAAATTCACACCTCTCTTGACAGAGCAAACAAATGCTTCAGGCTCCATGTCAGTTTGTGGAAGATCCGCTCTGAAAGCCAGTGACCTCTGGCCTCCAGGCTGCAGAAGTCATTCTAAGTCCATTAAAATTCATGCTTGGAGCCTGATGGATCATAAGGGAGCTGCTGTAACAGAAATCATTCCTAAGGTCACACGGTGCGTTAACCCCCTTGCTCCTCACCACAGTGACGACGGCTCAGATCAACAAACGTGGATTTAATGAATCCTCAGATAGAAAAGTCTATCTGGAAAAAGGGTGGATGGTGTCCCCCAGGGCTGTCGGATGCAGGACATAGTATGAAAGAGCAAACATTGACAGAAACCTGATAATATTTACTTTTCTAGTGGTAAAGATGACATGCAGATATTCTGTGACCAAGTAAGGAAATGGGAGAGACTTAAAAAAAAAAAAAAAAAACCAAGGGAGGGGAAGGAAGTCGGGGAGGGGGGCCGGGGAGGGCAGGAGAGGGCTGGGGAGCAGAGGGAGGGGGGCGGGGAAGGGAAGGTGCTGGAGGGCAGGGAAGAAAGGAGGGAGAGAGAGAGAGAGAGAACAGGAAGGAAGGAGGAAGGCAGGCAGGAAGGAAAAAATGGCAGGAAGGAAAACTGTTTCTCCAAACTGACGCCCGTCAGATAAAAGAGATTAGAGCCATAAATTCCTCCCAGCGTTTCTAATGGGATTTTAATACAGCATTTGGCCCTCATCTTTTTTTCATTCCTTTAATGACATACATGCCTGAAGTGTAGCCACGGAGCCTCTGAACTCTGTATATTTCTGTAATACACAAAGAAAACAGCCGTCACATCCATTTTAAGGGACTTTTAAATACATTACAGTGAGGTCCGTAGGCCCCGGATCCGAAGGGAACAGCACAAAGCCTGTCTGTACATCATCTGTGACGGGCCTGAATTCCAGCCAAGGCAGGGCTTTTTTTTTTTTTTTTTTTTTTTAATAATAAAATAAAATACTGTTTTTTTTAAAAGGAACATTATATTTTTAAACTGGAAATCATTGTATTTTGTATCTTATGTGGCATCTGAAAGTGATTTAGTTGAACAATGTGGTTTCTGATTGGTATTTGAATTGGTTCCAGAACATTTTTCATAATAACCATCTTAAAGATCCCAATTATCTGATCGTCTTCCCCCCCTCACATGGTTCTGTAGGAGGTTTCCAGAGAAAGAGAGAAACCTGCAGGGGCAGACAAGCCAGCTCACGTCCAGCTAAGCCGTGTTTGCCGGCTGGGCTCAAAGGAAAGGGCTTGCTAGTTATTCTGAGCTGTCCAGGACACATTTATGACTTCATAAAGGAGGACTTGGCCTTAGCAGAATAATTACTTACTCAAACAAGCCCATAAAACCAAAGGGTCGCCCCAACTAAAAGGCAAGCAGGGAACTTTTTTCCTTTTAGTGTTAACATGTAAATCTAGTAAACTGTATTTAGATTTCTATAAAATCAGCTCTGGATGCAAAAATGAATGCTTGATTTACCAGGTGGGTGCTGAATCAATTCCCCAGGGTTACAGAGCAGCTCAGGGAAAGCAGTCCTGTTAAATATGAAAGAGCTCTCTTTCACAAATAGACCCAGCCTCGTTTGCAACGTGCAGAAATTGTGTGGAAGGTGAGAGAGCGGGTCTGGGGGGTCAGCGGGGTCCGATGCGTCTCCAGCACTATCGCACGGTGGTCCATATTCTTTGGGTTTCATGTGTAAAATAGCACTCATGTAATACCTATTTGACGTTGGGTCAAATAGGTACTACATGATAGGGTTGTTGGACGAAATGAATAGAATTCTACCTGTGACCAGCTCGAGTAATACCTTGTACATAGTGGCACACAGAGTAACAGTAGTTCTTACTGCTGGAAGTAAGAAGCTGAGATCTACAGATCTACAGAAAGCGTTCCCAGAGTGATTAATGGTGTCTGCAAAGCACCTTGGGAGAAGGGAACATGGCAAAAACGAACCGAGGATCTCTTTGGCCAAAGTGGAGAGGTACCTGGGCAGCACCGGGGGGAGACGGGGTAATACTAGTTACGGTAGGCCAGTCCACAGCAACATGGACCCAACCCCATCACGCTTGAGATGATAAAGGTTTACATGTCTTGTATAACACAGCAAGACAATTCTGGGCTACAGGCGGTGAAGGGGAAATCCCAGAGAATCCACTCAGAGATTTATACTAGCTCCTCTCCATTATCTTTGACATGTGGCTTTCAAAATCAACATAAGTGGCATCGTCCCCATCAGCTGGGAGGGCCGTGAACGTGCCTCTCGGAGATTCTCACGGCCCCGGGCCTGAAAGTAGCACAGTACCACCTTTGCTCACATTCCATTAGCTCAACTCAGTGACGTGGTCCCCCCTGGGGGTAAGATCTGGGATCTGTAAACCGTCTATGTCAAGGAGGAGCAGGAAGGAGTATTATTAACAGCTCGTCTGCCATAGGAAGTAGAGCCAGATGATACAGAATTTTAGTTTTATCTCAGGACCAGCGAAAATCTATTGAGGGGATTTAAGCAAAAAGAAGTGAGATGATCTGATATGCATTTTGAAAAGATCACTCTGGCAGCAAATTGGAGAACCGAGAAAAAGGGACCAGAGTGGTGGTAGGGAGATCACGTACTTGAGGACCTTTTAGCACTCTAGGCTGGATGTCACGGGAGCTTGAAATAGGGTGGTTGGTGAGGCTAGAAACAGGGAGCAGCAGACGGATACATCAGTACCAGGAGACAAAGCAGTGGCTAGAGAACAACGGGCAAATATCTAATAAGCCCATTTTCTTTGTTAAAATGTTTTCTACTTCCTGTTACCCCCCAGCTCTCCTTTTGTACCACTAGGCTCTTCCATCAGCATCGGCAACAATGAAGATGTAAGAATCATCATAAGGGGGCGCCTGCATGGCTCAGTGGGTTAAGCCTCTGCCTTCGGCTCAGGTCATGACCCTAGGGTCCTGGGATGGAGCCCCGCATCGGGCTCTCTGCTCAGCGGGGAGCCTGCTTCCCTCTGCCTCTGCTGGCTGCCTCTCTGCCTACTTGTGATCTCTGTCAAATAAATAAATAAATAAATAAATAAGAATCATCATATCCTCGAATTTGGGAAAAGTTATCAAAGGGCCTTTAAAGCAGCTCTGGACAGAGTCCCTAGGGTGTCAATGGGTTCAGGATAGCCTGGCCTTTTTTTTAATACCAGGCATGTAAAATGAAGTTTAAAAAAAATTATTTTAAGATTTTATTTGAGAGAGAGAGAGAGCAAACACAAGTTGGGGGCAGAAGGGAGAGGAGAAGCAGATGCCCCACTGAGCAGGGAGCCTGTCTGGGGCTCGATCCCAGGACCCTGGGATCATGACCTGAACCAAAGGCAGATGCTTAACCGACGGAGCCACCCAGTTGCCTCTAAAAATATTTTTAAAAACAGAACACTAGAATGAGCACAAGACAGGAATCAGAAAACACAGGGCTCTTGGGCCGCTGTTTGTTTTCTGATACATAAAATGAGGATAATGATACCTTATACATCCTACCTCTTATGCTCTGGGTGCTGTGAGAACGAAATGCTGCAGAAATCACTTACACGGAGGTGCACAGCAGTTCATATTAATAGGCTCTGTGGTGTTTGAAGTTCTGTAATTGCTTGTTCAGACCATTTAAGTATTTGCACATAAAATAAAGAATTCCATGTTCAAAAGCCTGTTCATTCTTTCCTTGCTTTACTGCTACCTAGTATCACCGTGAGTTAGTTACTTGCTAGCACAGACGGCTAAGCAAACAGGGGGCACATAAGCACGTCATTCAGTGTGCGCTGTTTAACTGAAGAGTTGAGAGTTCATGGTGGAGTTTACTGGTGTGGGAGAGGGAGCTGTTCAACCTCAGCTGCCTCACAGCCACTAACTTCGGTTTCTCCCCTAGTCATCTCATGGAAAACAGAAGTAGGAAGGGGGGCGGCTGGGTGGGCCCGACTCCCGATTCCAGCTCAGCTTGTGATCTCAGGGCGGAGCGACGGAGCCCCGCGTTGGGCCCTCGTTGGGTGCGGAGGCCGCTTAGAAGTGTCTGTCCGTCTTCCACCCACCCTCTGTCTCTAAAAACGGGGGGAAAATCGTAGGAGGCAACTCTTACTGAATACCAAGCACTGTTCTAAGTAACACGTGTGCAAACGCTCCCACCGCGCACACGTGTGTATCAGTGTGACTAAGCCGCTCACCACAACCCCACCCAGAGGACACACTTACCACATTGCCCAGTTTACGGGTGAGGAAACCGAGGCCCTGACTGGCTAAGAAACTTGCCCAGAGTTGCAAAGCTAGTGAAGACCTGAGTCCGAATTCAAATTTTGGCACCCAAACTCCAGGGTATATGCTCCTTAGTCCCCTAGAGCCGCATCTGTCTAATGTTCTAAATGCTGACTAAAGTACGATATTCTGCCCCTATTAAGATTATCCTCCTCCTCGGGGCACCCCGATGGCTCAGTCAGTTAAATGTCTGCCTTCGGCTCAGGTCACGGTCCCAGGGCTCTGGGATAGAGCCCCAGACAGGCTCCGTGCTCAGCGGGAAGTCTGCTTCTCCTTCTCCCTCTGCCCCTCCCCCCACCTCCCACTGCCTGCTCACGCTCTCTCTTATGAATAAATAAATCTTTAAAAAACATATATTATCCTCATTCCACTTACTGCATTGTTTTCTCTAGAAGAATTTTCACGGACAGTCATCTGACTAAATTACTCCAAGAATTACCACTTGGCCCCATAGCTATTGAAGTGAGGCTAGTAAGATAATCCCAGATGGGTGGGGGAACGGAAAATTCCACAACGAACTGCAGCCAGATAAGTCTTGCCCGGCAAAGAGCAGGTTGCTGTCACAAAGTCGCTGCGTCGGGGTGACAAATCCCAGGACCCACCAATGTGCAGGGACAAGGAAGTAATGATTCGGACCTTCCTTTTCTGGTGTCACCGTCTTGCTGGATGGTTAAAGAGAAGGCATTACTTGAACTGAATCTTGGAAGTTGAATGGGTGCTCATTGACTTGACAAAGGGGGAGTGATATCAACTCGGGCAAGGACAGACACAGCAGAGAAGGGAGAGGGCACGGGCTAGCGAGACGGGAGTGGAGCGGCCAAGTACGAGAAAAGGTGCCAGGAACCAGGTCATGTGGGGCTTCGTGGAATGTCGTAACCTTATACTGTGTGGCTCCAGGAAGCCACTGAAGGGTGTTGAGAAGATCGGTGATAAGTTTCAAATATCAGAGAAAGTATTAGGGTTAAGGGAAAGATTACGGTTTCAGGACTTTCTGAGTTTGAGAAAATCAAACTGAGGGAAATCCGGTGGAAGTGTTCTGTGGACAAAAGGACATGAAGTCTACAGTCTAGAAGTGCGCTACGGGCAAGAAACAGATTTGGGAGTCGATTCCAGTTAACTGGCAATTGAAGCCATGACCGTAAAATGAGATTTTTCCAGGCAAAAATACACAAAAAGACAGAGGAGAGAGATTGGGACCCTGAGGTCCACATTGGAGAGTGGTGGACAGATGAAGCATGAGCTTGGGGAGAGGCAACAAGTTCGGGGAATTACATGAGCAGGGCATACGCCAAGGGAGGAGGGAGTATTATTGAAAAGGGTGTGGGCAAAAATGTCAGATGTCTCAGAGCGGTCAAATGAGGTAAGGATCGAAAAACCCATCCTGTTCCAGTGCAGTGACAGGCCAGCTCCTAACAGCGGGGGTGAAAAGTGACCTCGGGGTTCGGAAGTGAAATAAGGAGAGGTTTCTGAGGAAGGGGAGGCCGAGGCAGCGACTTGGCAGCCATTCCACGTTCTGCTTTTCAGGGCCCGGTTTCCTCAAGAAGCTGGCAAGAGGCACACAGCGCCACGGCCCTTGTCTCTCTGACGGCCTCTTAGAACAGAGCAAGGCTGCAGACACCTCCCCAGCTGGGAGTTTCACGTGGGATTCCACCAATCCATTTTTAAGGTGATTTTCTAAATCCCTAAACCTTGGGCCCTCCTTTGAGGCCTGTTACCTAATATCTACTGAGCTCACGTGATTGCCTCAGAACCCAGGGTCTTCAGTGTGTCTGGGGCCCGCTGACTGAACTGAGTCTTCCTGTCGTTATAAATCCCAGGTAATTTCACAGGCTGCAAGGAATTCTCACTGATTAGTTTTACTTTCCTCTAGGGTTTATTAGTAAGTTTAGTTCATAATCATGCAACCTCAGGGGTATGACTTAAGACAAAAATATTCAAAGGAGCCCAGCTCTGTAGAGACGGCCCAGCTTGCCTTTCTCCGCGTTTAAAATTTCATGGTCTGTTTTCTCCACCCCACCCCTCCCTTGTGTCATCTTGGACATGTCCGTTAATTTTGCAGGATCTCCCTGGCCTCAACTGTCTAAAAGGGGACTGGACAAGATGCTGAAGAAAACTGTATTACTCCACACCAGGGGTCAGCAAGCTTTTGCTATAAAAAGCCAGATAATAAACACATTTGACCTTGCAGCCAAGTGGGCTCTGTTGCCACCACGCGGCTCTGCTGTTATGACCCTGAAGCAGCCGCGGAGAATGACAAACAAATGAACATGGCTGTGTTCCGATAAAACATCATTTACAAACACAAGCAGTGGGCCAGATTTGGGCTTTGGGCTGCAGCTTGCCAGCTCCTGTTCAAAGCTTTAAAATTAGGTCCTTCAGTGTGCTAAGCTGAGCTCTTGGACTCACCTGTTAAAATATTCCCATCCCAGAAAAGGCAAATTACTCAGCTACTGCCAGCTCTTATGTGGGGGGAATCACAAAATTCAACTCATGCACGGCAAATGAGAAAAAGCAGAGAAATAGAAGGTTTAGTATTTCATTGGTAAACAATCCGGTCTTCCTCAAAAGGGAGGTGAGAAAAATATACTAACAATCCAGCCAAACCGAAAATTCAGTTTGATCCAATAATTTAAACAGTCTATTTGAGAAGTATTTAACATCTTTTTTGTTAAAAATTCCCCATCTCTGTGAAAGCCTTTCCTCCACCTGCATGAAGACAGCAAGGAATGAGGAGGTCAAAGGGGAGGAAGGTGACTTGTGGGTCCCCAAAGGCCGCAGGGAAGAGTAGGGTCTCCAGGAACAATGCCCCTTCCTTCCTGCTTTGGGAGCCCATCTTTATCTACAAGGCGTTCATGCCCTGCAGGCATTCAGTGGCCACGATCTGTGGTCAGTATAACTTACCTTCTAGCTGGTCTTGGCAGGGCTCCATCATGACCCTTGGCTGATTCTGCCTCACCTCTGCTCCCGCTGGTGTTAGAGACCCCTCTGAGGTCTTCCAGGTTATCACTCATTAGGCCCTGGCTTGACAACAAACCAGAGTTTGCAGCTCTCACCATGGAGCCACTGCAACCCCTCCCCCAACACGGTGACATCCCCTCTGCCAAGTTCCATAGCCACAGTCTCGGCTCTTTCTCAAGGCTGTCTGTGCAGCCATGCCTCAGAAAAAGGTCTACCTTGGACCCTTTCTCTGCCTGAGTTTGCTGCATGACCAGGTTGGTGGGAATGTGACCCAGTTTGGTTTAAGGCAGCCACTAAGCTGGCCTCTGCCGCAGTCCCAACCTGCTGTGAGTTCGCTTCAACTTACCTAAGGGTAGAGGAAGCAAGACATAACAGACCACTTCACTACCTCACTCTCTACTACTCCACTCTACTCCTCACAGTCTCTGCTCATCCACTTTACCGACCCCCCTCCCCCGGCTGCCATGGGGCTGACTCCACCTCAGGGCAGAAGATTGTCTGATTGCTGCCGGAGACGTCTCAGAGCACAAGCTCTTCAGGCTGCTCATTGGCTAAAAGCGGCAATGAAGGGAGCATTTAGGGAACACGTTCCTATCAATGCCTGTTTGGCTCTCCAGACCATTGTTCAAAATCTAGTTTGTCTCATAGAAACTGTTTCCTATCTTTCTTCCTTGAATTCCTTACACAACAAATCATAATCTTTCCCCAGGTTCATGGATGGATGAATGTATTTGGAGCACTCGGATGAAGGTCTTGGGTTCTAAGAGGTCAAATAAGCAAATGAAAATTTCCAAGGTAGACTGTCATTGCAATCATTGTCTTAATTTATTCAATAGTGTTCTGTTTTTTCATGAAGACAGCTGAATAAGGGCGAGTTCCTGAGAGAAATAATCGCAGGGTAGGTTGGTACGAATGTAGGAGAACATGCAGAGGCAGCGAAGAGTATGTCGAGACTGGCGTGCTGGGTGTTCAGGGTTCAGCACGCAGCCAGGATGCCGAGGGAAGAGGAAGAAGGTTGTAGAAATGCATCTCATGCATGTGTCCAGGATTAACGTGACCCAATGTGACAAAGGGAGAAAAAGACCTGAAGCATAAATCAGTCTGCAGTCCAGTAAGAAGGCGTGGAGAGAAGACTAAGTCACAAGCCCGAGCAATGATCTTACACTATCTGAGCATTAGAACTTCAAGAGTTAGTTCTGTTGCCAAAATGGTGCCAGGGACATAGAATCCTGTTGAGAAACAGAGCAAATTTATTGAGTTGATTGTCTCTGTGTGGTTCCCTGACTGTGGGACCAGACTCAAGTTTCAGGAGGCTCTAGTGGTGAAGGGTCCAATAGGGTGCCCCGGGGAGAGCTCAAGAGACCAAACATCCATAAAAATACTTAGTCACTGAATAGAAAGTTTGTATTTTATTAAAAAACGGATAATTGCTTATCCGTTTGCTTATACCTACAGTTTAAATGCCATCTTGCTACCTACAAAGCCATGAAAAACCTATCAGTAATTTACTTTTGACTTTCAAGTGTATAATATAATTTTAGAATTATATTTTTTCATGATTATGTCACCCCACGGCTGACATCAGCATTTCTTGAGCGTGCACTGACTAGCAAAGAGATGGAAGAGGAAGTCAGTAAAACAAGCCAACCTAGCCCGAAAACGCTCTTCCGAGAGTGGAACGTGTGCTTCATTTACTGACTACACAAAAGGTTCACAAAACAATCCCAGGCACTTGTGTATACAGAATAAAGACCGTGCTGATTCCTCTCCTCAAGGAGATTAAGGTCTAATGGGAGAGAAATAAAATACATAAAATCAACATAAATACATACAGATGTGCACAGCAATTACAAGAGTGCAGTGGTCATACGGAATCAAGAATTAGGCTCATTAGTCAGGGAATGATTAGGTAAACCTCAAAATACGTATATGAAGAAAATAGGGATGCAGGATTCAAGGTTGTTATCCGTGTAGTTTCCCCTAAGATTTAGTTTCATGATATTCCTCGAGTTTATACCTGTAGCTTGCAATCCCCAGCATCTAGGAAACTTGATTTCCAAGACTTATTTCCTACCTGATACTCCCAATCACTGCAGGGATAAGGGTTTGTTACCAACCCTCACAGATGGCGATTTCTCTGTCAAAAATGCCAAAATCAAATGTGAGAGCTTGCTAGGGTGTGACGGCAGATGTACGTATGAGGGTACGTAACAACTCAGTCTTGCCAGGTTCCCATTGTTGTGATGTGCGTGGTGTAGGATATTCTCACCGTGCGTTATCTGCGGCCACGGGGCCCCCAAATTCTTCACCAACACCACGCATATCCTGAGGAGTACCTGTCTGTGCACTGCACCAGCTGCAGAGAATAACATCCTCTCGCCCGCCCTGAAGCCTGATGGAAGCGGGTTTCAACGGTCGGCTCTCTAGGATCGTCTGTCCTCTCCTTTTCCAGGCCAGAGGAATCAGGAAGAGGATCTATTGTCTGTTTGTGAGGAAGGTCGAAGACCTAATGTCTAAGAAAGGAAGGACCGAAAGGCAGGAGTGAGTGAGAAAGTATATTCTTTGTCCAAAGGGGGATCCAAAAAAGACATCCCACCAGAGAAGAAAAGAGCCAGAAATTTAAAAAAAAAAAAAAATCAATACAGCAGAGTCTAGAAGAAGCTTAGAGGCTCTGGAATCCTACAGGCTGTTGCAGTCATTTGCCAAAAACCCACCCAGCAGTTCTCTGGGAAAAAGAAAAAAAAGCCCATAGGGACTGAAAACATTGACTAATAATTCTTGAATCCATCTCCACAATATTATTCATCTCTGCCAAGGTCAAGTTTGGTCACTGCATGGCTGGAGGTCTGGGCATGCTGTTCCCAGTTTTATTTTTACAGTAGTTATGGAGCCTTTATATTTTCTAGGGCCCTCCTGTCACTTATTACCCACCCGTCCAGACCACCCACCCACACTCCCACACACAATATGTCCAGACACACCCACAAATACCCAGATTCTTTAAACCTTATGGTGATTCAGGCTACAGGAATAGTGTTTGCTCCAAACGACTCTGTTCTACATTCTTGGAGTTTCCCAGAATAAATCTGTTTCCCTCTCTGGGGCGCAGTCTGTGGATCTCTCCACTCCGCAAACATTTACAGAGCACCTACTGTGTGCAGGGCGCGGATGGACGTGGGAGCTGAAGGAGGCTCCCCGGGAAGCTGGGAAGTGGCCGTGAGCCGGTCCCGCAGAGCAGGTGGCCTGCTTCCTGTCACCGCGTGGGCGCTGGCGGAGGGGAGGCTCTGTCTGCACGCAGACCATTCCCCCCCCCCCGTACTTCCACTTCCCCCCTTCCTTTTGCTTTCCCTTTAATTCATTTCTTCATCTTTTGTGTCTCTCCCACTGCGCCCCCCCCATCCTTCCCCGTTCTCCTTTTTCTGAGAAAAATGGGAGGTCTCTAAAAACACCTCGGAGGTTCTGTCAGAATGGGGAGCTATCACTGTGCTTTTCCCACCTCCTCAGTGAACAACTCATGGGCCCTGTGGCCAGACAAACACGACAAAACATGAAAGGTGGGGGCAAACAGTTGTCCTAACTCAGAAAAGCTGACTTGGAGGAAACCACTTTCCTCCGCATCCTAACACTGGGTGCCCGCATAGCAGGAAGGCCAGAAGGGCCTCCAGCCACCCGGCGCTCAGGGCTGGCTGCCGTGTGGCCCCACAGGCTCCCCAAGTTCCCCTCCCCCACCCCAGGCCCTGAACCCTTAGGATAATTTATGAGGTGTCAGGATATTCTGGCCACAAGGTCAGAAGAGAATGGTTTTTACACTTCAGCTGCCATGAAAGAGAAACAATTTAATTCTGTTTTACTCTGGCACTGTCTGTTTTCACAATGAACAGGGGATTTGGGTCTCCTCGAGATTATTTGTCTAAGCAGAGACCAAGCCTCTGCTGAGTCTTGAGAGGTCTGATTTGACTCTGGCTTTCTTCTCTTTCCTCCCCAGCTACGGAAGGAGGCCCTTGCCTTTCCCATTGCACCAAAATGAGATTGAAATCCATTTCACCGAGGCAGTTGTGCGCCAGTGAACACACCCGACATTGCAGTCATTCCATCCTCCTCTCGGTTTTAACGGGAAAGAGTGGTTTGAGCACGGAAAGGTATGAGAGAGCCCACTCCTAAATTCAGCAGGCCCCAGGGTCTCTGCCAAGTCGTGGTCTTGAGTCTGAAGCAGTGTTTCCCTTGGCCGGGAAGCACAGCCTCCTGGCTCCCCCCAAAGCTATGGAACCAAAGACATTCCGCTGAGTAGCCCGAGGGTCTGCCTGCCAGCAAAACCCAAAGTCTCCTCCGAGAGATCGCAGAGTGGGAGCGCTTCCTCCCTCACTGACAGAGCAGCCAAGAAAACAAACGCAAGGCAATCCGGCTTCTCGAGACCCCACCAGCCCCCTTCTCTGAGCCAGACTGGAAAGGTCAGCCGAGAACCAGAACGGGGCAGACGAATCCCATTACGGCCATTGCCCAGGATGCTGACACGGTGGAGACGGGCGCCTGGGCTCCGGGGCCGAGAAGCAGCAGGCGTTTCTGGACCAGTCCACGCGGTCTGCCGTGTGGAACTCATCTCCCAGGGTTTGGCCACATGGCAGGCTCCAGAAAGACAGGAACAGTACCAAGATAAAATGGAATAGATTTCATCAAAGCTTAAATGTAACTAAAAGGAACGAAAGAGATCTCTGCACGCTGAGAGGTAATAGTCTTTCAGAAGCAGTGAGAAAGGCAAAGGCATAATACAGTGAGCTTAGTCAGCTACCGAGTGCATAAAAAGAGGCTGTTATAAATTCATATATACTTCTGGGAAAACAGAAGAGGCTTGTTTTAGAGTTTGTCCCCAGAAAAGAGAACAAGAAGCTTCAGGGTCAAAATTCAGATGCAGATTTTCTTCTTCTACATATTCTTTTGTGTTTACAACAACTTTTTAACCCAGAACTCATATTACCTTTATAGAACAAATTTTTCATTAAAAAAATAATAAAGGAAAACCCCAGAGAATGGCAAAGAGAACAGAGATGGAAGAAGAAAAGCAAATGATTGAACTTTAAATCGCCGCCTTACATTGGGCCAGCCAATTCCCCCAAAAACCACTCCCCTAAATTAGAGCACCGAATTCTTGGTGGGAAGGGTAAAGGAGCTATTTGGTAAATGACCTCTTCGAGTTCCCTGAATAGTAGTACTTAAATGTGTATGGCAGAGTTCTCTACTTTCATGTGGGCGAGAAGATTAATCCCCCAAAAAGGGCTTCAGTAATGCATGGAGCCTCCTTCAATCTCGCAGCAGTGAGCCTCCATCTCAAGCAGGGTGCTGAGTCAGATTGATCTGCTCTCCCCCTCCCCTGTCACAGTTTCCAAAGTCCCTTCTCTATTCTGCTTGTCACAGTAGTAATTATCCTTTGCGTTTCCAGAATGTCATTGATCCAAGGCAGGTGTGTGCCTGCAAAAGAACGTTGGATCCTCGGCCCAACGCCCGTGTGTTACTGTACCAGCCGACTCTCTGGGCTGCAGTTTTCTTCTCTGTGCAGAGAAGGGTCTGAATGAGAGGCCGTGCTATGAAATGCCTTAAATGCAACAGGTCTCGAATTCTTTGAACATACAGTTATCAGGCTGCGGGCAGAGGGAGACCGGGATATATTACAGGCCTGTCACAGGCGTCCATGGTGCCATCTGACCGTCTGATGAACGCATATAGGAAAGTACTTTCCAACTTGTTTCTTTGTTAATTGGAGATCATTGAATTGCCGTCCCAAAAATGCTGTCCACAACCAGACCATGAAAACAAGGTTCTGGAAGTACATTCTGCCCTGCCATATGACAGACAGAAGAGACTACTATGTTGTGAAGTAAGCCTCCAAAGTACCCTGGTATCACCCCCAGGACCTTGGATGGCTGGCCCACTGCTGACCACATCAATCATCTGATAAGCAGAGCTTCTCACTGAAGGCTACATCCCTGGGTAGACAAGACATGCCCCTCAGATGAAGGCCCCTCTTCCCATTCTCCATTCCGCTGCACGTGGTTTGGGGCATCAGAAAGTACTTTCTCCATGTCAGGACAAGGTACTCTGGTAGTACCTAGTACTAGCAGTCTAGTACCACCGTCATGGTTGCCATGAACCAGAGAGGCCTGGGAGAAGGCGAGACAGAAAGAATGAAAGAATTGCCAGCATGGCCGCCTCCATCCATCCACTCTACCCTAACCTCAGATGGGAAACTTAAAGAACTCAGTTAGTTATCAGCCAACCTGAAATGTGTCTGGTTCATTCTCTGTAACTTCCTCCTCCTCTAACATGTTCCCATTCAGAATATAACCGCTCCTCATTTCTTTCCCCCAGACATTCCAATTCTTCGGTGCCACGTGTGACGTTTTCTCCTCAGCCCTATAAAACAGTCTCGATGGCTCCTTTCCTTAGTTGCACTTTTGAGTCTACATCCTCGCTGCAACTTGAGTACACTGAGACAGTATGAAGAGCAGATTCTGAAGGGATGACAGGGGAGAAGGCTTAAGAACATGAACTCTGGAGCTAGAAGACCTCGCTTAAATTCTAGCTCTGGCCTGAACAAATGGCAGCAGCCAGAGGCCCCCTCAATGGCTTTGGACCTGCTGTTCATGGAGGACTAGGCCCTGCTATCTTGCAAGAGAGCTGCCGGTCCCTTAGAGAATTGTAAATTCCATCTGAAAATGTTTGAACCAGACTGGTGAGCACCACAGCTGGTAGCAATGGAATGAAATCATAAATGCCAATGGAGGAAAAGGGAAACTTACGGCGGCTAGCTGTGGTTCTGAAATTGACCCGAGCTCATTAGCCGTTGGACAAGTTAAAGGAAGAAGAGGCCACGACTACCAAAATCACAGACACTGCCGAGGAGCTGTGCCTTCCTCCCAAGGGAGCTGCCCTGCTCCAAGCTAACTGAAGACATAATCACGGTGTCCCTGGCCAACTGGAAACTGGAAAAGGATGTAGAGAAATGAGAGAGCGAAGAAAGAAGCCCACAGACCCACCTCCACCGGATCCAGTCATGTGTCTTCCCACTCTCAGCGTCGCTGCTTTATATGCCAAAAAGCCCGTTACACTGGAATTAAGGAGCCATGGGACACATACAACTTTCAGGCACAGTGTTATGAACAGTGCCTGACACGCACGGCACTGTATTAGTAGTAGTAGTCGTAGTAATAGTAGTAGTAGTAGCTACTGGGGATATTAGATATCCTTGAGGACCTTGACACACGGCACCAGGTTTACCAAAAAAAAGTAAAGGTGCTATTTCTGAATCTCTATTTCTGAATCTCTATTTCTGAATCTCTCAGGCCCTCCCAGAACCCCTACTTCAGCCGTGGGTCACGACCGTCGTTAGCTCTGTCGTCAGCTCTGTTTCTTCATGTGCCACGTGTCAAGCTTCCTCCGCCCTTACTGACACGTTTCCTTACTTACACACCTACCCCCACCTTATCCGTGTCCTCTCAAATAATAAAGCTGGTTTGCTCTTCAGTTTTGAGCCGTTCTCCTCCACTTCCCTGTTCAAAGTTCTAGTATTTAGACTTGAGTACTAACAGCAACCGAAGACTTTGAGAGGATAGTCAGACTCACTGTGATCTTTCATGGGATTCTGGTTTCCTCCCCGTCTTCTTTTCTTTAAAGCGAAATATTCCATGTGGGTCTGCTTTCAGTTGAGGGAGGTCGAGGAGGACATTTTTCCCGGGGAAATGAATAAGCTGTTCATTACCAGCCCAACCCACCTCCTCCTCTTACTTACTAATCAATCTCCAGATATACTTAGGTAGCAAGCAGAGGCTTCACACTTTGGAAGAAGTTTAGCCCCTTCTCCGGCCCTACTCTCCATTACGTTCTCTTTGCCAACAGTCAGAGATTGGTCTAAGACCCAGACCTGGCTCATAAAACATATGAGAGAGTCTCCTGGGGGCAGGGTGGGAGAAGCTTCTAGTAACTATTTCCTCTATTTATTTATTTATTTTTTTTTTTAAAGATTTTATTTATTTATTTGAGAGAGAGACAGTGAGAAAGAACATGAGAGGCGAGAAGGTCAGAGGGAGAAGCAGACTCCCCATGGAGCTGGGAGCCCGATGTGAGACTCGATCCCGGGACTCCAGGACCGTGACCTGAGCTGAAGGCAGTTGCTCAACCAACTGCGCCACCCAGGCGCCCTCTATTTATTTTTTTTTTAATTTTACTCATTTATTTCAGAGAGAGAGAGAGAGAGAGCGAGAGCGAGAGCATAAGCTAGGGGAGGAACAGAGGGAGAGGGACAAGCAGATTCCATGCTGAGCTCAGAGCCTGATGCCAGGCTCCATCCCATGACCCTGAGCTCATGACCTGAGCTGAAATCAAGAGTCAGATGATCAACTGACAGAGCTACCCAGCATCCCACAAGGAAAAAGTTTGTTTTCTCTGTCTCTAAGTGTAATGAGGTGAAAATGTGATGCATCGGCAGGTCTCTTAGCGTAATGAAGCACAAGTGTAAGCACCAAAAGCCAACGTGCTGGTAATGGGAAAGTAAGAAAGAGAAGGAGCTGAACCACTTCAACCTCTAGACTGCTTTTAACAAAATGCAAAGCAACTGTAATTTGGTCTTCTGTTACTCAGCAACTGCTCCTAATACAAATACGCACTTTACAAGGAACGTCGAGTCCCTTGCAATAGCACAATCTTTCATCCTTGAGAATCTTCTGTGAGATCCAATAAATATTTATACATATAAAGACCTTTCTGTATTTCAAATTATTGTCATGCCTCTATGATTTTTCTTTATATACTTTTGTTAAAATGATTTACTTATCACATAATATAATTACCTCACCCCAATCAAGTCCAAATTTCTACAAGAACAAAGTACCATTCTCTTCTCTAAAATTATGCTTTTAAATAATTATAATCTTATTGGATTCATTCTGCCCTCCATACTTATTATCTCTCCCTACAGAGGCTTTTGTTAAAGCATGGATTTGACATCAGAGACCCAGAGTCACAAGTAGTAGTCATGTGAATGGATGAATTATTTTATTTTTTTTTCTGATATTTAACATCTGTATCTAAAAACAATATCTAGGGCTATCACCAAGGTGAAACTAGATGACATAAGCAAGACGTCTCCCTAAATCTTGGCATAAACTGAAAACTCAAAAAATTGTGGAGGAAAAATAATTTGTGGAGGGAGTGGGGATGGGGAAGCAACATGTGAAGGAGGAACCATAAAAGACAAAAGAAGAGGAAAAGGAAGACACGGAGAGAAGAAAAGAAGGGAAGAGGAAGGAGGGGAGCAGAAGCAATGGGAAAGGAGTAACTGGGTAAGGACAGGAAAGGAAAAGGGAACGAGAGCTAGAAGACAGAAAGAAGGAGAAGTGGGGAGTAGGAGGACAGGACAGGACGAGAAGCAAGACGATGAGAGGAAAGGTGATGGTGGTGATGTCGGTTCTAACCCAGAGAAGAACTCAGAGAAATAGGTTAAGGTTAAGGTTAAATTTTTGAGCCCAGACAAAGCCCTGATCATCTACACCTTCCTACGATGTGATCCTTTTCCCCTTGAGCTTTGGTATTTTGTAGGGCTGACTCTCATGGAGTTTGAATCTAGTTACTCCAAATATCACTACAAAGAAAATTACAAAGGATTGTAAACCTTGGGCAATGGTCCTCATATTTCAAAGAAGTGGTTGATTCATCAAGATTCCAGTGCAATCAAAGAACTTGGAGAAGTCCCTGGAGTTTGTTTCCATCAAATGTGAGGTATGCCTCAATTAAACAAGCAGAAACTTAAATGAGTGATTCATTGGGTTTCTTCTATAATGACCAGGTGTCCTCCTTCCTCAATGATGACAGGACAAGAGGAAAGAGAGGTTTGGGGGTTTGTTTTTTTCTGATACAAGAAGGAGATCTTTTTAACAGTGAGGGCTGGTGAAAGCCCTGTTGGTTTCAAGTTATTTCCTACAGAGAGTCTAAAAATACGGGACTGACTTCGTGCAGTCAGGCTGAAGTGTAGCACAAATGAAGGTAGAGAAAGGACTAGAAAAATCTCTACGAAGACCTTCTAGCCCCCACGCTTTCATCCTGCAGCCTGTGCTTCTCTGTTTTCCTCAATGGGGACTTTGGGCGTGGTCTTCCTGTCACTTGGTTAGGCTCGTCGGTACCAGCCCTCTCCTAGTCTTCCAGTCTCCCTCAAAGGCTGAGGCGGGTCCCTCATCTACAGGCTCTGTCCTTCCTGCTGTGAGGAGCATGTGCAAGTCCCTGTTTTGTCTGTGCTTCCCTCTCCACACCGGTTCCATTTCCAGCTTTCGCCGGCGTGCATTCTGAGCCCGAGACTTTCTGACTTTCCCACAAGATCCCTCTCTGTTTCCGGCTGTACTCTCATTAGCAACCATCTCTCAGACCATCCGTGGCTACTGTGCCAGCGCTCTTCTCCCTCTGCAAGGCTGGAGCTCAGTTAGAGCCCCTCTCTCCTTCATCACCCATCATCCTAACCGCCACCCTCCGGCCTGACCCCGTCCCTTCCTCATTTACGTTTTCGCTTCGAGAGCCCTGTTACTGTGCATCACAATCCCAGTCGGGACTTCACCCAAGAAAGGCAAAGGAAGGAAACATTCATGTTGGCCTGAATTAATAACGGAGAAAGGGGAGAAGTCTAATTTTTCCAGCGCAGAAGATGTGGTGCCTTGTTTGTTGGGAGCAGCCCTCGGGGAGGCAGAGATTTCAAGTGCAGCATTTACGTGGCACATTTTTCAATTAGACAATATACTGTATGGCATCTCCCTTCCTCCCACAGTCCCTTCTCTTTTATTACCACATGACTTCATCTCCCCGTGTGACTGACAGAGCCCATTGGGCTCAACCCTGATAAAAAACATCTGGGGAAGAAAAATTGCAATTTAGAAAACAATTAAGTACATCAATTTCAATTCATTTAGTTGGCCAGAGAAAGAAAAGCTCTTTCAAAGAGGTAACCCAATCTCTGGAGGTCATGGATTAAAGGGCACGCAGACTCATTTTCTCCGGGTTGCAGTGCGGAGGAGTGCACCTTAGTGCAGAGGTCTAAATGCAGACATAAACTCCTATTTTGCAATTTTTAACAAAGAGTAAACCACAGTCTCCCTAATTTTCTCATTCCTTCTCATTTTTAAGAGATTCTTTCCGTATTCATCCTAAATTCCCAAGAACTTAAGAGCGTCCTTGAAGGATGTATTTTCTCTCTCAAATGCTCACCATGTGTTCATTTGTTATGGGAGCTCTGTGAGTGAACCTCCGTTTGCTGTTAAAGACTCCATCTTAAGGACTGATGGGGGTGTGTCTGGGGGGGGGCTGTTCCTGATTTTTCCTTCCAATTTTCCTCACTAGCTCTGTGAGCACCCATGGCTCCATGGCTTTAAAGAGCTCAGAGCCTTTATGAATCATGGTATAACTTTTTCATTCAAAAAACCTTAAATAAAGAATTTTATTATTTTTTTCCAGCTTCATTGAGAAATAGTTGACATGCGCCACTGCACAAGTTTAAGGCACACAGCACGGTTTGGCTCACATATATAGTGAAATGATCATCACAGTAGCAATCATCTTCTCATACAGATACAATAAAAAGAAAAGAATGACGATGAGGAAGAAGGAACAGATTTCTCCTTGGGATGAGAGCTCTTAACAATTTCCCCATACGGCATGCAGTGTTGGCTACAGTCATCATGTGGTACCTTACAGGCCTGTGTCTCTTGGTCTCATAACTGGAAGTTTGTACCTTTTGACCTCTTTCATTCAATTCCCCCGTGTGCCACCCTCTGTCTCTGTAACCATAAATCTGATCTCTTTTCCTAGGACTTTGCTTTTAGATTCCATATATAAGTGACATCATACAGTATTTTTCTTGCTCTGACTTATTTCACTTAGCACAATGCCCTCAAGGTCCATCCATGTTGTTGCAAATGGTAGGATTTTCTCATTTTTTATGGATGAATAATAGTCCATTTTATATACATGTATATATATAAAATACACATAATATATAATATATAGTGTCTTTATTGTTCATCAATGGACACTTAAGTTATTTTCATATCTTGGCTATTGTGAGTAACCCTGCAATGGGCATGGGGTTTTCCAGTCAGGGTTTTGTTTCCATCGGCTCTATTCCCAGAAGTCGAATTACTGAATCATATGGTAGTTTTATTTTTAAATTTTTGAGGAACCTCCATACTGTTTTCCACAGTGGCTGCACCAATTTGCATTCCCACCAGCAGCGCACAAGGGCTCCTTTTTCTCCATGTCCTCGCCAGCATCTGTTATCTCGTGTCTCTTTGATGACGATCATTTAAGGGGCGTGAGGTGGCATCTCACTGTGGTTTTACTTCGCATTTCCTAATGACCAGTGAAGTTGCCCATCATTTCCTGTACCTGTTGTCCCTTCAGATATCTTCTTCGGAGAAATGTCTACTAATGTCTTTTGCTTATTTTGTAATTGGGTTGCTTTTTGCCATGGGCTGGTACTATACTGGTCTGGGGGAGGGGCAGGGCAGTCAACCTGTAACCACTTATCTTACCTTCTAATGCCATCTGTCTCGGTCTCTGTGTTGTCTCTGTCTTGGCTCTCTGTGTTCCAGGATGCTCTCAGCGGTGTCTTGTCCTTGAATAGTTTCTAGTTGTTCTTCTTGTGAGGTGTGAAATCAGGAACAATGAATGTCATCCTCTTGGTTATATACCTTCCAAATAAGGACCAGAAACACATTATTTGGTCACATTACTACCACTGCTCTCGTCTCTTGAGTTACCTGCTATGGAAGAGTCACAATAATCACACCTTAATCATAATGTCTGACAGACTTGTGTCAGGAGGTGAAGGAGGGACAGTAAAGTGCCCCCCAAACTGAGAAGGCACCTGAGGCCGGGAAACGAGGGTGACTCCGTACTGAGTCACTGAGTTATATTCCGGGTAACAGACAGGGAGGGCAGCAGGCAGAGAACGATCCACAGCGGCTGCCTCCTTACTCTCCACAGGTCCGGACTTTCATCCACAGGTTTTATAGAGCAAATGGAGATGCAAAAGGGCACCGTCGTGAGATCAAAGGGTTTGCAGGCACCTAACTGACAGCTAACTTCAATTAGGTCTTGGGACACCACCTATACCTCAGGAAGGTAAAAGAGAAGTTACCTCTAACAGATTGTGGGAGGCCCCCCAGGTGTGATGGGCATTTCTAAGGTGTGCATATTCCTCTCCAAGAGGCCCAGAGCACGTAGCTCTGAAAGAGGCCCTTGATCGGCCATGAGAAGGATGGAGTCAGGATTGTCAGCAGCCCTACGACTTGTGACATCAATCCCGTTAAGTAGGTATTATCATTCCTGGATTTAACAGGTGAGAAACTGACTATGTTATTCTAAGGCATGGAAATTTGTTCTCATATAAAAAGAGGAAAGACCTGAAGCCAGGTTTGTGAGCTTCTTGGGTTCATGCACTATGTACCACATGGAGAACAGCAGACTAGGAGACGAGCTCTGGCAGAGAGGATCTAGTGATCACTCTGAACTGAAAGTCTCCAGCCACGTTTAATGAAGATAACCTATACAGAGTGACTAGTTAGTGCTTGGTCCAAAGTAGTTCCTCAATAAATGATAGCTCTAATTATTGCACAAAATCATCTCTACCTAGTCCTTACTCTTATCCTCAATTTCCCTCAAACATCCCTCAAACTTGGGATTGTTGAGTTACTGCTGAGTTTTTCTTACAGTCCCCACTTAAAAGGGATCACCTCTGCAGCCTAAAGATCTAAAAGCACGATCCAGAAGCAGGTATCTGTTTGAGAGATATTAGCCATCAGGAAATCCCACTCCAGGAAGGAGCCACTAGGTGGAAAAGTCCTAAAGGAGACCTCGCTCATGTTTTATTAATGTCTGCCTTGGGAAGCAGCTTAAAACGCAGCCACTTTCACAGCATGTGTTTCGTTCTGCCGCTGCAGACAGAGAATGTAATTACAATAGTACCGCGAGGCCATCTGGAAGGCTGAGGTGAGGGCGTGCACATTTTGAAGTGAACCAGAGGTGACTAACAGGATCACTCAACAAGTGGACCACATTGGCACTGGGAGGGCTCGAGGCTAGGAAACATGAGCCAACAGTGGATCTGATGTCAGTGAATGGATGGTAAAGAAAAGAAGAGGAGGACACGTGGGTTAGAGGGCATCAAGGGCAGAGGGAGCCGGCAGAGGGAGCCGGCAGGGCCACTGGGGGCTGCTCCTTGGTTGAGGCAAGGAGCCCATAAGCTCCTGAAATTCAAGACTCTGGGCTCCTGGTAAAGAATCCAGAGGTGATCTGTGGCTTAGGAGAGTTAGAAGGTTGCTGGGAAGAGTTCCTTTGACTTAATTGTAGAGATAAAGGGATGGGGGGCGGAAATATCTGATTCTAGCAGTGGAGGATTTGGGAGCCTGGAAAATCTTCATAGTTGAGACATGGGGAGATCGTTGTGAACTGGAATGTTTAAGGCACACCTGCTCAAGAAAGTCTCTCGGTAGGATCTGGGAAGATGAGGAGAAATCTGGGCAGTCTGCTTAGAGGTGAGCGACTGACAATGTCAGGAAGGCCAGAGCGGGAAGGTAATAGCAAGAAAAAGGGGAACTGACATTGTGTCTGAAGACTGTTGAGGGGGCTTCTGGGTCAGTGGGTTAAGTGTCTGCCTTTGGCTCAGGTCATGATCCCGGCGTCCTGGAATGCAGCTGCCCAGCGGGATCCCTGCTCAGTGGAGAGTCTGCTTCTCTGTCTACCCCTCACCCTGCTTGTGCTCTCTCTCTCTCTCTCCTGCTCTCTCTCTCAAATAAATAAAATCTTAAAAAAAAAAAAAAAAAGATGACTGACCCCTCACCATCCCTCACTCCACCAAGTCTCCCGGGGCAGACGTGCTTGCAGAGGGCAGGAAAAGTTGTTCATGATATGTTGGTTTGGATGTTTGTTTCTATTGTTTGTTTTAGTTTGATTCGGTTTTTAACCTCTCCAGGTCAGCTCAGGACGAGTAGTCAAGTCAGATACAAAGGTATTACTGAACTTATCAGAACCATTTTCCTTCTTTGACTTTAAAAACCAGGCAGAAAATGTTACAAAATAAGATTTCCAGTCTTTCCGGCCCCTGCTTATGCCAAGAATGCCCCATGACCGCCCTCCAAGAGGCAACAGCCCTTCAGATCATCAGGAAACCCTGAAGCTTGCTAATAAAAAGAAAGTGATTTTCCATACAAAGTAAACAGTTCCCTCCTGCACATCTAAAAGGACTTGGCTTCAGATGCAGGTAAAGGTTTGGGGTAGAGTTTTAATTTTCATATTACAGAAGCTCATTCTGAGCTTGGATTTTCACATTATTCTTCAAAGCACAACAGAACCCCCTGTCAGGATATATCCAGCAACTGCATTCTTGGAACAACCATAAATTAGCTTGCCTTGCCTTTTCCCTCTTGAACTTGAGGTTCCTTTCAGGGACCCAGCATAAACCCTTTAGGAAGCAACAAGTAAAGCTTCAGGGATCCGTTCTGTTGTCTAGAACAATTGTTCCTATGGATTCTCGTCTTCTTTAGTACCTCCACTCACCCCCCAAAAAATCCTGAAGCCTGCTCTTCGGTATCAACATATCATAACAGATGCTGAACCAAAAGAATCATCTCTCTGGGCTGAATTGCTTTGTCATGGTGCAGCTGAGCAGGAGACTTCTACAGTAAAATTCTCCATGTGAGTTAGAAGAAAAAAGAGAGAGAAAACCCTTTTCCCCAACATCATCTTTTTGTTTATGAAACACTTCTGAGCTTATTGGCAGAAAGGCACAATCTAATGCAACATACAGGGTGGTCCATGTAAAACAGTCCCTGCAGCAGAGGGTTGCTCTTAAGTGTGGCTTGTAAGTGGGTCGCCAGATGTATTGTTATGTCAGTCCTTCCTGGCATTGTAAAAACAGGGAAGGCTTTCAGGGTTTGGGAGTATATGTGGAAATAGAGGGAGGCGGACTGGGCTTTAGAATTGTGAGAATAAAGGCATTTGCCAAGACGCCTGATTATCAGGAAATAAAATGCAAGTAAACAAATGGGAAACGTGTTCCGTCTCAGGGCTAACATCTTTGTTGTCACAGGTGAGGTTTCGGGGTTTCATTTTGTTTTGTTTTGTTTTCCTCACCACCCTGATGGCTGGTTGTATTTGCACTGTATTATTCATTCAATAAATATTTATTAGAGCATCTACCATGTGACAACGCTCGACTAAATGCTGGGAATATGACAATAAAAAGGCAAAGGCAATGCCTTCCAGAACCTACAATTTAGAGGAGAGAGATAAATAGATATCTGCACGATGTGTTGCTGACATGATGTCAGATACTGATAGCGTTTTGGAGAACATTTCAGGAAGTGAGGAGGGAAGGGAGAAGGGAGAGGAAATGGAGAAGTGCTTTCTTTAATAGAGTCGCGTTACACCAGAGACCTGAAGGAAGTGAAAGTTAAGCCGAGCACACACTAAGCAGAGGAAAGGGCAAATGCAAAGGCCCAGGGGCAAGGGTGTGCCTGGTAATTGCAGGAACAGCAAAGATGCAAGAGCCCACGCGGCAGATCTTAGAGAGGTGAGCGTCCTTTGGATCTTCCCAAAATTAGAAGGCGAAAGTGTAGTAGGGTAGAGCTTGGGTTGCCGTTATTTAACTGAAAGTACAAGTCGAGGTACAGAGACAACAACCAACCTACTTCCCAAGTCCCTGATCAAGTAGTCACACGGGGCGGTGTATGGTTAATGGGAACACAGAGGGTGAGGGAGGAGAGGGGAGACTTGTGCCTTCTGAAGCGAAGGGCAACCACTTTTCAACTGAAGACAAGGCAAGTGTCACCGTTCCCTGTCCCGGGAGGAGGCCATTCCAGAGCCGGTGCAATTACTCAACTGGCATCAGTATGAAACCTGGCGCTAGCGATGAGGCAATCACAGTTAAACTGAAACCAACTATTTGTATCCCAGAAGCTTGCTACCGAGGACGGAAAGGGGAAAGGGGATTTTATTCAGTGTTTCCTCTTCTCTCTCTCTCCCTCCACCTGCTCTAACCTGACTCATTGTCTTTCCAGAGCTGCGGAGTTCTCAGCTTCATTGTCAGAGGCGGTGCTGAAGAGTGCCGGAGAGCGTGGGAGGGCCGAGAGGTGGGTCTCGGCCCCTTGGCGCGGCCCCCTAGACCAAGGCTGCTACGGATGCCATCCAAGTCTGGACTGGCAGGGACCCACTGCCTCAGCCCAAACTTTAGGCCTCAAATGAGAAGATCCCCTTTCCTTGCTGCTGGTCTTTGACTTCTGCCTTCAGGACATTTTTCTGGTATTGTCTGCAGATCGTTCATAGAGCCTATAAGACATCAAGTCCCAGTGTAGGATTTATGAGCTGAATCTAATTCTCAAAATCTGATCTGCCTCTTTACTCCCAGTTTTGCCCTGATGCCTTCCCTGGAGACAGAGAAACAAAGAATGTCATCTTTTAAATTATTCATTTATTCAACAGACATTTGTTGAACACCTACTACGTGCCATTGCGCCAGGCGCTGGGAACAAAACTGTGACCAGCACAGACCAGACTTACGGATGGTATGCGAGAAGGTACGGAAGAGATGGACACTTCTTCCCCTTTCAAGTCCCCCTTTAGCCCCCGCGATTTATGAGGACCCCACCCAGGGCATCTCATCACAGCCCTCATTTCATAAATCGCCCCCAGTGGAACCCCTAAGAATCCAGATTTACTAGCCAGCAAAAATTATTCTAGATCTTCAGATATAAATTAGATATCCACACCCACTATTCTCTTTCTTGTGTGTTTGCTTCATGGCATTTATCACAATAAAGATTACGGTTTATTTGAGTCCATGCTCATTTCCCATCTGCCATGGACCAAACTGAAAGTTATTTAAATCTATTTTGCTCCCCATGGTATCCCCAGGGCCTAGCACAATGTTTGGCATGCATTAGGTGCCAAATAATACTGACAAATAAACGGACTCATCAGCTTAGTGAAGGAGTGAGCAGTTGGACAAATAAATCAATGCCTTCTTATTCACTGGAAGAATGAGGAGTTAAAAATAAAGATCAGAACGTATCTCATATATATTTCTCTAGAAGTAGGGATCATGGTCATCATATTTCCAGAGTAAAAGAAATGCATCGGGGGCCCCTGGGTGGCTCAGTCAGTCAGGTGTCTGCCTTCTGCTCAGAGCATGATCTGAGGGTTCTGAGACAGAGCCCCACATCGGGCTCCTTGCTCAGGGGGGAGTCTGCTTCTCCCTCTCCCTCTCCCTCTGCCACTGGCCCTGGCTTAGCCCCTGCTTATGTGCTCTCTCTCTCTCTCTCAAGTAAATAAAAATCTTAAGAAAAAAATCCATCATAATTTCCCTCAGAAATGAAAATATAAATATGCCAACTTGTCAACCCAGCTGCCTGGCCTCTTCCTTCTTCCTATCATCATGGGTTAAACCTGACTTGAGTATCACACACCAGACCCCAGACCAGGGCCTCTGTAAAGAGCACTCAGCCGTCCTTAGCCAAGACTCTAATGTCCACTCCAGGCAATCTGGGCTCCTGGCTCCTTGAACGGCTTCTTCTGCAGCCGGGCCTGGAAGCCCCAGAATCTACCCACATTCCAGGGAGGGTTAAGGTTTCTTCTCATCAATCTCTGTCTAGACCCTGTCCTCAGATTAGCAGCCACTGAAATGCAATCCCTGTGATGAGACATGAATGGCATGGCCCATGTGAAGCGTAGCCGATGAACTGTCGCTTCCCTGAGACCCGTTGTCCCCAACTTCTCACCTTTCCCAGGCACAGCACATTCACTGAGAGAAGCCATTACTGTGTTCTCACTGCCAAGCAGAAGGTGTGCAAATGAGCCCTTCCTTCACCACTTGCCATCTCTGTCCACACTTGGTGTCCACAGAGGACACAAAGGACAGTCTCCTCGAGCAGAGAAAGGGAACGCACTTGGGTTCCAGAGAACAAAGTCAGACTCTTTTTCCCCAAGTGAAAATAAAAGAACAGGGTCTAAAAAGGATCCATTCTGTAACAATCTGTTATTTTATACTTTGTGCTCATTTATTTCTAGAACATCTTACTGTGGGGTTTGATGGTAAGAGGAGAAAAGGGTTATATGGTGCAGAATATGGGAATACAGAAGGATCCAGAGATCACACAGGCCTCGGGACTGGTAAGGGCAGAGGTAACCTCTTTTAGATCATGTTGGTACAGTTGTTCTATAGCACTGTATGGTGCCAAAGAGCTCGGAGACGCAACTCCAGCTGCATGAACTCAGTTAAGTTACTGGTACCCTTTATGCCTCAGTTTACTGTTATGTAAAGTGGGAATAAAGGTCGTACTCAGCTTCTAGGAACATGGAGAGTCTAAGTGAACTAATACATCTGAAGTATTTACAGAGATGCTTAGGAAAGAGCAGTAAGTCCTTGCTATTATGATCTATCCTCAAAAGTACGACTCAGATGTTGGGTTGGAACCTTTCCAAAGTTGGTTTCACCTCTAAGAATCAAGCTCACAAGTACCTTCTTCAAACACACATGGATTTAAAAAATAAAGGAATCTGTTGAGATGAAACTTAAGCTTGGAAAAGAAAGTCAAATAGAGATAGTCTTACCACCCTAATAATTTTTACTATAACACTTCTCTTGAATTGATTCGTAAAATTCTTTGTGTGTGTGGGCATATAGAGAAAAAAAGGCTCACAACCTACATCACATTTTAAACTCTATAACTAAGAAAAGACAAACTTTTCTGCAGAGTTTACTGAAACACAACGTACAACCAAAAACCAACGTGAAGGCAAGTTACTTGTGTGGTTAACTTAATTACCATATGTGTTTTCTACATATAAATAAACGAAAAATAAAGTAATTATATTGACAAAATTTCCTTTTTTAAAAAGATTTTACTGGGGTGCCTGGGTGGCTCAGTGCATTAAGCCTCTGCCTTTGGCTCAGGTCATGATCTCAGGGTCCTGGGATCAAGCCCCACATCAGGCTCCCTGCTCGGCGGGGATCCTGCTTCCCCCTCTCTCTCTATCTGCCTCTCTGCCTACTTGTGATCTCTCTCTCTCTGTCAAATAAATAAATAAAATCTTTTTTTAAAAAAGATTTTATTTATTAAAGAGAGATAGAGAGAGAGGGTACCTGGATGATTCAGTCATCAAACATCTGCCTTCAGCTCAGGTTGTGATCCCAGAGTCCTGGGATCAAGCTCTGCATTGGGCTTGCTCAATGGGGAATCTGCTTCTTCCTCTCCCACTGCTTATGTTCCCTCTCTTGCTGTCTCTGTCAAATAAATAAAATTAAATCTTTTAAAAAATAAAATAAAAAAATAAAGAGAGAGAGAGCACAATCTGGGGACAGAGGCAGAGGGAAAAGTAGAATCCCTGCTGAGCAGGCAACCTAACATGGGGCTCAATCCCAGGACCCTGAGATCATGATCTGAGCCGAAGGCAGATGCTTAACTGACTGAGCCACCCAGGCGCCCCTACATTGAAAATTTCTGAAATGTCCTGAAATTATTAAATAGATTGTAAATATTTACAATGCAATAGAAGCTTGCTAAATGCCTCCTTACGGCAGATTTGGAGGAACGATCTAATAACATACTGTAATAACAAAGAAGTGAAGATAAATCTCCTGAAAACAAGGAGGGAGAGCCAAAGGCAAAGGACAAGTCCAAGATTTGCTGCGCAGAGGGTCAGAAGTTCTTTCTGGACAATCATTTGACATAGTGAATGGTTGCCTGTGGCCTCTTGTAGAAGGCCTGGGGCCTGGCCACCCTGGGTTATCCTTTTCACTGTAGATCTGTTTCTCCAAACCAGGAGTCACGGACAGTGGGATCATCTTGGGAGTGGGCTCTGTGGCCAGGCTCTTCAGAGTGACCCTTCCTCTTAAGAATAGTGTGAAGACTCTTCTGACATATGTGAGTGGGACAAGGATTTTCTGGAGGGTGGAAAGAGAAAGCCATTACACAGGTGGGGAAACTACTATATCAAGTTTAGGAAGCTCTATTTGCTAACGCACAAGTGTCGCTCTTACAGAAGGTAACACCTGAGTCTATCTGCGTTTGGGAATGGAATGATGTCAGTGTGTAACTAGTGTAAATGTAGTATTTTCGTGTTCCTAGACAACATGATCATCCCTGCAGATTGTCTCAAGAGCACGGACTTAGCTATCAAGCAGGCCTGGGTTCCTAATTATGTTCGGTCCTCTAACCAGCCACCCATATTGGGGAATCCTTTAAAACTCTTTAAAGCTCAGTTTCTATACTTATGAAACATGGAATTTACATAAGAATATGTAAAACATCTATCTCACAGGCCTGTTGAAGAAGTTAAACAAGATCAGAGATGTAAAGAACTCAGCAAGCATTTGCTAAGCGCTTACTACTACTCTTACCCCAAGTATGAGAGGAAATTCCAGAAGCCAAAGTGAGGAGGAGACAGAAAGAACTACTCGTGTAACTTTTGGGCCATGGAAAGGGCCAAAGGACTAATAGTCCAGAGACAGACTAACAAGAAATGGTGGTTTGACCCAGAGCAACATCCAGAAGGACCCAGAAGGGCCAAATGCACAGGACTCCCAAGGCCACTGGCTGTTTCACTGCTTGGCTCTCAGAGTTCAAATTTCAGTTTTAACAGGAAGTATTGTCAGAGAACATCTGGCAGACACAGAGGGCCTGTCTGCCACATTCCTTTTTCCTTCTTGACAAATATTCCTGGAGGGGGTGAGAACCAGACATTCTTCCTTGACATCCTTTTGTTCTTCTTACAATAACCCGTATCCTTTCTGTACACACATTTAATCCAGCGGTGCGGGAAAATCGCAGCCTACTTATTCTTGCTAAGGTCCCAAGTGCAGGTGTTGGCTGCATTTCCAAGACACTCTTTTAAAGAGTTCCTATCAAGAGACTGCCTAATTGCATTTTAGTGTATGACATAACCATGTTGCACGATTTAAAATTTTCTCATTACTTCCTGATCAGACACTGAAGACAGTTCTGGAGTATCTTCCCAGCTCGCTTCCTTTAGCCGTGGCAACTAGAGCCCACAGCTGGGGGTGGAGAGGGTGGGGTACACACAGCCCTGCAGCTTAGCTGAGTGAACAAGAAATGAGGCTCTTCGCGGGGAGGGGAGTTAGGGAGAGGGTGGTGGGGTTATGGGCATTGGGGAGGGTATGTGCTCTGTTGAGTGCTGTGAAGTGTATAAGCCTGACAATTCACAGACCTGCACCCTGGGGCTGGTAATACCTTATATGTTTATAAAAAATTAAAAAATTATAAAAAAAAAAAGAAAGAAAGAAATGCGGCTCTGACCTAGGCCAGACCGGCTGGTAACCCTTGCCCAGGAGCGGAGAATGAAGAGCAACTCCACTGAGAGTTGTCTCTACTGAGAGTTGTCACTTCCTCCGTCACTCTCTGGCTGAATCCGGAGCAGGCAAACGGGGAAGCCCTGGTAGCCTGTATTTCTGCTTTCTGCTACAGAGACAAGGGCACAGAGAACGCCACGCACAAGAAAAGAGAAAAATGAAGCGTATTCTCAGAGAGAAGGCAAGGCTTGAGATGGGGAGGGTCTATTTCATGGGCTCCCAGGGGCTCCCTTTTCTCTGGTCCCATCCTGAGGCACAGCCTCACCCTTGACTCTCACAAGGCGTCCTTGCATCTATGTGCTAAACGTTCCCCCTCTCGCCCGGCTGGACCAGTGATCCAGTCTATTTCCCTACGGGCTGTTTCCCTTAGTGCTCTGGCCCTGCACTTTGTCCACAAGAAAGCAACTTTCCCATTTAGGGCCCACATAGGACTAGACTACTGTACCTGAGTGTGTATTTTTAATTAGCAACAATCGCGCCTCGGATAAACCTCATTGGCTACGATGCCACTGCGGAAAGCCACCCGAGTTTGTATTTCAGTTTTCGTGTGTCCAACGCAGGTCCTGTCGCAGGAAGGGGAATGCTTCTTACTGTGTTCCTCAGTTTCCATAGAGAGGCACAGACTTCTCATTCTACTTCCAGGAGAATCAGTAGGGGAAGAAGGAAGGAGCAATTGAGACCTTTTCCATCTGACTCCTTCTCACGAAAAGGGCAGTGACTTCCCTTGTTGAGTTTGGCGGAAGTGATTGGATTCACAGAGCAAGCAACGTCTTCCCTCTTGCTCTTGGTTCACTGTGGAAAGAAAGCGTAGATGCCCGATGCCTGACAAGCCTTTCTTGTCAGTCCTCCATCCTCCCTGGGTCAGGAGAGGTTGCACATGTCCTTGTATCTCTCTTGGCAAACAGAAGCCCTTCAGACCTGAGTCTCCCCTGGTTGGGATGCAGTGGGGAGCACTGGGCTGTGGGGGCATTCAAGCCCCAAGATCTAGAAGTGTGGGGTAGGGGAACTGGAGCATGAAAGGAAGTCTTATTGGGCACAAGCCTTCCTTCATACTAAATTGTATTAATATTCCATCCTTGATTCCTGAGTCCATATCTAAACTGGCTAAATTGTTTAGAGGGAAAAAAAATGATTGGCCCCTCAGAAGTCTTAAAGCCACTTTAAGGAATGTCGAGTTCCATAAGAGAAAGAAATCTTTAATTACAGAACAGAGTGTACTCATGAAGCCTCAGCTGAGTGATTATCTATTAAAGGTGGGTCATCTGCCAGGTGTCTCAGCTGCTGTCATGTATTCCCTAAACTCTAAAAGTTAACATAATCCACCCAGTGACTGTAGCTGGGCATCTTCAAGTCTTCCTTGATTCCTTTCTTTCTCTCATCAGCCACACCCAGTCAGCGCCAGCTCCTGTTGATTTCGCCTCCCCTGCATGTCCTCTGCTCCTGCGGGCACTGCCTAAGTCCAGGCCCTTTGATCTCTAGTTATAGCTATCACCGTAGCTGTTTGGTTTTCTTCTCTGTGCTCCAATAAAAGTGTATTTACACAAAAGCAACGAGCTGAATTTGGACCACGAGTCGTAGTTTACCAACTCCTGATCTATCTGGTCTCCTTGCTTCCATCCACTGTTACTTTTCTCAAGTCAAGGAAAGGTCATGTCACTCCTCTTCTCAAAACTCTGCAGTATTTTCCCTTCTGGGTCAGAGTAAAAGCCCCTTCCATAATTGTCAAGACCCTACATGATCTGGCCACAGCCATATCCCTAAATCTCACACGAATTGCACCTGCTCCTTCATCCACCATGCCAGAGCTCCTCTGACCTCCTCGCTAGTCTCCAAGTAGGCCAAGCATACTCCAAATTTGGGGTATTTGTACTGGTCGCCCCCTCCCCCCCCCCAGACACGCACATGGCCAATGTCCTAACCCTCTTCATTCCTTTGCTGAAATGCCACCTCACCAAGGATCCAGTGTGGGCCACTATTTTAAATGACAGCCCTTCCTTCATGACTCTCAATTCCCCTTACTCTTCTCTATTTTTCCCTTTTTTCTCCAATACTTACCACTTTCTAACATAACAAATAATTGACTGATTTATATTTACTGCGCCCCCAGCTCTCGTAGAGTACAGTCTCCACAAGGCCAGGGATGTTTGGATTTGATTCCGTGGTATATCCTGAGACCCTCAAAACCTGGGTGACACACAGGAGGCTTTCAGAAAATGTTGGGCGAGTGGATTCTGTGTGGAATCCCTCAAATCCCAGAGATTTTGGTTTCTACATCACTTTAAGTCTTTGTCCATACTTCTCTTGTGGTCCTTTTCGTTCTGACTCATTACTCTTTATGTATCTTTCTTTCCCATTACAGAACCATGATCTACTTGGACATTTTCTATATGTTTATTTGCCTGTCAAAGGTCAGACCATGCCAACTTAATGAACCTACAAAAGTACCATATATGCATAGTTCTCTGTCACCAAATCACTAACTCTGCAAGTCAGCTATTATTTTAAAAGTCTCTCCTCAACCCCACTCTAGATACGTCTATACACACACTCTACTAATTGAGATAATTTAAAACTATTTTTCACATATTTGCTTAATTAGCTTGCAGTGACCTCTGCAAAAACACTGGCCTCTGATGATTATAAGAGGTAGTTTTCTGGCATGGACACCAAAGCATCAAAGAGTCAGGGGAACTAAGGAAAGCATAACACAACTGGTTTTAATTATTCATGACAGGCGGCCGAATACATCTGACACAGGGCTTCTCCCCAATACATCACTCAGAGCAGGCCAGTTTCAGGAAATGGTAGAGAGTAAAAAAAAAAAAAAAACAAAAAACAGGATCAGGCCAAAATGTGTCCGTAATACAAAGCAGATCATCTTTCACATGGATGACCTTATTCATTTTGTTTTCTATTTTTATGACGGTCCCGAATCTATAAAACTGCTGACCCCGAAGACTCGGCGTGCTCCGGTGATGACGCTTCAGAGCGGCGGCTCAGGCTCTCAGAAAAGGAGGTGGGTGAAGACTGCACCCATTCATGAATCACTGCCTAAACTGAGGGGCCCTCCAAAGTTCATCTAGAGCTGCAGGCGCGTTTGCACTGAATTCAGCTGGGAAGTACAGGTGAGCAATTTCGACTTATATTCAATATTCACAGAAGGATTAACTTCATGTATAGCCTAGTTTGTCTCTTTGGATTTGTTGCCTAGCGGGAAATGGGAGAGGATTAAGAGTTGCTTTGCTATGACCTACCCACAATTTAAAATATCTCTCTTATGAAATCTACCCTCTCACCTGATGAAACTATGGGGTTTGGGTTGGCCATGCCGTTAGGTCAGCTCCTATTAGAAAAAGGGATTTCCTAATTAGGCACCATTTCACCTCAGAACCTTATTTCCTTGCTACAATCTCTTTCCAGATGCTTGATCCCTGAACTCCCTGACTTCTTGTTTCTGTGCATTTCCTGGTTCTTGTGAGCTGGAATTGTTTGATCACCGTTTTGACCAGTCTTACACATCCCAGTGCCCATGCAACTTCAGAAATCCTTGTTTTTTACCTGCTGCTTTGCTCTGATTCATGTTGAATGCCAGAAACTTAGGCTGTTCATGAGTCTTTCTACATAACATCACCTTCCAGACTTCCAACAAAAGCTTGAGTTTCTGCCATACTAGGGCCTATGCCTATGACTGAGACTCCAACCATAAATGTTCCATTAAAGAGCTCAGACTTAAAGAGGGGAAATGTCAAGTAGCCTTGCTTACGATGACATGACGAGGGCTGTAATAGGTGAAGCACAGGGTATGAAGGTCACACAGAGTGAGGGCACCTAGCCCAGCACTGAGGGGCTGTGGGAAGCTTTTCTAGAGTCAGCAACATCTAAGCAGTCTGAGTCAGACAAAAAAGAATGAGAGATGCTCTATGCTAGGGAAGTTATATCTATAACTGCCACGAGCTATAAATCATAGCTCCTTTAGGGAACTGACATAGTTAAGTACAGCTGCAGGGGATGTGGAAAATCTGAAGCTGCAGAGGGAAAGCAGGGCTGGATCACAAAAGGTTTTATATGTCCTTCCAAGGAGATAGGAATTCACTCCATCAGTGATGGGGAGTCACTGAAAGTTTATACATGACAGATTATATTGCAGAAAGACTGACATCAATGTGGAGAACGGATTTCACTATTTAGCTCTTCCCCGGAAATAGACCCATACTCTTGCCTTCCCTACCTTACCTTCCTGGGGTTCTGACTAGCCCAGCTCCACACCTCTTTTCCCATCAGTATTCTCAAACAAAGCTAATTTTCAGGATCAGTTTGAGACCTTATAAAAAAAATACAGATTATATCTGAGCCCACTTCACAGAAACAGATTCTCATGGGGACAGGACCTGTCAATCTCTATCTTATAGAAGCTTCCCACATGATTCCGAGGCAGATGGACTATGGACAGAACTGGGGGACTAACACAGACTGTCACTTGCACAACACACAGGCATCGATGAACACACGGCAGTGTTTGGCTTGTTGAATTAGAATTAGACTGAGGATGCCTGGAGTAAGTCTCACTCAAAATGTCTTCGTTCTACACAATCTACACCTCCACTCCCATGACTAGGAAAATCAGTCCCTTATTTAAATCCTCCAGAATTTTCTCCTGTTGTTTGTGTAACACACCCAAACCTTAGCATGACCCATGAAACAGCATGATCTGGCTCCAATAACCTTTCCTTTTCAGCCACTCTTTCGTTTACCTTGTACTTACTCAGAATAAAGAGGGGATGTTAATGCAATGTGCCCGCCCAACTTCAACTTTCTTAATTAAGAATGGATACAGATCACAGCTTTGTAGTAAAGCTTGAAATCGGGTAATGTGATGCCCCCAGTTTTATTTTTGTTTTTCAACATCTCCTTAGCGATTCGGGGTCTCTTCTGATTCCATACAAATTTTTGGATTATTTGCTCCAGCTCTTTGAAGAATACTGGTGGAATTTTGATTGGAATGGCATTAAAAGTATAGATTGCTCTAGGCAGTATAGACATTTTAACAATGTTTATTCTTCCGATCCAAGAGCATGGAATGGTCTTCCACCTTTTTGTGTCTTCTTCAATTTCTTTCATGAGTGTTCTGCAGTTCCTCGAGTACAGATCCTTCACCTCTTTGGTTAGGTTGATTTCCAGGTATCTTATGGTTCTTGGTGCTATAGTAAATAGAATCAATTCTCTAATTTCCCTTTCTGTATTTTCATTGTTAGTGTATAAGAAAGCCACTGATTTCTGTATATTGACTTTGTATCCTGCCACGTTACTGAATTGCTGTAGGAGTTCTAGTAGTTTGGGGGTGAAGTCTTTTGGGTTTTCCATATAAAGAATCATGTCATCTGCGAAGAGAGAGTGTTGGACTTCAAAGCTGTGATCACCAAGACAGCAAGCTACTGGCATAAAAACAGACACATAAACCAGTGGAACAGAGTAGAGAGCCCAGATATGGACCCTCAACTCTATGATCAAATAATCTTCGACAAAACAGGAAAAAATATACAGTGGAAAAAAGACAGTCTCTTCAATAAATGGTGCTGGGAAAACTGGGCAGCTATATGTAGAAGAATGAAACTCGACCATTCTCTTACACCGTACACAAAGATAAAATCAAAATGGATAAAAGACCTCAACTTGAGACAGGAATCCATCAGAATCCTAGAGGAGAACATAGGCAGTAATCTCTTCGATATCAGCCACAGCAACTTCTTTCAAGATATGTCTCCAAAGGCAAAGGAAACAAAAGGCAAAATAAACTTCTGGGACTTCATCAAAATCAAAAGCTTCTCCACAGCAAAGGAAATAGTCAAGAAAACAAAGAGGCAACTCATGGAATGGGAGAAAATATTTGCAAATGACAGTACAGACAAAAGGTTGATATCCAGGATCTATAAAGAACTCCTCAAACTCAACACACACAAAACAGATAATTATATCAAAAAATGGGCAGAAGATATGAACAGACACTTCTCCAATAAAGACATACAAATGGCTATCAGACACATGAAAAAATGTTCATGATCACTAGCCATCAGGGAGATTCAAATTAAAACCACATTGAGATACCACCTTACACCACTTAGAATGGCCATAATTAGCAAGACAGGAAACAACATGTGTTGGAGGGGATGTGGAGAAAGGGGAACCCTCTTCCACTGTTGGTGGGAATGCAAGTTGGTGCAGCCTCTTTGGAGAACAGTGTGGAGATTCCCCAAGAAATTAAAAATAGAACTTCCCTATGACCCTGCCATTGCACTTCTGGGTATTTACCCCAAAGACACAGATGTCGTGAAAAGAAGGGCCATCTGTATCCCAAGTTTATAGCAGCAGTGGCCACGGTCGCCAAACTGTGGAAAGAACCAAGATGCCCTTCAACGGATGAATGGATAAGGAAGATATGGTCCATATACACTATGGAGTATTATGCCTCCATCAGAAAGGATGAATACCCAACTTTTGTAGCAACATGGACGGGACTGGAGGAGATTATGCTGAATGAAGTAAGTCAAGCAGAGAGAGTCAATTATCATATGGTTTCACTTATTTGTGGAGCATAACAAATAGCATGGAGGACATGGGGAGTTAGGAGAAGGGAGTTGGGGGAAATTGGAAGGGGAGGTGAACCATGAGAGACTATGGACTCTGAAAAACAATCTAAGGGGTTTTAAGTGGTGGGGGGTGGGAGGTTGGGGAAATCAGGTGGTGGGTGTTAGGGCACGGATTGCATGGAGCACTGGGTGTGGTACAAAAACAATGAATACTGTTATGCTGAAAATAAATAAATAATAAGTTTTTTTTTTATAAAAGAATGGATACGGGGGGCACCTGGATGGCTTGGTGGGTTGAGCCGCTGCCTTCGGCTCGGGTCATGATCCCAGGGTCCTGGGTTCGAGCCACGCATTGGGCTCTCTGCTCGGCAGGGTGCCTGCTTCCTCCTTCCTCTCTCTATGCCTGCCTCTCCAACTACTTGTGATCTCTGTCAAATAAATAAATAAAATCTTTAAAAAAAAAAAAGAATGGATACGGAGTTGGGAAATTGTATAAAGCAGAAAATATCTGAAACCGGTCCAAGGAGAATTGAAAGTGACTTGACTTAGGAACACAAAGGGACTGTTGGTCAATCTCCAAAACTCATCTGAGTTAAAGAACCTATTTCTAGGACAACCATGTTATTTCTTCCAGCTCAAGAACCTGGGAGCAGAGAAAAATTGATAATTTGTCAACTAGCATTTAAATATTGGCAGAACAGAAAGTTAAGAGATAAGAGAATTAAGGGTGCTAGTATAAAAGAAAATTTCTAGAATAAGCCTTAAAAAATGATTTGGCTAATTTTCTCCAAGACACAGAGGATTAAATCATGAATGCCCATGTTTTGCCATATTCATTTGTTTAGCAATGGCTTGCCATTTGATTTAGTTCTGGCTTGTTCTCTAATGGTTCCAACTCTCATTCTGTTATGTTACCCTAGAGCATGGTGAGTAACACAACATGTAGAAGGTGCCAGAGGCAAAGTAAGTGACTTAATTTTCCAGGACATAAATAAAACTACCATGGTAATCCTATAACAAGGTAGTAAATGTTTCATAACGATTGTTTTCCTCCTAAGTTAGAGTTCTGACTTACAAGTATGTTTTTTTATGGTTATAGCGCATCCATGCAGTAGACCTTCTTTACTTAAACTGATATTTTGCATCTCAAACAAAACTCAACAGATATCAAGATACAAATACATGTCAATATCAAATATGTATATTTTCAACATGAAGATATTGGAGTGCCTTAAATCAGTTATATTTAAACATTCTGCTAATAAAAAGTAAATTACAAGTTGGAATGCCTGGGTGGCTCCGTTGGTTAAGCAAGTGCCTTCAGCTCAGGTCATGATCCTGGAGTCCCAGGATTGAGTCTTACATGGGGCTCCATGCTCAGGGGGAAACTGACTCTCCCTCTGACCCTCCCCCCCACCACCAAGCTTTTTCTCTCATTCTCTCTCTTTCAAATAAATAAATGAATCTTTAAAAAAAATTAAATTGCATCTTTTGTTTGAATGATTTTAGATTTTTTTTGAGGTGGGGAGGGGCAGAGGGAGAGGGGGAGAGAAGATCCTGCACCTGGCATGGAGCCCCATGCAGGACATACCCTGAAATCATGACCTGAGCCGAAATCAAGAGTTAGATGCTTAAAGAACTGAGCCACTTAGGCACCTCTAGATTATTTTTAACTAAACCGATGCCTTAAATTAATCCAGTTAGCTTAGTTTTCATGGTTTATCATTTCCCTTCTCTTTCCAATGTACATTCTTAGCAATGAACGAAACAGGATTGGCGGCAATAAAGCAAGCAGTGCTGGAGGCCAATGGCTAAAATTGGATTATCGAAGATATTTACTTATACATTCACAGCTGAAATTTCAATGAACAACATTTTCTCCTGAAAGGAGACACTTCCTCATCACTGAAATGGAGACCTCTGTTATCAAATTACATCCATATTACATCATTGGGTGGTAAAATTGAACCAAAATAGAAAGTGAAGCCACATATACTTTCTCAGGGAAGAGAAAGTCTAAAGAAAAATGAAGCAGTGGATTTGTTTTCATAGACTATTTTGACTGGTGCTGTCTTAATTAGATAGAGATTTTTTTGTCTAAGAGAAGTAGCAGTCCTAAAGAGGAATGAAATAGACTGTAACTAGCATGAGGGCAGAGAAAGGGGGTCTAGACTTGAACCCACCCTCCCGGGATACTCCATAATGCAAATCTTCACAGACCAAGACAGTTTAGAATTTAACATTGATCCCTTTTCTGTTTTTGTGTTCACTTGTATAGTTTGGGTGTATACAAGTAGTTCTTAAAACAATTTTCCTGATGTTTTACTCTATACATCGTCCAGAAAATCCACTGGGTGTGTGCATGTCCTTATAAAATTAGTGGAAAATTTTACATACTACATCATTTCCAGACATGCATTGCATCTCTTCTCTCCACCACCCCATGAACTAGGAGGAGAGGGCCTCTGCCCCAAAGCGCCCTGTGCAGCCCAGCCCTGCATTCCACTGCCAGTCAGGAATGTCCATCACTGTGCAACGCGAACATCCACACCGGGACGCACTGCTCTGGAAAACCGTCCTGCTTCTCCTGGCCCAGCACCACCAGCCCACTCTTCCTAATGAGGCTCCAGAGGATGTCCATGTCCCGAGTCACACTGCTGTCAGAGAGATCGAAGAGACAGCCCTGTCGAGCCACGTTGTCCTTCAGTATGACGACACCATTTTCTTTCAGGCCAGCTCGGCACCGGGAAAGAAACGCAAGAAGGTCTTTATCAGTCAGGTGCCCTACAGGTGAGGCCAAGTAGATGGGGGAACAGGATGAAGTGGCGCGTGTGAGAGAGGAGAGTAGGAAGGTAGGAAAGACCACGAGGCTAAGAATAAGGAGAACATTTGCTCATTCATTCACGAATTACTTAAGAGCCTGAACTGGTCTAGTTGCAGGAGACTTAAGAATTTAGGGAAGAGGACGGGTATCCTCTCTGAGGAGGCTCCGTGTCCCATCTATAAAATAGGAATTCAACTAGCTGGTCTGTCTATCTCACAAGCACAAAATAAACTATTGCCTAGCCCCTGAGTCCGTGCCATTGTCCCCAGACAACCCAATTTTGTCATCACTCCTCTGTGTCTCCTAGACACACTCACACTCACTTAGACCAAATTCGAATTCATTGCTACCTCATTTCCTGAGAATTTAAATCTAAGAAAGTCTAGTTTTGCCAATAAATGGGGATAAACTTTTTTGACCTCACTTTTTAAAGTTTTTTAAGTATTTGGTTTTCTTCTTAGAGTTAGGTTGGTATAAAGGCATTCCATCCCTGAATATGGGAACTTTCAGGCTTGTAGCAGAGCATCTTAGGGGAGAGATTGGGAGGACCAGAGCTCTGGGGGTTTCTAAAATGCCTAAGTCTAGTTAACTGCTCTAAGCATGACTACAACTCTATCTCCCTTTAGGTCTTTGCTTCCCCTCCACACATCCTCCAATTAGTCTCAGGTGTTGTCTTCTCTATCTGGGAAGGGGAGAAAGGCAGATGTTGGGCCGTGCAGCACTAACCAGAGACCCATTGAATCCAGATGACATCGTATCTGCCCAATGGGGGCGTGAATTCCTGCAGGCTGTGGCAGTGGTAACTTTCTACCTTGTCCCCATTGACCTGCAGATAGTTCTGGGCTTCGAGGAGGAACGAGTCCATCATGTCCACCAGCTCCACACTGTTGAAAACCGGCAACAAGACATGCTTGCTGACCCTTCCTATCCCAGAGCCGCAATCCAAGGCACAGTCTGTCCCAGCTCGCCCGGGGCCCTGCAGAAAGGTACCTTATGGAATACTTCAAATACAAACACTGACCCTGAGTCTAGGACACTCCAATGACCTCTTTAAACTAACTTTATTTTGGTCAGTTTCACGTAATAAAATGCATTCTTTTAAATACACCATTCAATGAGTTTGAACAAAGTATACGGGCATGTACCCACTACCACGATTGAGTTCTAGAATACCCAGTTCCCTTTTTCAAAAAAATACCCAACCTTGCTAGCTTTCACTTTCTTTATTTTATCCAAATATAGATCTTCAAAAGAATTTCAAAGTCAAAAAGTAGTATCTTAGGTCTAAAAACTTGGTAATTTCCTCAAGGAAACAAACCACTGAAAGCCCTTTAAAAGTAGAATTGTATTAACTGCAAACCTGGTCAAGCCCACAGCTAAATGGACCTGCAGGGTGGCTTATGGCTATATAAAGAAAAAGGAAGGGAGGGAGGGAGGAAAAAGAGAGGAGAGGAGAAGTGAGAGAAGAGAAAGGAAATGAGAGAAAAGAAAAGTAAAAGGAAGGAAGGAAAGGAAAGAGCAAAGCAGTGAGAAAGACTTTCAGGCCAGAATTTTACTTCTAACCTAGCCCCGGTGGCACACAGCCCTATCACATGGATAGAAGGTGTTTGCAGCAAAGTCTTGTCGTCTCTTTTCATGCTAGAAATTGTTTTCTGTCTTTATAAGAGAAATTACCTGATTTACTGGGCACAAATTCCCTCTAAAATTGTTTTTATAATGTCTGTGCACTAAATTAACTGGAGATGACGGATAGATAGGCGGTGCAGGGGGAAGCCAGCCAATGGAAACTTTCTCTAACTTGCTTCTACAAAGTAACACATACCTATACATACACATACATAGATACATATTTGTCATATGTATATACATATATACACACACACACACACACACATATACATGAATATATACTATTATACTCATATACATGAGTGTATACTATTCAGTGTCTATGCATTATCTTGTCTAGATTACTTGTCATGAGGGATGACTGCTAAATATGTTTTGTGTTAAAAATTACAGCAATAAGATACTTATGTTGCCAATCAAAATCTTGAGAAAGACTGCTCTTGTTTTCACAGCAACTAAAGGTTTTTAAAAAAACATTTGTCTAAGGATCAAGAGGTGATGTTTGAGCAGAAGGCAACAGCAGAAATGCTCCTTTCCAGTGTACCCAGGAGGCCTTCTTCACATCAATAAAGTCACAATGAAGAACAAAAAGTGAAGCAGTTGTGGCTTCTTTTCAAATTGAATCATAATAACCATGATTTATCAAGTGCTCATACACAGAAGCTCTTTGCATCTGTAATAACTATAATAATCAAAACAATTCCATAAAATCATGATTATTCCCACGTTTGAAGCTGAGGAAATTTAGATTTCTAATACCACACAGTAATGGCAGAATTAGGACTTGAACACGGAACTGCTTGAATCCAAACCCAGTTCTGCCTTAGCCTTGTCACCTCAAGTACCAGCCCTGATTCCCTCTGTAGTATCTGTCTAATGCTGTGTTGAACAAAATCATAAGGCTTCAATGAGACTCAATGAAGGAAAGAGTTCTGTGATTGTCTAGTAATGTCTGCCTTGTGCATGGAAAGGGGAAGTGTCAGTACATGTTCCATGGGTTTGCCATTCCGACTTACACTATGTCACCTCCCTCCTTCGGGTATTATAACGTAAACTAGCTCAGAAAAATAAAAAAGGTTTAGGCTAAAGATTTGTACTGTTAACACCATAATGAAAACATCTTTTAAGTAAATCTGTTACATAAACAGGATGGGGAAAGTATAGGGAAATTCATTTAAGCTACTGAAAATGATGTTAGTAGAAATTTATATGCTCAATTAGAGATTATAACTACAAATTTTTCCTACCGTTACTTGGCTTTAAGTCTCTATGGATCATGTTGCTCAGGTTATCGTAGCAAGTAGTCTTAGGATTAAACCACAGAATGAAAAAGAGGGCTCAGAGACCTGTGCCAGAGGAATTGAGATGATAAAAGCTTTCCTCCTTTATCTCAATGGACCACATAAACACAAAGCCCCTCTGGCTAAGTGGAGGTAGGGCCTCACTCACTCACCCTCCCTATCATTCTCCCAATAAGACCTTGAAGGATCTTAGCAAAACCCTAGAGTTTTTAAAGCATTCATGTCTAATTTCCCTACCTTTTTAGACAAAGAAACCGAGGTTCAGAAAGGTGAAAGGTTTGAAATAGAATTCCCTTGAAAATTCTCACCCTTGGAGTTGTATTTTTCTCCAACTTAGATGTGTGATATTTGACTATAGTTACTTTTGAAACAACGGTTATTTACAAATACATTCAGGTCCCTTCACCCTAATTCTGTGTACCCCCGCTCCTACCCTAGTGCTTGGTTCTCGCTGTCTACTCTGCATGTACTGGCACTGCCTCCCTGATCCTGGCACCAAATTTCACTCTCTCTTTCACACACAACTCCTCTAGGAAGGAGTATTTAAAAACAGATCTCAGGGACATCTCCTGCCTCTTGGACACTATGGCTGCCCCTATTGAAAGCTCATGTCTTTCCATGAATATGACTAGACCTACACACAATGTATGATTTCAAAACAAGACGTTTTGCTATTTTCCTTTTTTTAATTGAAAAATGCTTTTATTATATAATGACCTTGAATAAATATTACATCTAATATTATGCTTATTTTTTATTATGTTGAGTGAGCCACTCTATAGTACATCATTAGTTTTTGATGTAGTGTTCAGTGATTCGTTAGTTGTGTATCATCACAGCACATTTTGTTATTTTCATTGTCACTTACAACGCTGTCTTCCTATGTATGGATTCATATAAAATAGCAAAATGCTGTTGCGAATTTCATTTTAGTTTTGATTCTGCCTATATATTTTTCTTCGAAGAACATCATTTTAAGTTCATCCAGTGGAGTTTAAAACTAAAAGGAAAGTGTTAAATGCCACCATGTAAAAACCATGAAATACAACAAGTGAGACCCAGAGTTTTTTAGTCATCTAATCTCTGCAAGATGTCAAAAGATAAAGAACCACCAAATACTGGTTACTTTGTATAAACTGCTGCTTTCTCGCTAGAAGACTAAATAAAACCGAGGAAAGTTATCAGCCATGCCATTGACATCATCTTGGTATCATTTGTTTGTTTGCTAAAGCAAACATATTTGAAACAAGTTTAAACACCTTTCCCACTGTCCTGGGTCACTAAGTGGTGAAAGGAAGGCAAAACTTTATATTAAACACTCTGCCTTTTCCCAGTTGACATGAGATAAATCATGTCAGATACTCGTATTCCCTAGCGCCTTGCATCTTGACCTGGATACTAATTTAGCAGATTATTAAGGTCAAAGCACCAAAATATCATTTCTTTAAAAAGACTGTTTGCCGTTAGTTAGAGGTCACTGTTTCACAACGAGCCTTGTCTACTGAGAAGGACTCCTTATATTTGTTTGAAAAGAGCAGGCTGTTTTTTTTCCAACATAAATATGCAAGCATAAGGCTGTTTCCTTTCCCAGGGCCATGGGCATGTGGATGGGTTTTGTCTGACCAGCATCCCTGTGGTCAGCTTGGCATTCCACTCGGAGTGACAAGACAGCTGGATTAATAACTAAGCTTCTCAGGCGCACTGGGATCAAAGTCGGCCTCGCCACCAGGCAAGCAGGAGAGATTGCTTTCAGCCAGGCTGGAGGAGAACTGAGGTCTGTGGTACACACACACATACACACACAGCAAGGACTTTTCTGCTTCATGAGACAAATGGAAAAAGTATGTTGTGGTTAAAAGTAAAGAGTTTGGTGTCAGAAGGCCTGGTTGGGCTTCAGTCCCGGCTCTGTCTCTTACCGGCTCCATCACCATGACAACTTACTTCACACGTCCAAACCTCAGTTTCCACAACTGGAGAAACAAGGATAATGACAGTACTTACCTCCTAGAATTCTTATGGAACATAATCAAGACCTCTAAAGTGCTTAGCTGAGCAACTGTCTCAGAAAACCACTCCCAGAAATCAGTCAGCAACACTGATGAGAAATACTCCAGGTTGCCCTGACATCTACAGAGCCACAGCCGTCACCTCCAGCCGACCCGGCCCTCATGGCGGCAGCTGACGCTCACACAGGGGCCCCGGTGGCTGCTCCGTCCTGATCCAACTCTCTCTGCTCAGGCACGTGGGGCTCCAAGGAGGATGGATGTGAGGTGAACCTCACTTCAACACTCGGGATATTGTGCTTCTAAGGAGCTTGGCAACCTAACCCAAATACTTATTTATAATGTTTATTTATAATAAATTTATTATAAATTATTACTTATGATGTTTACTTATAATGTTCCTTTTTTAAATTTAAACTTAATTAATTAATATATAATGTATTATTGGTTTCAGAGGCACAGGCCTGTGATTCATCAGTCTCATGTAACACCCAGTGCTTTTATCAGAATAAAATGGGCTCCAAATTTCCAACAGATGACTTCAAAATGATCGGGATGAAATTTGTTTGCCAGTTAGGACTTTATGGCTTCAGCAGGACCAATAGCAGCTTTATTGTGTCCGCAGCTCCTAAGTTATTCAAACAACTGGATGAAGTTCTTTAAACTGTAATGAATATATTTTATGAAAGCCTAGTAGTAGTAGTAGTAGTAGTAGAAATAAACTAGATTTATTGAATGGTAATTATGTGCAACAAAGCAAGCACTTGATACATATTATCTCATTTAATATTCACATTATCCTATGAGGAAGATTCTAGGGTTATGCCCTAGTCACAGGTGAAAAAACTGAGACTTATAGCACTTAAGAAACAATTCCAAGGTTGCTTATACACTAAATAGAAGAACCTAATGACTCTGAAGCCCAAGTTTTTGGCCACCACACTATACAGTCTGTCCCTATGGGGTGGGGGAGTAAGGAAAGAGTTTCACCCAAGACCAGAGCTACAGAGAGATCACATTCTTTCAAGGCAAAGTCTGCACTATGTATTAAATAATATAAGGAGATTCTACTGTTCTTATCATTTTAAAACCAAGCATAAGCATGCATTTCTTTACTATATTGAATTTGTATTACAGGAAATCAATAAATGGCCCCAAGATCCCAAATGGCCTTCTCATCAATCATTTTGGTGTCAAATATTTCATCTGTGAGAGTCCAAAAAGAGATGTCTTCCTAATCCCCAAATTATAACATTAGCACTGCTGGTTCACCTTACCCTGAAGCACGAGAGATTAGCTGGTACTAGGATGATGAAATGCCAAGTGGGATGAACCAGTGGTTTGATGCAACCCATCCCTCTCAACATTTTAATGCAGACTTTCAGGCTAAACTCTTGGCTGAGCTATATGGCTTCAATATGACTTAAATGACAACACAGAAGCATGTGAGTGCAATGTTTGCAAAGACTTTGCTTCCTAATCAAGCAGCAGTTGGATAACTCACCCCAACAAATTTCCTAAGAAATTCCCGAGAAGCCTGGATATCTGGGTTGGACAGTTCAATGAAATTTCCCATCATACCCTCTTCTGTAGCAGGTACTTCTTGGTAGAAAAGTTTAGCTCTGGCATAGAACTGCATCTCACCATTGATGATTTGACTTGTTAAAGCATACAATTTCACTGCAAATGAAATATTATTAATATTTATATGACAGAACAAGTTCATTCTTAATATACATTGAATTGTCTCTTAGAAGCCTGTGAATTTGTGCCGTGGAGGAAAGGCATCATAGTAAGAAGACCTAAGTTTGAGTTCTGGTTCAGAGGCTTAATATGTTACCTTAGCAAAACTTCTTAACCTCTCTGATCTTCAGGTATCTCATGCATAGTGGCATTTTTGTGACTTACTAACTCTATAGTTTAATGGAACTTTAGTTTATTACTGTATTTTCTAGAAGTTTAACAGCATTTAACATAATAGAATGAAGACGGTCACAAGTTCCATAGTGAGTTTTATCTTTGAGCTCCAAATGTTTTATGAGAACTTAATCATTAACCTTTACTTCTAATCACAAGGTACATTCAGGGTAGCTATTTTTTTCACCACTTTTTAGAGCAACTCATACTGAACTGTTTCTTTGTACCAACATTACAGAAGATGTGCTTGAGCTCTTTCTTCTGAAAATAAAGTAATAAAAAAGGATAAAAAGATTTGTTGAGCAACTATTCTGTACCAGGTAGTATATTAGGCACATTCACATATACTGTGCCACTTAATTATTTAAGAAACCATACAAGGTATTATTTTAAGACATTTATTTTTAGAAAAAATACGTACTCCCATTTCTGAAGAGTAAATCCGGATGTACGTGTTTTTTTTTTGTAGACAAAAGTGCACCTCTTTAGATATAAAATATTCTCATTAGGGGACATTCAGGAGGAAATTATAGAGAGTGGAGGAAAGGAAGGAAATTCTGATTCAAGTCTGTAGGCTGAATACATGCATTTATCTTGCCTTTCCCCATATTCCTCCCAATTTTTTTAATAAACTCAACACATAACAGTGAAGAAAATGAGAGGAGTGCCATGGTGGAATCATGATTTCAACAAATGTTTGAAAGACAAAAAGCAGATGGAACAAAGCTAAAAAATTGTTCAGTCTTGTATAGATACAAAAGGAAATAAGAGTTAGTCAAAAATCTCTCTGCAAGCCAACCAGTGAGAGGACAAACACACCCTCCCAAAAGCAACTAGCAGCACAGCTATAACCCTGGGTGAGGGAGTGTCTTCTTTAAAAAATTTTTTAATTCAATTAATTACCCAAGGAAACCTAAAGCAGTTAGTGTTGGGATCCTGAAAAATGACTCATTATAGCATATAGATGAACCCAAGCATCTCATCTGCTCACACAGATCAGAGTCTGGTAAGATCTTCCTATACATGGGGACACCTGGGTGGCTCAGTGGGTTAGGGCCTCTGCCTTCAGCTCGGGTCGTATTCCAGGGTCTTGGGATCGAGCCCCACATCGGGCTCTCTGCTCAGCGGGGAACGTGCTTCCCTTCCTCTCTCTCTGCCTACCTTTCTGCCTACTTGTGATCTCTCTCTCTCTGTCAAATAAATAGATAGATAGATAGATAGATAGATAAGATCTGCCTATACATGTATAGCTCTTGTCATCCTTTCTTTTCAGGGGAGACATATTTAACAGAGGAAACCTTCTCCATTACCTAGAATCATTGAAACTGGCCTTATCCCTAACTATGGATAAAAAATGATTTCCAAACACATGAGGGTAAAACAACAGTCTGAAAGAAAAAGATAGAGATAAGCCATTAGAAATGACCCAAAAGAAAATAGAAATAATTCAGGAAGTAGATGAGAATTTAAACCAAAACTAAACAGAAAAAAAATATAATCTTGGTGAGATATGAGAACTGGTGCATCCACAAACCAAAAATAAGATGCCAAGAAAGTGATAATTCAAAGAATAACAAAGAATTCTTAGAAATTAAAGTTTTGATTACCAAAAACTTTGGAATAGAGCATTGAATAAATTTGCCAGAACATAAATAAAAAGACAGACATGAAAAACTAAGGTAAATAGATTAGAGCTATAAAGACTTAATTCAGGAGACCCAAACATCAAGCCAATTAGAATTCTCAATAACTTCGAAATGGAAGGAAGAAAATTATTAAAGAAATAATAGAGGAAAATTTCCCAGAGCTGAAAGTGATTGTAGGGTCCAACAAATACTGAGCAACATGTATTTAATTTACACAAATCCTTAGGAAATTTCAAAACACAAAGAGTAATAATCCTAGAAATAGAAGATCCTAAAGTTGTTTAGAAGGGAAAAGGTGGTTGACCTTCAAGGAGGGTTGCCAGATTCAGCAAATAAAATATGAGACAAGCAATTAGTTTTGAATTTTATATCAACAATAAAAATTTCTTAGTATATGTATACTTGAAATATTGTATACTGCACAGGGCATACTTACACAAAAAATTATTCATTGAAAATTCAAATATATCTGGAGTTTTATATTTTATCTGGCAACTATATTCAAAGGAGTAGAATCAAGCTTACAACATAGGTCTCATCAGAGCACTGGGAATTATATGCAGCTAAATGAATCATTGAACACTCATCAAAAACTAATCATGTACTAAACAGTGGCTAGCTGAACATAATAAGAAAGAAAGAAAGAAAGCAGAAATAGAGAGAGAGAGAAAGAAGAGCTGAGACCAGAAAATAGGGTCACCTGGCTGGCTCAGTCAGTAGAGCATGTGACTCTTGATCTGGGGCTTGTGAGCTTGAGCAGCATATTAGGTGTAGAGATTCCTTAAAAATAAAATCTTTAGGCGCCTGGGTGGCTCAGTTGGTTGGACGACTGCCTTCGGCTCGGGTCATGATCCTGGAGTCCCAGGATCAAGTCCCATATCGGGCTCTCGGCTCCATGGGGAGTCTGCTTCTCCCTCTGACTTTCTCCTCACTCATGTTCTCTCTCACTGTCTCTCTCTTAAATAAATAAATAAATAAAATCTTTTAAAAAAAATAATAAAATCTTTAAGAAAAAAATAAATACTAGAAAATAAAGAAGGAATGCCATCAATATTCTGAAAGAGAATTATTTTGAACCTAAAACTTAATACCCATTCAAATGTGGAAGAATATTTACCTACCACGGATCCATTCTTCAGAATTTCTTGAAGCTATATTCCAGCCCAATCAAGATGAAAATCAAGACAAGGTATGTGTCAAAAGACAATGAAATTAACCCAGCAATCCAATGAAAAGAAATCCCAAAATGATAGATACTTATCAAATCTGGAGAGAAATCAGTCTTTATTACAACAGAAAATATAGGCTACAGAAACATAAGTTCATCCAGAAGTAGAATGAATTGGATTCTGGGCAAAAGAGAAAAAAAGAATCAAAGAAACATTAGTTATATTCTAAAGAAGACATATTTTTGTATCTCAACCATCTCAAATAAAAGATAGGTGAAAACTCCAAACAAAATATATAACAGTACAAAAATGTTATGATATAAAGCAAATAAAAAAACATAATTTTCAGTAAAAAGAGTATATGAGAATCTATTTAACCTTAACTGGAATCATTTTTATACAAGTAGCACCGAGGTTGTGAAATTGGACTAAGGCACTGCTTGGTTCTTGACTGAATAACAAATAGATAGTCCCAAATTTTGATTCTAAAAGTTGAAAATCCAACAAACACCAATTATAATGTTTCATTATAATATATTCCATCTATGGAGTTACACTGGTATTTTCTAACTCAAAGATGTTGGAGCCAATTTTTGGACCTTTGAATGGTCATGAGTTTGCTGAAAGGGATAGAAGAGTTGGGTCCAATGCACACTTTCTAGAGACTAACAATATTATATGCTGTAGTTCCATATATATTAACTGTTACAGATTTTTTAAAATACAAATCTTTTAAAAGAATTAAATATGTAGATGCTTTTTGCCATTTTATACACATATTAACAATAAATATGTGGCTCAATAAGTTCTACAGGGATGACAAAAATCAAGCCTAGCCATCCCAATACCATGAGGGCTCCAAATTCTTCTGTGTATCTCAGAAAACCAGTCTAGGAAATCACAGCTCATAGACTCTTCCCCAAGTTGCATGCTGCCTGGGACCACAAGCAAGCTAGAGCCCAGCACTCTCATTGATCCAGCCATACTCATCATCACCTGCTTAAGTCAACTAGTTGGTGAAGTCTATTAAAACCCTTAATCTGGAAATGTGAATGGTCCATTATGCCAGCAACATTTAGACCCCAAGTGAATGCCAAGCCCAGCAGGGGTCAGACTCAATAGGTAGGTTTTTACGGTTATGGGCTTCAGTTCTCATTTTCACCTAATTGACAGGAGCATTTCACTAAAACGATATATGAGGTGTCATGGCCAGCCCCAGGTTCCGCTCTCTTGGTAGCTCCCACAACAGTGCAATTTGACTCAGATAAGGTAATCAATCATCAGTTTGTGCCTTTTTAGTAAAGGAATACACTAGCAGCTCATTCTTGTAGGACCGCAATGTCTCTGTGAAATTTGGAGTAGTCTAAGACAGAGTTCTTGATATAGTTCTATTCGTTCTTGATATAATATGGTACTTATTTCCTGACCTACATTATGGGCTGAACTCCCAAGACCCTTGCAATGATTCACTAGTTACAAAAAGGAAAGTAGAATACATGTTAATTTTTCCTGAAGAAGAATTCAGATCTTGCGAACTCCCTAAGGAAAATTTTGTTAATAGCTAAGCGCTTATATCTGCTGAGTATCTTCTTGTCTTCTCTTTCCTTCTTCTTCCTTTTTGTTTTTCTAAACGGTTGGTTATAGTTTTTTTTTAGACTTTGTTCCAGATGTTAAAACTGTTTGTCAACTAAAAATTGATCTGGGAGAATAGGTAGGTTAAGTTGAGAGATTTAGTTTGAAATGATTTGAGATAGGATAATGGATCGTGTTAACCTTTTGTTTATAAACGGGGGAAAAAATCCCAATAGGAGATGGTTTTATGAATGGTAAGACCTTCCATAAAAGAGATTTACAGATGAGAACGTCCCAATTTAGCCATTAAAGAATTAATGGTAAAAATGGAAAGAAGGAAAGAGGGAAGGCAGGCAGGAAGGCAGGCGGGAAGGCAGGCAGGGAGGGAGGAAGTATCTAGGTACCATGGAATATTATTCAACCACAAAAAAAGGAAGGAAATCCTGTCATTTATGACAACATAGATGGACCCTGAGGGCATTATGCTAAGTGACAGAAGTTAAACAGGAAAGACAAACAAGGTCTGGTGTCTCAGAATACTAGAATACTTGTGATTATCAAGTCTTGGAATTGCCCTGAGGGGCCCTCTAGGTTTGATTTAGTCCTTGGATGCTTTAAGTATCTGGTGGTTTCGATCTCTAAAATAATGCGCTACCTACCCTAAAAGTTTTCGAGTGCTTCTTCTTTTTCAGCTGAGGGCTAGTTCAGTGGTTCCTAATTCTTTCCAGGCTTGATCACAAATGAGGTGACCAAAGGGAGGGCAGGAGGGACAACACACTTTCCCCGCTTCGGCAAGGACCTGCAACCCTACGCCATATTCTTTACCCACTTGGCTGAACATCTTCCCGACTCTCTTTCTTGAGTGTTCTACCTCACCTACTATCAAACTTTAGAAGTCTACATGTCTGGCTAAGATAGAGGGGGGAGACTCCTCACGGTGAGAGGTGCACTGGAACCATCAGACCTGATTCAGCAGTCGCCATGTGTCCTGTGCACCTCGTAGCCTATGGCGGTCTCTAGCACTCTGTTTCCACTTTCCGCAAAAACACTCTGTGTGGATCTCTCGCCCACATTGAATTCTTCAGGCTAAGGCTGTCTCTCACTTGTGTTTGCAACCTCAGCACTTACCATTATGCTTAACACATAGCAGGCCTCTTTTGAATATCCACTGACTAAATGAATATGGTTCACTTTCTGTTCTTGGAATAGCATGCAGGTTCAACAAAGGAGAGAGTGGCTAGAGGGAAAAGCTGACATAAGTGACACAAGTTACACTTTTCGTGTAGTTTCTATCTATCCTCCTAATTAGTCAAATCCACATAATGAAATGTAGTAACAGCCACTGACCAAACACGGACGTATGCACTACCTATGCTTAGCATTCAAACCTAACAGAACAGGTAAGATAGATGCTGTCACTTACGGAAGAGCGCAAGACAACAAGAGCTAAATTACCCAAGACTGAGTAGCTACTGAGAACACAACCAGAATTTAAACCCAGGTTGAGGGGCACCTGGGGAACTCAGTCATTGGGTGTCTGCCTTCAGCTCAAGTCATGGTCCCAGGGCCCTGGGATCGAGCCCCGCATCAGGCTCCCTGCTCGGCAGGAAGCCTGCTTCTCCCTGTCCCAGCCCCTGCTTGTGTTCCCTCTCTCGCTGTCTGTCTGTCAAATAAATAAATATTTTTTAAAAATAAATAAACCCAGGTCTATTTAAATCCAAAACCCGTATCTCATCCCTCTCATGCCATGTGTGCATCTAAAAGTCTGCTAAATAAAACAAGGCATCTGGCTCTCCATTTCTTTTTTTTTTTTTTTTTAAGATTTTATTTATTTATTTGACAGAGAGAGACCACAAGTAGGCAGAGAGGCCAGCAGAGAGAGCGGGGGAAGCAGGTTCCCCACTGAGCAGAGAGCCCGATGTGATGTGGGGCTTGATCCCAAGACCCTGGGACCATGACCTGAGCCGAAAGCAGAGGCCTTAACCCACTGAGCCACCCAGGCGCCCCTGGTTCTCCATTTCTTTAAAGCAAATAATCTTGCAGCGTCTGCATTGCAAAGGTAACAGCAAACGTTTGAAAACCTATCACTGTTCAGTGAGTTGTGCAGCCATGCCTCCACAGGAGTAAAATCAATTTGAAAAATACCAATAGTTATATGCTGAGTTTTGTTTGGCAGTCCCACGTGTCTTATGGGAAGTGTTTTTATTTGTTAACTCTGGCCTTTAACTGTGGTGCCAAACAGGTGACCATTGTTGCAATTTCCTCCTTAGAGACCGATTCCTGTCGAAAGAGGTAAGGGAAGGGGGAGGTACTAAAAATTGGTGGGTACCTCTTAGGCACCCGGCCTTATACTAAGCACTTTCATATTATCTATTTTATAGATATATACTCTTCATATTATCTATTTTAATCCTCATTATGATAACACGAAACTGGGGATAGAGTCATCATTTTGCCCATGAGTGATGAGAGACTCAGAAAGATTTAGTAATTTAATATCACTTGGAGATGACGCGTCATAGCCATGTCCTACCTCATCCGTATTCTGCTAAACTGTGGAACTCTGTTCCAAACGTGAAGTTAGACGAAGCCTTTAACAACGCGCAGGAGTAATAGACTCTCTCTCCATGTGTGATCAACAAATGGTCACTGACTTCTATGTACTCGGAAGTACACTGTGGGGAGCGCTAGAAGGATCCTTGAGGGGGCTAACCTGTAGAAACATCTCTGCTGGGCCTTAATAAGCCCCGTGAGCACTGCTTCACCAACTGGAGATGTATACAGTTGTTATTTCCTATTTGGTCGCCAACAACTACCTTCGGACAAATCACTCACCCCAAGACACCAAGTGTACTTGTGCTGGTATAACTAGGTTACATGAACCTACTCACTGGCCTGCCTCTCTTGTTGATTATCTCGGTACAAACCTAATGTTCCTGTCAACAAATAAACACAGTAAAACTTCCATCGCTGCCTACAGAACTCAAGTTGCTCTTTTCACTGGGAGGCAACATGATTCTGAACCTCAAAAAAAGGCCGACTCTGGAGTCAGACGGCCCGGGTTCTAACCCTGCTTCCTCACCCACAGCCATGTGACCTTGGATAGGTCCCTTAACTCCACCGCACATGGGCCCCACAGACATAAGGCACCAAAAGAACAGTACCACCTAACAGGCGCGCCGTCAGGAGTCACTGACTTAGGAACGTGCAAAGCACTGAGAGCAGCAGCCAGCTTACTCCCGTTTCCTCCTGCACCGTGTTGTGTTTGACACCACAGCCAAGCCGTTACAGGGGATTTGCATCACGCATGCTCTTGCTTCTCCACAAAATTCTGAATCTGGCCAAGGATATTCCAGCAAATGCCCCCATGACTGAATGTCCCTCACAGTGTGCTTGTGGGACCGGCCACCTAACGCAGGCAGCTGGAAGGAGGAAGGCAGGAGAGAAGCAATCAGAGAGTCTGGTTAACCACCGTCCTTCCCACAGTTACCCCAAACAACAAACTCTCTCGGCAGGCCCTACAGTAGCCTTTCCCTAACCGTTTAAAAGAAGGGCTTTACTTTCATTTCTACGAAGTTTTGAAACCACCAAAGGAGGGGAAGCCAATTCCAAGACACGTGAGCGGAGCTGAGGAGAGAGCGCATCTACTGGCTGAGTTTTCTTTTCAAACTAAAAAGCTCACTATCCCCTGCTGCCTGACTGCTGCCTGAAAAGTCCCAAACAAGTGCGCTGAGCTTATTGTCTTTGGTAATGCCTGTGCTAGGGAAGACCATCTGGTAACATTAGAAGAGGCCTGGCTCCAAGGAAGAAAAGGAAAACTAATCCTTACTGAGTATTGGCTATTTACTAAGTGCAATTGCTTTTAATGCTTCCAACTGCCCTGAGGAAATTGATACTCAAAGACTTTAGCAACTTCCAGAGGTGACTTTCTCTATCAGGAGCAGTGTCAGAATTTGAACTCAAGACTTTAGTGACCTGAAATTAATTATTACTAGGAGGCCACATGATCTGCTGTGAACAGATACGGAGTTCTTTCTATGTGCCAGGAACCACGGTAAATGTAAAATTCTGTAGATAGAGAAGAGGACAAGATGAATGAGTCATGGGAACTAGAGTCCCATCAGAGAACTAACATAGGTAGGTACATGCGTCCCATAAATAGACGTTATAATCACCTAGGGGAGAAAACCAAGGGTTAAGTAAGATAATCACAGGTCTGGGGAAGACTTGTGATTGGATGAAAGTCATACTAGCAGGCGAGACACACGTGCTGGTTCCTTTCTGCCCCTTGAAATTAGCTTAGAGTCTCCTGGAGGTGCTTTCACATCTGTCGTGAGAAGAAAACACTGCAAAAAAAAAAAAAAAGCCAAGTATTCATAGGGCTGACAGCTTGCCTTTCTTGTAACCTTAATTTAAACCTTTTAAGGATTAATAAAAAATTATTTGTTGATTTGCCTTCATTACCAGTTTATAAAATTCTGAAGAACAGATACTGCGTCTAATTGTTTGAATCTTCTCCAGGACACTGAAGAGCTCTTTGCACAATGACAGAGTTCCATTAAAGTCTCTGACACTAAATTGAACTCATCAGAAAGCAGAAGTGTCTGGTGTTTCTATCTCTAGAAACCAGTGTTTCCCCCTGGCAGAAGCACTTACCAGAGACCACACATGCGTACAGTATGCGTGTTGCTCAACATCCCTGTAGTTAGACAGGGCCGCGCAACTGGTTCCGGGCAATGGTCTCTAAGTAGATGTAATGTATGTCCTTCTGGGACAAAATATTTATGGGCTATTAGGGAAAACTTCAGCTCCTAGCTTCTCTTAACATAGTGACTAGCAGTGTTCTCAGCGGTGGAGCCTCTGTCATCCTAGATCCCCGAGAGCCTATGTGGAACACAGCCTCCACCCCCATAATACTTGTTGAAACGATACAGCAAAACGTAAACTTTTATGTTTGGCCATTGAGATTTTAGGGTTAGTTTGTTACTGCAGGATAGCGTAGTGCATACAGACTAAAATAGCTCCCAACTGCTAAAATCAAAGAGACACCGTGGATGGGGCCACCTCGGTTACTCTCAAGGGAAACGAATGCCTGGGCTGAATCACCCCAGTCAGAGAAAATAAGCAGTACCTGTTCTTGGAAAACTGACTAAGTGAGACAGATTTGTCTTTGGCTTAGAAATGCACTAAGGTTTTCAAAGAGTGTTAATGGGAACTGATGGGAGATATCAAAGTGCCTCAGGAGCCATTCGTGAGGCTAAGAGGACAAAGCAGGGCACACATCCAGTCCCCAACCCTAAAGCAGAAAATTTGCACTTTTTCCTATTTCACACTGGGCTTCTATAGCAGATGCTGTCAAAACTTTGTTCTTATTAATATTTTTGGTAAAGACTGAAAATCACTCATAAACCATCAGCACACTCACAGAGGAGAAAAATCGGTATAATCAGAATGACTCTACTAATTAAAAAAGGGATTGAGACCAAACGTAAATCATACTCTCCTTTTCCCGAATTAATTTTCAACTGATTTTCAGAAGATACTGTTTTATTCTTCCTTCTTAACTCATCTTCAGCTACGTTCAGAGGGGTAAATCTCTCTCATAATTATCTTTAACATTTGGCAGCCGTCTGCCCCTTGGTGAGTATCTTAGTAATTTTAAGTGATAGCTCTTCCCAGTCTACGGCAGCTCAGCCACTAAGATGTTACTGAGATGTGGCACACACAGGCTTTCAAAAGTGTCTCTGGAAAAGCAGCGCTCTGACGGTGTGTGGAACAACCAGGACAGCCTCACCTTCCAAAGGGACTGCTCTAGTTTTTCCATTTGGATACAAATGAGACGCATGACTCATCCTTAAAGAATTACTCATGGGCCGTGTGACCTACAGGAAAGAGCCCATGTCTTAGTTTCTTGCTTTGCTATCTGAATGAGATCTGTGTCGGTTAGATTTCATCATCTCTGAATTTTCTATTCCCCATTTGAAAAAATAAGACGGGGGGCAAGGTTGCAAAGGTGGGAAGAGAAAAGTGATCATATTATCCCATCCGTCCCACGGTGTAGCTGTGAGGACCAAACAGAATCATAAATAAGGAAATTCTTAGGAGGCATTGCGTAAGATGAAAGCATCTGTAGGTCTAGAATTAAAGATCCCTTCATAAATGGATTTATAAAAAGAAAAGTTGGTAGGCTGCTAACAACTAGTTTCTTGAACGCAGTACAAAGAATTACGTAGCTCCTACCATGTCTGGAAACCCTGGCCACATCAAGTGCACAAAGGGGCTTTCAGACAGCGTTAAGAAAACAGACTGGGGCGGATACATACTGGTCCTGCTTTCGTTGGGAGAAAATATAAATCAAAGGGGGGACACTTCACTCTTTAATCACAAGTTATTTCCTCTTCGGCACAGTTAAGGGTTCCTTGAAATAACCCCATTCACAGAGGCTAAGAAAAGTAGTGGAGCAAACCTGATAAGCTTTTTATTGCCCTATTGTCCAATTCCCTGAAAACGGGAGGAAATAGGAAAAAGGGAGACAGACCACTGCCCCAGGTTTTTTGTTAATATTCAAAGACCAGACTAAAACCTGCTCCTTTTTGGTTCTCTATTCCTGTGACTCAGGAAAGCCAGAAAGGATCATGTGGAGTGTGGGCTCATGTACACACACACACACACACACACACACACACACACAGAACAAGGACACCTCGATCTATTACCGTTTAGTCTTTCTTTTTATCTCTTAGCTGACATATTACCATGTTAATACTCTCATCTTTGTTACCTAATTTGCCCCCCTCTCAATTGTGGCAAATATTTTAAAAGTTCTTCAAAACTCAGGAAATGGATTTCTGTAAGCCTGGTAGTCTGGCAAACCGACACCCAGGGAAGAAAATCACAGTTCTTGACAGGGCAAGGGTATCGCAAAATAGAGACCCAACTTTCCAGGCAGCACCTGATCTTTGCACGTTGCAAGAAAGAATGCCATGAAAACATTTAAGCCCCCTGACATCTGTTGCAGGTTCTTTTTACATAAAAAGTGTCCTTGTTCTAACTTCTCTTGCTGAGGTCTCAGGACCTCACAAAGTCCCCCTTTCTTGTCCCTTATCTAGTAGCTCTGACTCACTTACCCAGGGGAATTTTTTCCAGCAGGTAGAGATAGCTCTGAAAGAAGTCACTGCGAATGGCTTTGTGAAGGATAAAGGACATGCTATGTCGACAGAGTTCATCGTCGGTCTTCTGCCAGCGGGATCTAAAGGCAAAATGGGCTCCCAGGTGGGCCATGGAGAGGGGGCTGATAATTATTCCTACAGAGAAAGGGAACTTGCCTGGCTGTTTCTTTGAATTAGCCTTCTCTTCCGACACGAACTTGAGACTGTCATTTTAAACCAGCCCCTGTCCATCTATATCAGGAGAGGCTGTCATGGGGGCGTGGGGGAGGGGCAGCAGACTCGGAAGGTCAAGCTCCTGGCACATCCCCCGTCTAATGACTTGGGCGACACCGCTTCAAGCCAGCAGGTGCTAAGTAAAGATGAAAACAGGCTGAGTGAGATCCTGCTTCATCCAGGAAAAAGCAACCTTCCCTCTTTACTTGCCACTTCAAACCGGGAGGAGCACAACCCGCTAACACCCTGACTATTTGCTTTAATTTGATTCCTAAATTGGAACAGCCTAATTTCCATTTCAAAGCATAGGAAATATTTTGCAGGAGATTCTGTTTCCTGATTTCCATCACTTGTCTTGGAACACAGAATCCTCAAGTTACAAGGACCCTTCAAAGTCATCCTAGCCAACCAGGCTCCTCCCATCAGGGCAATCTCGCCCAAATCTTTTCATAGAGGTGGATATGCATTTCCTATTTTAGGATTTTTCAAGGGATACAATTACATGAAAACCTGTTTTGATATTAAATACCCATCTCTGCCAGCAAACCAAACACTCCATCTAGCTTGCTCTAAACAGCGCCTCATCGTGTACGCCTGTTCCTTCTTCTCTCTGTATCATGGAGATGATTTTCCTCATAAGTACTCAGTTGGTTTCTACTTCTGATCGTCCCTCTGGGTCCATTCTCCACTCTTCCCACACACTGTGTACCTCAGAGGCTGACCTGTATGGACAACGCCAGAGGATTCTTTGCCTTCTCAGTTCTAGTTGGGTTCGGCCAATAGGTAGTGACAGCAAGAGACTGGAGGAGACCGAGCTGATATATTTATTCCACGGGCACTTTCCCTGTGGAGATGCCACAGGCTGACTGCTTCCTTCGGTGGAAAGTCACAGCTCCAATCTGGCATCTTCTCATACAGACATCTTGTCCTACTTCTGCTAACTGCTCCCTCCTTTAAGGCTTCAACCCTTGGGGCAGTGACGTGTCAGGCTGCCACAAGCCCTGGAGTAATGCACTATTCCTTGAAGTTTTGCTGTACTTATCTACACCTTTGTAAATAGTCCCTTTATTAAACCCACTCAAACTCTCAAAGTGCAAATGCCATCTGTTTCCTATAGGAAACATGACTACCATTTTATCCCCGTAATGTCCCTAATAGGAAAGCTCATAAGAACTCAATAGTCTATTGGACCCATATCATGTGTGACCCCAGACCACCCACCAACTCCAAAGGTAGTAGATACACACACACACATACACACACACACACACACAGATAATCCAATGCACACAGGATAGGCAGCCTCTAAGATGGCCCCTTCTCCTGCTTGATATTCACACCTTTGTGTTATCCTCCTTCTTCAAAGTGGGATAGACTTACTGACTCACTTCTAAAGAATACAATATGGCAGACATGACAGGATGTCACTCCCAAGATTAGGATATAAAAAGACTGTCTTGGACATTTTCTTTTGCTCTGTTGCTTGCTTGCTCTGAAGGAAGCCAGTGCCTGTTGGGAGCAGCCGTATGGAGAGGCCCCAGGGCAAGGAAACTGTCTCAGTGTAACAGGCCTGGAGTGTAAGAGGAGGAACTAGAATCTACCAATAATCCTGAGTGAGCTTGGAAGACCTTCCCCCAGCCAACTTGGTTAAAAACCCCTGAGCCAGCTAAGCTACACCCAGTTGCTGACCTACAGAAATAAATGTCTCTTCTTTTAGACCCCTAATTTTGGAATAATTTGTTTCAATACAGCAATAGGTAGCTAGTTCACACATCATCAATGGATGTTTGGTAAGTTGTGGAATCCAACCATGATCTTTTCTTACATTTAATTTACATGTTAATCTTACAAGGAAATAAGGATTCATGTGTTTGTCTCGGACTTATTTTCCTAAGCTTCTACTTTCCCATTTCCACTCCATCCATCTCAAGGAACAGCCATTCAATGTTGATGAAGTTTTCCCCCACCCTGGCTTCAGGAATTACCCTAACTGCAATCCAAGTTATCCATTTTCCCCTTGGTGCAGTGTGTGGTTCATGAAAGGGAGCAACATCCCATCCTGAGCTAATCAATTCAGTGTTGTCCCAAGTCCTGTTTTCAGTTGGAAGCTGATACTTTATCTCAATCTATTGTTGTTAATGCCAGCTTCAGTTGGGTGGATGAGACATGAAGTCTCATCTAACACAAATACCATCCTGCCTCATTTATACTCAGTTCTCATGAAGATGGAGATAAAGCAGATGATACCAAACAGAACAGAGAAACCAAGTGAGCATTTCATGGTGTTGGGGAAAAAAAGATTTGACTAAGTTAGGAGCTCATTTCTACCACTTGGGAAACCTTGATGAATTCTTAGTCTCACTTCCCTCTTTTGTAATAGGAGGATAATGATAATAGCGTATATCTCATATAATCATCATGAGGACTAAATATAATTTGTTTAAAACAGTGCCTGGCGCAGAGTATATTTTCAGTAAGTGCTAGGGATTATCAGTATGATCTTTGGAAGGAAGTTATAGGTCTTGAATCCACTTTGTTCATATGGCTCTTCTTGGGTTTTTTTCAGTGTGACGCTGCCTCTTACCCACCATGAAATTTCACCACCTACCCAGGACATTATTTGTACTGGATGCATTTCTAAGTTGAAAAGAAAATAAATCCAAATGAAATGTGCCATTAGAGCTCATTCATCTATCCTTCAGAATTTTCCATTGCTGTAGGGAAAACTAAACATCAGCAAAAGAAAACTAAAGGATTCTCCTTTGTTACTTGCGTTTGTCAATACATCTAATAGGAGGCAGGTTCTTAACCTCAACAGCAGTGATGTCTTGACTACATTTCATATGCTGAAAAGGTCGGGATATTTCGTCCTCGGAGAGAGACTGGCAGTCACTGACCTCAGCTACCCAGTATTCTTTATTTTGCAATGGATATTGGCAAGTTTCTCAGTTTTTACATAAAGAACTGATTTATTTCAGTTCTTTATGGGCATTAATTACTTGTGTTTGAAGAAAGCTTATTAAGTGCTCTAAGATCTCTGTATTTCGAACCTGTAACTCCTGAGTGCGGATGAAAGACTGATTGGTCTACAAGATGCCTTGTCAGCTTCTGTTTATCTCTGTGAGTCACGTTACATTTTGTGACTATTTCTCATACTGGCACAGCTGGTACCAGTTTCTGGCTCATTGCATTTGTTTCCTTATGCAAATAATTTTTCCTTCCCGGCTGAAATGCTCTATTTGTTACCACCTCACACCACTCACCTATATTCACAGAGAGAGTGAGGTTACGATCTAGATCTTTACCACAGGCATCTAATTTTCAGGCAGGAAAGGAAAGCCACGAATTTAGAAGAAAGAAATATATGGTAACAAGAGAAGGTGGGAACTCCGAATTTATTCAGATTGCTTTGCCTGCTCACAAGGGATCATGAAGAGGGAGCCCCAGAAGTAAAAAAAGATAAAGGAAAAAATATATATAGAAAACATATTCACTCAGCAGTATGATAAGCTAAATATTTTGGAAATCTCACAAAATGTAAACTACCTATCAAATTAAAATTCCATACTTGAGACTGAAAATTCAGCAAAGTGGACAAAATAAAGATATTTTAGGTCAAGACTGAATTTATCATTCAGACACTTACTGAAAATTTAACTTAAAAAGTCCACTTCAGGAAAAGAAAATGAAGACAGTGTATAATTAGTACAGGAATGGGTAAAAAGATTACTAAAACAGGATAAAGCACCCGAACAAATCTATTCATATATACTAAGTTGATATAAGACAGAGAGAGTATTGAAATAGAGAAAAAGGTATTTTCAGTAAGAGTCCCGATGTTGTACAAATTGGATCCCTACCTTACATCCTGCACAAACCAACTCCAGGTGGATTGAAGACTTAACTGTGGAAAAGCACAGCTCTGAAACTCTTTGAACAAATTATAGGAAAACATATTTAGGATACCAGAGGAAAAAGAATACCTTTTTTAAGATGCAAAAAACAAAACCACAGGGGGCACCTGGGTGACAGAGTCACTTAAGCATCTGCCTTTGGTTCAGGTCATGATCCTGGGGTCCTGGGATGGAGCGAAACGTCAAGGTGGGAGGTCTGCTTCTCTCTCTGCGCCCTCCCCTCCTTGTGTTCTCTCTCTCTCAAATAAATAAATAAAATCTTTTTTTAAAAACCAGGAAAATAATTAATTAATTTGACTAAATCAATATTTGAATAATGAACTTCCAGTCACCAAAAGAAACCAAAAAGAAAGTGAAAAGTCAGCTAACAAAAAGAACAAAAAAATACTTAGAGCATCAGTAATCAATAAAAATTGGTGTACTAAATAAAAAGTTCTTACAAAAGAATAAGAATAATACAAGCAATCCTATAGGGAAAAAGATGAAGAATAATATAGACAGGTTGGCGGCTAAAGCAAGGCTGAAGTAAAAGCACCTGAATGAAGATTCCCAACCTCAACCCAGGGAGGTAGACTTAGACAGCTAAAATAATAACCCAAAATCAGTGAAATTAAACTTAGGATAGAGTCATCACTGTATAGTCTCATATACAGGTTTTAGTGAAAATTAATCATGAGATTACAGGATAAGTAATTCTGCTTGATGAAGTCAATGTTTCTTTCTGCTAACATGGGCACGGAAGCAGACTTGAAGAGAGAATGAGACAGCAGGATGAGAAATGTTCAAAAAAGGAGCAACTCAAACTGATCACCAGGCCTCATTCCTCCTTAGACTGGTCATACAGAGAGTTTGCCTCTTTCTTTATCTTGTTTTGTTTAAGAAACAGGGACCCAGTAAATACCACTGATTATAATTTGGAAATTATGGTCGTTAAATAAATGGTATATTTATGACCAATAAATATAAAATAAATGGTATATATAATAATACCAAATCATATTAATACCAAAAATAAATGGTATATATAATGACCAATAAAATGGTCATTAACAAAGCCTATTACCTGACTGTGGCTGGAATAAATGGTACAAGAGTCAAGTTTCAATGACTATTTTCATGTACCACAGAGCTTCATAGAGTACAGAAAGGCTGTCTGTTGGGTATATAAAACAATTAGATTCGAGGTTAGCAGACAGGTTTCAACCTCACGTTCCTCATTAAATTAAAATGGAATTTGAGGTAAGTGACCCTTTGCAGCTGAAGAAATATTTAAGCCCATAGTTTTCAGGTCAAGTCATTCAATTTAACAGATGGAAAGGCTGGAGTGGCCCTTGAAGGGCTCCTTCCTGTCTTCCTGAGGAGAAGAAGAATTCAACTGGGCTGCCTAGTTCTCATTAGGGGGTTTGATTCCCCAAGCATTTAAATTAAAAAATATATATATATTCACATCTGTAATAAAGGGAAAAAATGTCCCTGCCTAAAACATCTGTTTGGGGTATGAGTGTGTGTACTTTTCTCTTTACCCTCACTTAACGTTAGTTAAAATCATAAAACATTATATAAAAAGTATATATGTTATTGTATTATAGATAATATAAATTACAGGACACTCAACTTCTTATCAAAAATCTCCTTTAACACATCATGAAGTTTGATTTCACATAATTTCCATAATTTCCTATTTCAAAAGGACTTTGAATAGGTAGAAGTGCATAGAACACTATCTAGACAAATCAATCTTTGCACATTTCCCTTAACCAAAAAATACTAGATAATAATTGATATAATAAAATAAAATTATACTTCTTTTCTTCATCTTAGTTGAAGAGTTAATAAGTATGATGAAGTCTCAGATTGACATTTCATGTTTCGGTTTTCAACCCATATTTTCTGTTTCAATAGGAAGACATGTTGAGGAAAGATGTTGAAATGTGGATTGGAATGTAAAGAGAATCTGCCGTATCAGTACTAATAGGTCTTCTTGAAAGAGTAGGGGCTGCGTACGATGAGGTGAACAAGCAAGTAGACTTGGCGTCCCTAGCCTCTCACGGGCCAGAAGAGCAGACTTGAATCTTTATACGTCAGAATTCTGTGTCGGCTTACCTTTGAGAACAGTGCCGTGTGCCCGTCTCCTCCCTTCATCACACTTCCCTTCTACCCGATATCCTGGCGCCTACTTAATTTGCCCCTGGGTTTCTACTCAACAAAAATGTTCTCATAATTACATGAGCCTCCATATTTACCCCATCGTGCATTTAGCAAACTGGGTTTGAGGTCAAGCATTCTATGTACACTAGTCTCTGATACTGTGGAACTGAACATAGGTCAGGACCAGAGAGAAATTTTTAGGAGCCCTAAGTACTAAAAGGAATAAGCTGCCCCATCACAATATATACTACAAAATAAAATATTATCTCTCTCTGGACTAAAATAAGCATTCATGTTACCACCTAATGCTATCAAATGTAGTATACTGTGCAAGCTTCAGATTATTTTTTTCTTTTTAAGAATTAGACAGTTATAGAAATACAGTGAGGATCTCTTCCCTAACCTAATTGCTCTGCTGCCTTCCTTGGAAAATATGTATATTAAGGTGGTTAATACATATTAACTATATTAATATATATAAACTACACTAGTATATATAAACTACCTTAGTTAATAAACTACATAAATTAATATAATATATACACACACATATATGATATGTATATATCAGCTAATTCCATGAAATGCAATGATAGCAACTCCAGCTTTCATTCTCACTTCGAGTTCCCTTCTCCTTTCTGGGGCCTTGAAATTTCCCCACTACTTTTAAGCACAAGAAAGTATATAAAATTTGTAATTATTGTCAGGTGCTATAAAACATACCATAGACTGGGTAGCCTAAACACAGACATTTATTTCTCATAGTTCTGGAGGCTGGGAAATCCAAGGTGCAGGTACAAACTGGTAGACCCATTCTTTATTTCTAATACCTAGTACTCAGTCATGGTTTAATCCATTCAAGAGAGCTGACTATGAAATGGTGGAAAAGGTTAAAAAAAAAACTGTCATATTATCAGTAAAGTAGAGAGACAATCTTATTGTTACAAATTTCCATCTCAAATTATTTTAATGAGGCTCTCCTGTGGGAGAGGAAAAAAAAAAAATACCTCTAAAATGTGCAAGCTGTCCCGGGCCTGGGAAAGCAGACACGAAATAGTTGAGATGGCCAAAGGTTGTCACTGGGGACCAGGGATTAGAACCTGGTCAAAGCAGCAAATAAAAAAAATTTAAAAAGCTCTTAAAAGAACCTGACAAGGGAAGCTTAAATCTTATTTAAGGGGTTGGGTTGTACTAAGCCTTGAAAAATTCAATCCTCTGGAGGACTATATCTCACTAAGAAAGCTCCATGTAAGTTTATCATGTATCCAACACCTAGACATTGGGCCTTGGAGACCACTAGGATAATATTTCCTCTGGTTTAGCACTGAAGCTAGGAAGTGACATTTGTACGAGGCTGACTTTAAACTCTAGGGCTTTTCTGATTACAAAATGATAATTCGGAGGGCAAGAAAAGTGCTTACTGCAGAGAGAAGTCGCCATGATTTATAGGGGTTGGACAGTCTTCCTTTTTCACACAGGGTAACTTTTTAGACCAAATGTGTTTTGCTTTTCCTTTTGTTTTTAACCAAAGTTGTCTTTTGATTGATATGATAGATAGAACATATTTGTTTTAGCTCCACCATGTCCAAAAGAATGATTGTATAAATCCTGGTTACAGGCGACATCGCAGTTCATTTGCACGCATCACACAGAAACGTTAGCGTGAAATGCCAGAGTGAGGCTCGGGTGAGCCCCGCAGCCTCACTGTCTGGCCCTTCACTGCACAGACTCCATAGAAGACTCTCCAGCTGCTCTGGGTCTCTGATGAAAGCCAGACAAAAATGGAGTGATGCTGAAAAGCTGTCCCTCCTTTGCTCCTGGTGCATCTATCAAGATCTCTGGGATCACTGTGAAAGCTCCTATCATTCCAGTTATAAAGGGACTTTGGGTGAATTAAATATGTAGTGACAACCAACGTCATAAACTACTTGACTCCCTTGGGTCATTTTTCCGGGCTGACATTAATAATGCTTTGGCCAGCAAGTATATTTTGTGCAGTTGGGAACATAGATGGGCTCAGGGATGTCATGTAAAATAGTGTGTCTGTTAGCACCCGCATGCGGACATCCAGGCTATCTAGAGAACAAGTGAGGCAGACTTGCATGTGACGCCAAATTAAACCTTCTAACTGTCGTTCCACTTTATAACTGCAGGCTGGAATCCTAATTGACTCATCTCTTTCATAAATCTGCAAAACCCGCCAGTGGTGGGACTGAGTAACAGATGAGGGCTACATCACAGCAAATCCATCACCTCTGGTAGAAAAACAACTCCTAGATTTACTGACGAGGCCAGGAAAATCATCATTATACAGAGAATTCTTCCCTCTCAAAACAAAAATGAATCCTGAAACCAAATGCCAGAAGCCCACCATCAGCCAGAAGATTGTTTTACACGTCACATATTCTACAGAACAAGCCGAGAAACCTGGTGCAAAGAAACTCCTGGTGGCAACGCACTCATGCACGCTCTCTCTGCTTTGCTTCTGCCGTTTTTCCATCGCTCATTCCCTGTTCCCTCCACATCTCCTACACTTCACTTTATCTGGACTCTGGAGGTTTCATCAAGGCCTGAAAGTCGTCATAGGTTTTTGAGGTCTGTGAAAGTTCTATATATACTCAAACAGTCTTAAAAATTAGGATATACACATTTTTAGGAAACCATGAAGATTGGTGTTCCTTAAGCAACTCTAGAACCACATTTAAAATCAGCATTAACCAAAGCGAGACCAGAATAATATAAAATTGAGAGTCATTTTAATATTAATTAATGTTAATATTCAATACAGTGATTGAAATCAAAATTCCAAATTTGAAGAGCTGCACGAAGCACCTATTAACAAAGGAGGACCAGCAGAGGAGCAGGTGTGCAGATCAGCCAGGACTCTGTAGACTTTACCACATATCACCAGAGGGAGAGGGAGGAAACCCTAAAGCTTAGAACACCTATAGTTTGGAGGAACTGTGGAACATTGGTGGTTGGATAAGAGCTAATATGGAATAAAACTGTCTAAACACCCTGTTCTACACTTATGTATCCATTTAAAAATAGGATTTTGATTACCTGCCACGATCCCGACACTGTACATGGCACCAAGGGTCAAGTAGTGAACAAACCTAATCTCAATCTGTTATTCTCATGGACCTTACAGCCTAGTGGGGACAACAGGAGTTGGCCCGATAATCACAGACACATGAAAGCATATCTCTATGATGAGTGCCAAGGAGAGACACGCATGCCATGACCGCCCACCAGAGGTGGATATATTCTAGTCAGGGAAAGTTCCCCTGGGAAAGTCACCCTTGAGCGGATCTCTGAGGAATAAGCAGGACTTAACTAGATGCATAATTGGAGAGAAAGATGGCTGCCCTCCTCTGCAGCAAAATTGAGGGCACTTGGCTGGCTCAGTCAGTAGAGCATGTCACTCTTGATCTCAAGGTTGTGAGTTCAAGTCCCCCACTGTGTATCGAGATTACTTTAAAATAAATTTTTAAAAAATGAACTGTAAATGACAGTATTTCTCGTTTTTTAAAGCATAACTCACTGACTTAATAACTGTTAAGACTATGATTAAGAGATATTAAATGAATGAATGAGTAGTTCCTTTTCTCCCCAAGCTTACTGAGGTATAATTGACAAATAAAAATTATATATATTGAAAGTTTCCAACATGTTTTGATGAATCTATACACTGTGAAATGTTTATCTGTCCCCTCACATAGCTATTTGTTTATTTACCTGTGGATTTGGTGAGACTAGTTAAGCTCTAGCCTTAGTAAGTCTCAAGTACACAGTATAGTGTTGTTAACTACTGCCACCCTGCTATGTACATTAGATCTCCAGAATTTATTCATCCTGAATTTCTGAAACTTTAAAAGTTTATATGCTCACTCCCCAATGAATCAAAGAGGCTCAAGCCCCTGGCCTGGCTCTATTTCCAGGCTCTCTCCCCGCTTGGTTGGAATGTGGCTTTGATCCAGGGGCAAATTTAACAAAGAAAGGCAGGAAGAGTGTTCCTAGAAGAGGGAACAGCTTATGCCAAAGCCCTCTGGCTCAAGCAAGAAGCAATGTCTGCAGAGCTTTACAGACTGTGTCAGAGAATTCTGTCTTAATTCTAAAAATGTGGAAAGCCTTTGGGCTTTAAGCAGGGAGGAAGAAAGAGATGGGGCTGACATGACCAGTTCTGCATTTTGGAAAGGCTATCTAATCTACAATACAGAAAAGAAAGAAAAGTAGTAAAGTTGTAAAAAGTTTGATTGTGTACACAGCATTTGTCTCAGATATACTACTAAAATAAAGGGCTTCTGTCATGTTACACAGAATAAGTATATAATAATCACTTCCTCATTCATTCATTCAAATGATATTTATGGTGCATCAACAATGTTATCAGGCAAGTAGACTATGCGCTCTGTCCTCCTAGAGTTTACAGAATTAGACAAAATATAAACGTGAATAATACAGCTTGTGAGAACCCAATAAGCACCATGGAACAAGAAAAAATAAAGCAGGATAAGGGGAATTGAGAATGAGAAGAGAGTACAATAGCATGGAGTTTTACACATGATAATCAGAATAGTCTTTGAGAAGGTGTGTTTTACACAAAGACTGAAAGAGGTGAAGACATCCACCTTGCTGAGTCTAGGTCAAAGGCTTTCTGGCCAAAGGGCAGCCAGTGCAAAGTCTCTAGGACATTAGCATATCTGCCATGTTTGTGGAACCCCTAGGGGTCCAGCATGCCCAGAGCAGAGTAAACATGGGGGAAGAAGCTAGAGATGAAAACAGAAAACTGGGCCTTGAAGGACATTGGCAATCCTTTGAGTGAGGTGGGCATTCACTGTAAGGTTTTGAGTGGAGACTTCTCAGGACCTGACTCCTTTTAAAAAGTTCACCCTGCTGCCATTGTAGACAACAGGCTATAGCAAGGCAAGAGGAAAGTGGGGATACCAGTTAAAAGGTTTCTACAGTGAAGCAGGTGAGAGATGACAATAGTTCAGACCATCATCACTGGACTTGTGAATGGTAGCAGTGACAGTTAGAAGAAATAATAAAAGGTTTTCAAAATTCTGAGAAAAAAATTTCAATACTAAAATGCTAATACTCGCGGCGCCTGGGTGGCTCAGTGGGTTAAAGCCTCTGCCTTCGGCTCAGGTCATGATCTCACGGTCCTGGGATGGAGCCCTGCATCGGGCTCTCTGCTCGGCAGAGAGCCTGCTTCCTCCTCTCTCTCTCTGCCTGCCTCTCTGCCTACTTGTGATCTGTCTCTGCCAAAGAAATAAATAAAATCTTTTAAAAAAAATAAATAAATAAAATGCTAATACTCAGCCCAACTATCAATTATGAAGTATAGGAAGAATATCTTGCTGTGGAAAAAGGCACCAAAAATTACCATGCACCATTTCACAAGAAGATACTAAAAAATGTGCTATACGAAAATGAGAGGATAAACCAAGAGGAGATACGGGATTTTTAATTCTAAATAAGACAAAACCCTAGCAAACTTATTTGAATAAAGAGCACAACAGGGTCATGCATTTTTTAAAAATGCATAATCCTTTTCTAGCTCAACAAATTAAACCTCAGATGCATTTATAAGTTTTCATCAAAAAAAAAAAAAAAAGACGTCCATTTGGATATGCTGCAAGGGCAACAAATTGTTAAAGACAGCCAGTCAGATTTGCACATTTTACAAATAATAGATTTCATAGGACATAGCCATAAATTCTAATGTCTGATATCTAAAAGTTTCCCTTGTACAAATAATGTTTCTCCAGTTTTAAACAACTAACTCAATAGTCAAATCTATTTTTACAGAAATATTAAGACTGGACAGGAATGTAAAATCAAGACTTTTGTAGACTTTCCCAAATCATATTATCAAGGTGAGTGCTAAATTTCCCTAATATATTTCAGTCAGGGAAATATAGTTGTAATATTTTTACAGGATTTTTCATAAGTAAATGAAAGAGGCTTAAGTTGCATAAACTTGGGCGCCTGGATGGCTCAGTGGGTTAAGCCGCTGCCTTCGGCTCAGGTCATGATCTCAGAGTCCTGGGATCGAGTCCCACATCGGGCTCTCTGCTCAGCGGAGAGCCTGCTTCCCTCTCTCTCTCTCTCTGGCTGCCTCTCCGTCTACTTGTGATTTCTCTCTGTCAAATTAATAAATAAAAATCTTAAAAAAAAAAAAAAAAGTTGCATAAACTTCAATTGCCCCCAAATGTCTGCTACATTTTGCTATATATTTTTTAAAGAGTTTATTTATTTATTTGACAGAGAGAGATCACAAGTAGGCAGAGAGGCAGGCAGAGAGAGAGAGGAGGAAGCAGGCTCCCTGCTGAGCAGAGAGCCCGAAGCGGGACTCGATCCCAGGACCCTGGGATCATGACCTGAGCCGAAGGCAGTGGCTTAACCCACTGAGCCACTCAGGAGCCCCTACAGTTTGCTATACTTTGAAGTATTACCTCTTAAGCTTCTTTTTGTTGTTATTTTTTTTCCTAATTTGCCTCATATAGTCCAGTTTTCCAGGATAAATTCAATCTTTTTCTTTAATGTCACCTTTTATTAATACTTTTTCATTAAATTATGAAAACTGCAAAAAAAAATAAACTTAAGCAACTAAAAGGAATGATGGAACATTTTTTTTCCTTTTGAGTTTTCTCAGATTTCTTTCACTAGCTGCTTGAAAGTCCTAAAATTTTTTTTTTTTTTGAAAGTCCTGAAATTCTTAAGGCTAAGAATTGGCATCTTATTACTTAGAGGCACCAAATAAATAAATAAATAAATAAAATAGCACAGCCCAAAGCTCATATTATGAAATGAAAGGGTAGAATGTAATTATTTTAAGAATGAAGGACCACGTAGCATTTTGAATTTTACAAGATCTAGCAAAGTGGAGAATCTATCATTAAAGAGGAAAAGAATTCCCAAGATGCTAGTGAAATACTTCCCTAATGGCAGGCATACAGCAGTGTTAGGAAATCACTAGTCCAGTTTAGGACAAGAGGATGATGGGGCGCCTGGGTGGCTCAGTTGGTTGAGCAACTGCCTTCAGCTCAGGTCACGGTCCTGGAGTCCTGGGATCGAGTCCCGCATCGGGCTCCCAGCTCCATGGGGAGTCTGCTTCTCCCTCTGACCTTCTCGCCTCTCATGTTCTCTCTCACTGTCTCTCTCTCAAATAAATAAATAAAATCTTTAAAAAAAAAAAAAAAGAGGATGAAAGTCTCCAGGGGGAGCCAAATGTGTTGGATATAGTATGAGAGATTACCAATATAAGGCAGAATTTGTGATAGGTGCATAGAAACCTTGAGGGACTTAAGAAAGGAGGGATTTATTGATTCCAGAGAAAACTAAAAATTATAAAAGAATAAAAATCTAAATAATTATAATTGCATGGCACAGATACAAATGTTATGTAATCACAATATTACAAACAGTGAATATGAATTTAGCAAAAAAATTTTGCAATTTAGCACTTTGAAAAAAGTGGGAATAAAGTAGGGATTAGAAACAGTGGTATGAGAAACCGAAAGCTTCATTGCCACTACAAGGATGTCAACAGATAATATCTAAAGATGAAAGATAGAGAGAAGTAGTGGTAGAAGCATGTTATTTGGAGGTAAGTTGTGCAATGAAGAAAAGCTAAAAGAGTTGCCTCTAGAAAACATTACTCAGAAATGGGTGGTTGGGTTGGGGTAGGGCACCAGTGGACCTCTGATGAACACCATTATCTCTACCATCAGAATATACCAACTTTCAGAGTTTAAGATGGTGCCAGCAATCGAAAGGTTATTATGGGGTGCTCTATAGTTCACCAATGCAACAAAGATACTTAGGATTGGAAAGGAGATTAGCAAAGTAGGACAGGCAGGTAGTTGATGGCCTTACTTCTATTCCTTTTCCATGAAGCTTCAGGAGAAAAGGCAGGTTAGAAACAAGGCAGGATAAGGAGCAGATAGCACTACTTCCAGGTGTAGACATGTAGGTAAGTCTGTGAGGTATTCTTGGTCTTAGATGACCTACCTCTTTGAAACTATACAGTCTTGAATGGGAAACCTGGATCAATAGACTCTTTCATCTTGAAAGACTTTCATCTTTCCATGTTGACATATCGAATGCCTGATCGAGGCTTAGTAATCCACCTCAGCTGTCCTATTTTCTGATTTTTACCATAGTCCTCTTCTTGCCTTAACAACTTGACTATTATACTAATGTTCCTAACTATGGCCCCAAAATCTGATCTAATTCTCTGCATTCTTGATTTTCTTCCGGTTTGTTGCATCTCTTATGTCCTTCATGCTAATCTGTTTCTCAGGCCAACCTGGTAGCCTAATCTTTATCGTTGGTTGTCCCAATTGATTGAAGATTTGGTTTAGTACTCATGACACCATTTCTGATTAATGTTGCCATATGGTCCAAACCTTTTCTCCCGGCACTGTTCTTACTGTGCCACTATTGGTTGGCTTCTGCTTAAAAGCTGTAGTAGCCAAATCATGTTCATGTGGTTAAACCTGAAGACTGGATAGGCTAGATCTGTTACTGTTAGTGAAGAAATTAAAATGTGCTCCTGGGACAAACAAATCAAAATAGAAGATCCGTGGATGCACACAGATCTGCTCTCCAGGCTCCTTTTCCCAGAGAAGGGAAAGAACCCAAAGAAAGAGTTTGAAAGGTCATATAGGAACTTTATCTCTCAGAAGAATTCCCTGAGTTTACTTCAAGGTTAGAAGGCTTAACCCTCAGCACTTCCACAGTGCCTGTAAACCTAACTTCATGTTAGAATTCTTTTCTAAATTTTTATTTATTTATTTATTTATTTGAGAGAGAGGGAGAGAGTAAGCATGAGTGGATGAAGGGCAGAAGGAGAAGAAGACTCCCTGTTGAGCAGGGAGCCTGTTGGAAGAATCCATCCTGGGACTCTGGGATCATGACCTGAGCCGAAGGCAGATGCTTAACCAACAGAGCCACCCAGGCACCCTCATGTTAAAATTCTTAAAGATAAAGACTCTTTAGGCCTCTGGGATAGTTCACAGTCTATATATCAGCACCATCTCAAAGTGGATAAAACAGTTCTTGCCTGACTAAAATTTCAGTATATCAATATTGACACACCCTGACTCTTAGGATTCTTAGACTTTCTTCTGCTCTGCTTTGTCAACAGTCCCTGAGTAAATTAATTAATATAAGACCAAGAAAAGAAGAAGGAAAAGAAGCAATTTAATACACTGGATCTAGAAGATGGAAATATGTGTAATTCCTTGTTCCTTCTTAGAAAGTTCTTTTAATGGATGGTAACTCTCTTCCCTTCTTGGGAAAACAACAAGGAAGGGATCAAAAAGTAGTGAAAGCAATACTTACTTCTTATTGAATATGAACTAGGTCCTGGGTCTTTGTACACATTAGATTAGTTCATTCTTACACCAACTCAATGAGATATTTAATGAATAAGAAAAATTAGATTCTGAGTCATTAAATAATTTGCCTAACATCAGGCAGCTACTAGCTGAGGAGATGGGACAAAAACAGACCATATAATGCCAGACACCATGATCATAACTTCAAAGATATATGACATTCCCAGAAACACTAGGAATGGAAGGAGATGATAATTCAAACTGTTAAGGAAACAACTAGGGTTTTGATGGTGCTATTTAAATCCAAAAAGAAGTGACCTTCCTTCCTTTATCATTCATTCAAGAATCCAAAATAACTTCTAGGAAATCAAGTGACAATTTCAATTTCATTCAACAAATATCTTCTTGAGTTCCTACTAGTACCAGGATCCATAATAGGGTCTAGTGTATATAATGGTGAGTTAATACAGACATAATCTCTCCCTTCAAGAAAGTTACAGACATTTTAGAAGTAAAAGCAACTATTATAAACAGGAAAGGAGAACAAAAACCTGTGGGAGGGAAGAGCAAGGGCATTTTATGATCTAGAACATAGAAACTCCCACTCAAGAAATGAAGGTTAAGCTAAAATGTAAATGATAATATGACTTAACTAAGTCCTGGATTCAGTCTGATGTCACAAAGTAACCTAATGAACGAGAACAACTTGAAGAGTGGCAAGCTCCTCTGAGGAGAAGCAGGATTCATGACTCTTTCACCTTTAACAGAGCAGCAACATGGGAAGGAAGTTACCACACCCATGAGCAATAAGAAAACAGTTGAAATTTTAAAGGCCTAGAGACTACATGTGGGCTGACACAGCATTATAAAACCCTGAGAGTTCTGGACACGAGGTGAGTCTGCAGTGTTCATCCACTCTCTTCATTGTCTTTAACCGAGAGTTCATGAAAAGACTGAGAACATGGCAAGAGAGTAGAAAGTAGTCTGCTAAGTCACAGGTATGTAGGGCATGCCTAAGGCTGAGAACAGAATGGGAAAAGGGACTGAGAACAGAATGGGAAAAGTGAACAAAGGCCCTCTGTGTTCTGGATCCTGCACTGAGTATAAGACAGATCCAAGAATTGTAGATATTTATGCCCCTACCTTTGGAGCAGCCAGTTATATAAACTAATTAACAACAAAATTAAAGAAAACATTGATAAAAATACAGTAATAGTAGGGGACTTTAACATCCCACTCACTGCAATGGACAGATCATCTAAGTGGGAGACCAACAAGGAAACAAGTGCTTTGAATGACACAGTGGACCAGATGAACTTCATGGATATATTCAAGCATTTTACCCTTAAGCAACAGAATGCTCATTCTTCTCAAGTGCACATGGAACATTCTCCAGAATAGATCACCTACTGGGTCACAAATCAGCTGTCATCTAGCACAAAAAGACAGATTATACCATGCATATACTCAGATCACATTGTTTTAAAACTTGAACTCAATCGCAAGAGAAAATTTGGAAGAAACATGAATACATGGATGTTAAGGAACATCCTACTAAAGAATGAATAGGTCAACCAGGAAATTAAAGAATAATTTTAAAAAATTATTGGAAACAAATGAAAATAAAAATACAACAGTTCAGAACCTCTAGGATGCAGCAAAGGAGGTCTAAGAGAGAAGTATATAGCAATATAGGCCTTTCTCAAGAAACAAAAAAAGTCTCAAATACACAACCTAACCTTATACCATACACCTAAAGGAGCTAGAGAATGAACAGCAACGAAAATCTAAATCCAGCAGGAGAAGAGAAACAATAAAGATTAGAGCATAAATTGATGAAATAGAAATCAAAAGAGCAGTAGAACAGATCAACAAAACTACTAATTCCCTGAAAGAATTAATAAGTTCAATAAACTCCTAGCCAGACTATTCAAAAGAAAAGAGAAAGGGCTCAAATAAATAAAATCATAAATGAAAGAGGGGAGATCACAACCAACACTAAAGAAACACAAGCAATTACAAGAGCATATTATGAGCAACTATATGCCAACAAATTAGGCAATCTGAAATAAATAAATGCATTCCTAGAAACAGATAAACTACCAAAACTGAACCAGGAAGAAATAGAAAACCTTAACAGACCAATAACTAGCAAAGAAACTGAAGCAGTAATCAAAAGTCTCCCAAAAAACAAGAGTCTGTGACCAGATGGCTCCCAGCAAAATTCTACCAAATATTAAAAGAAGAATACCTATTTTCTGAAGCTGTTTCAAAAAACAGAAATCAAAGGAAAACTCTTTTTATGAGGCCAGCATTACCTTGATCCCTAAACCAAAGACTCCACCAAAAACGAGAGTTAGAGACCAATATCCCTGATGAACATGGATGCAAAAATTCTCACCAAGATACTAGCTAATAGGATCCAACAGTACATTAAAAGGATTATTCACCATGACCAACTGAATTTATTTCTGGGCTGCAAGGGTGGTTCAACAACCACAAATCAATCAATGTGGAAATAATTAATAAAAGAAAGGACACAAATAAAAGAAAGGACATGAACCATATCATCCTCTCAATAGATGCAGAAAAAGCATTTGACAAAGTCCAGCATCCTTTCTTGATTAAAGTTCTCTGTAGTAAGGGATAGAGGGAACATCCCTCAGTATCATAAAAGCCATATATGGAAAAACCCACAAAAAATATCATTCTCAATGGGGAAAAACTGAAAGCTTTTACCTTAAAGTCAGGAACACAGCAGGGATGTCCACTATCACCACTGCTGTTCAACATAGTATAGGAGTGCCTAGCCTCAGCAATCAGACAAAAAGAAATAAAAGGCATCCAAATTGGATGAAGTCAAACTTTAACTCTTCACAGATGACATGATATTCTATGTTGAAAACCAAAATACTCCACCCCAAAATTGCTAGAACTTATGCAGGAATTCAGCAAAGTAGCAGGAAATAAAACCAATGCATAGAAGTCAGTTGCATTTCTATATACTAATAATGACACTGAAGGAAGAGAAATCAAGGAATAGATCTCATTTACGATTGCACCAAAAACCATAAGATACCTAGGAAATACCCTAACCAAAAAGGTAAAATATCTGTACTCTGAAAACTATAAAACACTTACGAGAGAAATTGAGGAAGACACAAAGAAATGGAAAAAAGATTCCATGGTGACATCACAATTCTGGACATCAAGCTGTATTACAAAGATGTAATCATCAAGACAGTATGGTGCTTCCACAAAAGCAGGTGCATAGATCAATGCAACAGAAATAGAGAGCCCAGGAAAGGACCCTCAACTCTCTGGTCAACTATTATTGAATGAAGCAGGAAAGTATCCAACAGAAAAAAGATAGCCTCTTCAAAAAATGGTGTTGGGAAAATTGGACAACCACATGCAGAAGAATGAAACTGGACTATTTACTTACACCATACACAAAAATAAACTCAAAATGGCTAAAAAGACCAAACTGTGAATCAGGAATCCATCAAAATCCTGAAAGAGAACACAGGCAGCAACCTCTGTGACCATGGCCACAGCAACTTCTTTCTAGACACATCTTTTTTTTTTTTTTAATTTGACAGACAGAGATCACAAGTAGGCAGAGAGGCAGGCAGAGAGAGAGGAGGAAGCAGGCTCCCTGCTGAGCAGAGAGCCCGATGTGTGGCTCGATCCCAGGACCCTGAGACCATGACCTGAGCTGAAGGCAGAGGCTTAACCCACTGAGCCACCCAGGTGCCCCTCTAGACACGTATTTAAAGGCAAAGAAAACAAAGCAAAAATGAACTACAGGGACTTCATCAAGATATAAAGCTTTTGCACAGCAAAGAAAACAGTCAAAAAAACTAAAAGACAACCTACAGAATGTGAGAAGATATTTGAAAATGTCTCATCAGATCAAGGGCTAGTATCCAAAATGTATAAAAAAGCATATCAAACTCAACACCTAAAAATAAATAATCCAGTCAAAAATTAGGCAGAAGACATGAACAGACATTTCTCCAAAAGGACATACAAATGGCCAACAAACACAGGAAAAAATGCTCAATACATCATTTGGCATCAGGGAAATACAAATCAAAACCACAAAGAGATACCACCTCACACCAGTCAGAATGGCTAAAGTAGAAAAGTCAGGAAACAACAGGTGTTGGTGAGGATGTGGAGAAAAGGGAACCCTCCTACAACTGTTAGTGGGAAGGCAAACTGGTGCAACCACTCTGGAAAATTTTGGAGGTTCCTCAAAATGTTAAAAATAGAGCTACCCTATGACCCAGCAATTGTAGTACTAGGTATTTATGGAAAGGATAAAAACAGTGATTCCAAGGGGCATATGCACCCCAATGTCTACAGCAACAGTGTGTCCAATAGCCAAAGTATGGAAAGAGATCCATAAACAGACAAGTGGATAAAGATGAAGTGATATATAGAATGGTTTATTACCCAGCCATGAAAAAAGTGAAATCTTACCATTTGCAATGACATGGAGAGAACTAGAGGGCATTATGCTAAGCAAAATGAATAAATCAGAGAAAGACAATTATCATGTGATTTTACTCACATGGAATTTAAGAGACAAAACCAGATGAACATAGGGTAAAGAATGGAAAAATAAAATAAGATGAAATCAGAAAGGGAGACAAACCATAAGAGACTCTTAACTATAGGAAAGGAACTGAGGGTTGCTGGAGGGGAGGTGAGGGGAGGGGGTTACTGGGTGACGGGCATTAGGGGTCACTTGATGTAATGAGCACAGGGTGTTACATGCAATTGATGAATCACTAAATCCTACCTCTGAAACTAATAATACCCAGTTAATTAACATTAACTGATTTTAAATAAAATTTAAAAATTAAAGTAAACATCATGATAATATTGTACTGTGAAATAAAAACCCATTTAAATTTTAAAAATAAAAATACTGCGTATTATTCAATGTTCCATTGCTCTGTTGCTCCTGCTAGGGGAGGAGGGGCAAGATGGCGGAGGAGCAGGCGACCTAAAGTTTGTCAGGTCCCTGGAACTCAGCTAGAGAGGTACCAAACCCTTCCGAGCACCAACAAACTCAACAGGAGATCAAAGAGAAGAAGAGCAGCAATTCTAGCAACAGAAAAGTGACCGCTTTCTGGAAGGTCGGATGTGTGAAGAAGTGAATCTGAGGCGACAAATGGGAAGACGAACGGTGGTGGGGGAGGGGACTCCGTCAGCCACTTACCAGCAGGTGAGAGCGCGGCCGGCGGATCCAAACCACTGGACGTCGGCTCCGCGGGGGCGTCGGCTCCGCGGGGGCGTCGCTCCAGGGGCTCCGCGGGGGCGTCGCTCCAGGGGCTCCGCGGGGTGGAGTCCTCGCGGGGACCGTGTGGTCGCAGGTCCCTCAGGGTCGCAGGAAGACCCGGGCTGTCTGAGGGCGGCAGAGCTCCGGGTGTGGAGCGGGGCAGCCGGGGACGGAGACGGAGCCGAGGAGGGAGCTCTCGGCTCGGGGTGGCCGTACACCGCGGTCGGTGGCGCCGTCAACAAGCGGCAGATCCGGGGAGACTCCCCCTTCCTTCTCTGGGAGGAGCTGCGTGGGAGCCCAGTAGGAATCTTCTGGGTTTAGGGACTCCAAGGCCATGCTCAGGAGATAGAAACACTTGGTCACAGACCTGGGGAGCTCAGAGCACGCCGGAGACTAGGAAGACGGGAGGGATTGACGATTTTTCTCTGAAGGTGCACTGAGGAGCCACCCGGAGCTCTTGGCTCCTCTGGCAGGAGACCGGGGGCCGCCATCTTCTTTCCCGTCGTCCAAAGCGGTACGGAAAGCGCTCAGGGAACAAAAGCTCCGAGCTCGAACCGGGGCAGATTGCTTAGCCCGGCCCCTGGCAAGGGCAGTGAGGTTCTGCCTCCGGCAAAAACATTTGAGAATCATGGCAACAGGCCCCTTCCACAGAAGATCAGCAAAAACATCCAACCAAGACCGAGTTCACCAATTGGTGAGCTATGGTAAAGCAGCACATAGAATTCATGGATTTTTCCCCATGATTCCTTAGTCCTTCAAAGTCAAATTTTTTTAATTTTTTCTTTTTCTAATTTTTAATTTTTCTTCTTTCCTATTTTAACCCATTTTAACTATTTTATCTTATCAATACACTTTTATTTTTTATTTTTTTATTGTGTAATGTTAATTACCATAAAATACATCATTAGTTTTTGATGCAGTGTTCCAAGATTCCTTGTTTATGTACAAGACTCAGTGCTCCATGCAATACGTGCTCTCCTTAATACCCACTAGGAGGCTCACACATCCCCCACCCTTTTCCCTCGAAAACCCTCACTTTGTTTCTCAGAGTCCATAGTCTCTCATGGTTTGTCTCCCCCTCCAATTTCCCCCAATTCACTTTTCCTTTCCTTCTCCTAATGTCCTCCATGTTATTCCTTATGTTCCACAAGTAAGTGAAACTATATGATAATTGACTTTCTCTACATGACTTATTTTACTCAGCATAATCTCCAGGCTCATCCATGTTGAGGCAAAAGTTGGGTATTCAACCTTTCTGAGGGAGGAGTAATATTCCATTGTATATACGGACCATATCTTCTTAATCCATTCCTCTGTTGAAGCTCTTTCCACAGTTTGGCGATTTGGCCATTCCTGCTATAAACATTGGGGTACAGATGGCCCTTCTTTTCACTACATCTGTACCTTTGGGGTAAATACCCAGTAGTGCAATTGCAGGGCCATAGGGTAGCTCTATTTTTAATTTCTTAAGGGATCTCCACACTGCTTTCCAAAGTGGCTGCACCAACTTACATTTCTACCAACGGTGTAAGAGGGTTCCCCTTTCTCCATACCTTCTCCAACATTTGTATTTTCCTGCCTTGTCAATTTTGCCATTCTAACTGGTGTAAGGTGGTATCTCACTGTGGTTTTAATTTTAATCTCCCTGATGGCTGGTGATGATGAACATTTTTTCATGTGTCTGTCAGCCATTTGTATATCTTCATTGGTGAAGCATCTGTTCATGCCTTCTGCCCACTTTTTGACTTGATTATTTGATTTTTGGGTTTTGTGTTTGAGAAGTTCTTTATAGATCTTGGATATCAGCCCTTTGTAGTATCATTTGCGAATATAGTCTCCCATTCCATGGGTTATCTCTTTGTTTTGCTGACTGTTTCCTTTGCTGTGCAGAAGCTTTTAATCTTGAAGAAGTCCCAAAAGTTCATTTTCACTTTTGTTTCCTTTGCTTTTGGAGACGTGTCTTGAAAGAAGTTGCTGTGGCCAATGTCGAAGAGGTTACTGCCTATGTTCTCCTCTAGGATTTTGATGGATTGTTCTTTCACATGGAGGTCTTTAATCCATTTTGAGTTTATCTTTGTGTAGGGTATAAGAAAATGGTCGAGTTTCATTCTTCTGTACATAGCTGTCCAATTTTCACAGCACAATTTTTTGAAGAGACTATTTTTTCCCCACTGGATATTTTTTCCTGCTTTGTCAAAGATTATTTGACCATAGAGTTGAGGGTCCATATCTGGGCTCTCTATTCTGTTCCACTGGTCTAAGTGTCTGTTTTTGTGCCAGTACCATGCTGTCTTGGTGATCACAGCTTTGTAATAAAGCTTGAAATCAGGGAATGTGATGACCCCAGATTTGTTTCTCTTTCTCTACATTTCCTTAGCGATTTGGGGTCTTTTCTGATTCCATACAAATCTTAGGATTGTTTGTTCCAGCACTTTGAAAAATGCCACTGGTATTTTGATTGGGATGGCATTGAAAGTATAGATTGCTCTGGGCTGCATAGACATTTTAACAAAGTTTATTCTTCCAGCCCATGAGCATGAAATGTTTTTCCATCTTTTTGTGTCTTCAATTTCTTTCATGAGTGTTCTGTAGTCCCTCAAGTATAGATCCTTTATCTCTTTAGGTTTATTCCTAGGTATCTTACAGTTGTTGGTGCTATTGTAAATGGAATTGATTCTCTAATTTGCCTTTTCTACAGTTTCATTATAAGTGTACAAGAAAGCAACTGATTTCTGTGCATTGATTTTGTATCCACCACATTACTGAGTTGCTGTATAAGTTCTAGTAATTTGGGGGTGGAGTCTTTTGGGTTTTCCACATAATGTATCATGTGATCTGTGAAGAGAGAGAGTTTAACTTCTTGTTTGCCAATTTGAATACCTTTTATGTCTTTTTGTTGTCTGATTGCTGTTGCTAGGACTTCTAGTACTATGTTGAACAACAGTGGTGAGAGTGGACATCCTTCTTGTGTTCCTGATTTCACTGGGAAGGCTCTCAGCTTTTCCCAATGGAGAATGATATTCACTGTGGGTTTTTCATCGATGGATTTTATGAAGTTGAGGGATGTTCCCTCTATCTCTATACTTTGAAGAGTTTTAATCAGGAACAGATGCTGAATTTTATCAAATGCTTTTTCTACAAGTCCTCAATTGAGAGGACCTTGTGGTTCTTCTCTCTTCTCTTATTGATTTGTTCTATCACTTTTGTTCTATCCCATTGATTGATTTGTGAATGTTGAACCACCCTTGCATCCCAGGGATAAATCCCACCTGGTCATGGTGGAAAATCTTCTTAAGGTACTGGTTGGATCCTATTAGCTAGGATCTTGAGAACCTTGACATCCATATTCATCAGGGATACTAGTCTGAAATTCTCCTTTTTGATGGAGTCTTTGCCTGGTTTGGGGGTCAAGGTAATGTTGGTTTCATAGGAAGGGTCTAGAAATTTTCCTTCTGTTTCTATTTTTTGAAACAGCTTCAGGAAAATGGGTATTATTTCTTCTTCGAATGTTTGATAGAATTCTCCAGGGAATCTGTCACATCCTGCACTCTTATTTTTTGGGAGGTTTTTGATCACTGCTTCAATTTTATTACTAGAGATATTTGTTTATTCACGTAGTCACTTTTCTTCCTGTTTCAGGCTTGGAAGTTCATAGGTTTCCAGGAATACATCCATTTCTTCTAGGTCGCTTAATTTATTGGTGTATACCTGTTGATAATAATTTCTGATTATTGTTTCTATTTCCTTGGTGTTAGTTGTAATCTCTCCTCTTTCATTCACAATTTTATTAATTTGTGTCCTTTCTCTTTTCTTTTGGATTATTTTGGTTCATGGTTTATCAATATTATTAATTCAAAGAACCAGCTGCTAGTTTTGTTGATGTGTTCTACTGTATCTCTAGTTTCTAACTCATTGATCTCTGCTCTAATCTTAATCATTTCCCTTCTTGTGCATGGGGTTGGCTTAAATTGTTGTTGATCCTTCTGTTCTTTAAGGTGTAAAGAGAGCTTGTTTATTCAGGATTTTTCAATTTTTTTTTGAGTAAGGCTTGGATGGTTATATATTTGCCCCTTAGGACTGCCTTTGCCAATAGGTTTTGGTCCGATGTGTCTTCATTCTCATTGGTTTCCATGAATTGTTTAAGTTCGTCTTTGATTTCCTGGTTGATCCAAACATTTCTTGAGCAGGATGGTCTTTAGCTTCCAAGTATTTGAATTCCTTCCAAAGTTTTTCTTGTGACTGAGCTCCAGTTTCAGAGCACTGTGGTCTGAAAATATGCAGGGAATAATCTCAATCTTTTGATATCAGTTGAGACCCGATTTGTGACCCCGTATGTGTTCTATTCTGGAGAAAGTTTCATGTGGGCTTGAGAAGAATGAATATTCTGTTGTTTTAGGGTGGAATGTTCTGTATATTTCTATGAGGTCCATCTGGTCCAATGTGTCACTCAAAGCTCTTGTTTCTTTGTTGATTTTCTGCTTAGATGATCTGTTTATTGCTAAGAGTTGCCTGTTAGCATCCCCTACAATTAACATACTCTTTTCAATATGACTCTTTATTTTGATTAACAGTTGGCATATGTGGTTGGCTGCTCTCATGTTGGGGGCATAAATATTTATAATTTTTACAATTGTTATATCTTCTTGGCGGATAGACCCTTTAAGAATGATGTAGTGTCCTTCTGTATCTCTGACTACATTCTTTAGCTTAAAATATAAGTTATATGATGTGAGAATTGCTACCCTAGCTTTCTTTGAGGCCCATTGGCATGAAGGATGGTTCTCCATCCCTTCACTTTCAGTCTGGATGTATCTTTAGGTTCAAAATGTATCTCTTGTAAACAGCTTATGGATGAGTCCTGTCTTTTTATCCAGTCTGCAACCCTGTGTCATTTTATGGAGTATTTATGCCATTAAGATTGAGAGTGATTATTGAAAGATAATTCTTTTTTTAAAATATTTTATTTATTTATTTTACAGAGAGAGATCACAAGCAGGCAGAGAGGCAGGCAGAGAGAGAGGAGGAAGCAGGCTCCTTACTGAGCAGAGAGCCCAATGCGGGGCTTGATCCCAGGACTCTGAGATCATGACCTGAGCCGAAGGCAGAGGCTTAACCCACTGAGCCACCCAGGTGCCCCGAAAGATAATTCTTATTGCCATCATTTTGCCTGTGAAGTCCTTGTTTCTATAGAATGTCTCTGTAAATTTCTGTTCTGTATCTCTCTTGGGGGTCTTTCTTCTTTTATAGAACCCCCCTTACTATTTCTTGTAGTGCTGGCTTGGTGGTCACATAATGTTTTAGACTTTGCTGGTCTTGGAATCTCTTTATCTCTCCATCCATTCTGAACATCAGCCTTTCCTGATAAAGTATTCTTGGCTGCATGTTCTTCTCATTTAATGCCCTGAATATGTCTTGCTAGCCCTTTCTGGCTTGCCAGGTTTCTGTGGACATGTCTGACATTATACTGATGGTCCTTCCTCTGTACCTAAGGAATCTCTGCCCCCAGGTGCCCTTAAGGCATCTTCTCTAAATTTACAATTCATGAATTTCTCAGTTACTTATTTGGAGGTCTTTCTACCCTCATTGATCTTGGGGGGTATCCTCTCTGCCTAGAGGACATGAACACCTGTCCCATTCCCTAGATTAGGGAAACTCTTATTTAGGGTTTGTTCAACTGTATCTTCTAGTCCTCTTTCTCTCTCTCCACCCCTTCAGGGATCCCAATAATTCTGACATTGGAATGTTTCATGGTGTCATTTATTTCCTTAATTCTGTTTTCATGGATCCTAAGCTATTTCTTCCAGGCCTCCTTCTTTTCTATCAGTTTGTCTTTTAGATCACTAATTTGATTTTCTGCCTTATTTGCCCTAGCTGTTAGATTATTTAGATTAGAATGGATCTCATTGATAGCATTTTTAAGTTCTGCTAGATCAGCTCTCATTTTCATCCTTAGAGATTCTATGTTGCCACTCATGGTCTTCTCCAACCTAGCCATTGTCTGGATAACTGTTACCCTGAATTTTATTCCTGACATATTGTTTATGTCCATATCCAACAGTTCTGTGGCAAAGGTCACAGTCTCTGAATTTTTACTCTGTTGGGTGTTCCTCCTTCTAGTCATTTTGGTGAGAGGTGGTTGAGGGGATGCGTAGCTGAATATATCAACCACAATCCAAGCAAGATGCACCCTGGAAAGTATCAGAGCAATCAGAAGTCACCACCAAAAAGAAAGAAAAAAGAAAAAAAGAGAGAGAAAAAGAGAAAAAAAAAAGAAAAAAACCAGCCAAAATGAGCCCCAAAAGTAAGATTTACAAAGTACAAAAACAGAACGAACAAACAAAAAGACTGACAAAAGAAAAAGAAAAAAAGAAAACCCCAGACAAATGAATCCCAAGAATAAGATTTTTAAAGTATAAAAACAAAACAAACACACAGAAACACTGACAAAAGAATAAGATGCAAAAGCAGTTATAAACCCTCTTTGTGGGTATGGAAGATTGTTTCAGTTCTTCCCAGGTGTATCTTGTTATCTTTTGTAAAGGACTCAACTTTCCAGAGATACAGGGAAATTAAAACTAATATGTGTGTGTGTATGTGTGTATATATATATATATATATATATGTATATATATACATATATATATATATGTATATATGTAGTACTGAATAGGGGAAAAGGACACCTCGAAGCTTATATCTATCTATCTATCTATCTATCTATCTATCTATGTATATATATTTTTTTTTAAGAAAAAGAAACAAAGTGGTGATGCAACATGGGGCTTAAGTGGGTAGAAGAAGAACCAATGAAACAAGATGGAATTGGGAGGGAGACAAACCATAAGTGACTCTTAATCTCACAAAACAAACTGAGGGTTGCTGGGGGGAGGGGGGTTGGGAGAAGGGGGTGGGATTATGGACATTGGGGAGGGTATGTGCTTTGGTGAGTGCTGTGAAGTGTGTAAACCTGGTGATTCACAGACCTGTACCCCTGGGGATAAAAATATATGTTTATAAAAAATTAAAAATTAAAAAAAAGCATATGTTTAAAAAAAGTCCAAGTTAAAAAGTTACTATGGAATATGTTGTATTAAACTTCTAGTTGAAATTGTAAGTAGGTAAAAAAAAAACACAAAAATCATGAGAATGAACTTAAAAAAGACTGGAAATGGATGAAAGACCTCAATGTGAGACAGGAATCCATCAAAATCCTTGAGGAGTACACAGGTAGCAACCTCTTTGACCTCGGCCACAGCAACTTCTTCCTAGAAACATCACAAAGGCAAGGGAATCAAGGGCAAAATGAACTATTGGGACATCATCAAGATCAAAAACTTTTGCACAGCAAAGGAAACAGTCAATTAAAAAAACAAAAGACAGCTGACAGAATGGGAGAAGATATTCACAAATGACATACCTGATAAAGGGCTAGTATCCAAAATCTATAAAGAACTTATCAAACTCAACACCCAAAGAACAAATAATCCAATCAGGAAATGGGCAGAGAACATGAACAGACATTTCTGCAAAGAAAACATCCAAATGGCCAACAGACACATGAAAAAGTGCTCCACATCATTCGGCATCAGGGAAATACAAATCAAAACCACAGTGAGATACCACCTCACACCACCCAGAATGGCTAAAATTAATCAGACAGGAAACGACAGGTGTTGGCAAGGATACAGAGAAGGGGGAGCCCTCTTACACTGTTGGTGGGAGGATATGTGCTATGGTGAATTCAGACTGTATCCCTGAAACAACTAATACATTGTATGTTAATTAAAAATATGTATCTACAGCACAAAGATAAAATGGCAAAAAAAATGCAAATTTGGTGGCCCAACACAGGTCCATTAAACCCAAAACTGTGAGTATAGGACCTAGAAGTCTGCATTTTACTAATTGCCTTGGGTATTTCCATGCACAGTGAATTTTGAGAACCATAGAGTAAAATTTAATAAAATTTCCAATCTTCACTTAGAAGAAAAAAATACAATGACTGTTGCACAAACAGTTCAAAAAAAGAGGAGGGGACACTTAGAAGCTGGTTTTATGTAGCTAGTATTACCCGGATACTAAAACCAAAGAAAACAACAACTAAAATAACGGAAACCCACAGACCAATAAGAAAATAGATGCAAAATTCCTTAGCAAAAATTGGCAAAGTAAATCCAGCACTAGATAAAAAGGACAATACACCATGACAAATTGGATTTAACACAGAATACAAGAATACAACGTTTCTTTAACATTTGAAAAATACTCAATATAACTCACCACATCAACAAATTAAAGAAGAAAAGTACTATGATTGTTTCAGTAGATGCAGAAAAGGCATTTCACATACTCATGACAAAAAAAAAAAAACTTTCACCAACATAATTACAGAAGAAAACATCTGCAACCTTATAAAAGACATCTACAAAAAACTCACAATTACTCGTATACCTAATAGTGAAATAGTGAATGCCTTTTCCCTACGATTGGAATAAGGCAAATACCTTCACTCTAATCACTTCTATTGAACCTTATACCAGATGTAGCTTGTATAATAAGATAAAATTTAAAAAGTCATTAAAATAGAAAAAGGGAAAATTGTCTGTATTTTCAAATGACACGATTGTGTGCATAAAAAACTCCTAAGGTCCTAAAGTATCTATAAGAAAACTACTAGAGTGAATAAGTTATTTTAATTATTTTGTGATACAAAGTCAATATGCAAAAATGAACAGCATTTCTATATGGTAGCAATGAAAAACTAAGAAAAATATTTTAAACATCTCCACTTAAAATAGCATCAAAAACATTAAAATGTTAGGGATAAATTTAAAGAAAGGTATGTAAACCATCTCTTCTAAAAAGTATAAAACATTGCCTAAAAAAATTAAAGGACACTTAAACGAAAAGATACTAAATACAGGGAAACTGTCAATTCCCCTTACCATCACCATGTCGGTGTAGCCTCAGTGCAATTCCAATAAAAACCCCAGAAGGCTTTTTATATATAGACTGATAAGCTGATTAACATGTATATGAAAATCCAAGGACATTGGAATTGTCAAAACAATCTTTAAGACGAAGAACAAAACTGGAGAACTCATACTACTCAGTTTCAAAACATTCTTTGCCACCAACAGGGCAAGAGTTCCTTTTCCTCCACATTCTCACCAACACTCACTGTTTCTTGTGTTTTTTATTTTAGCTGCTCTGACAAGTGTGAGGTGGTATCTCATTGTGGTTTTGATCTGCATATCCCTGATGATGAGTAATGTAAGCAGTTTTTCATGTGTCTGTTGACCATCTGGATTCTTCTTTGGAGAAATGTCTGTTCATTTCTCCTCCCCATTTTTTAATAGGATTATTATTTGAGGGGGGTATTGGGCTGTGCATATTCTTTATGTATTTTGGATACTAACCCTTTATCAAATATGTCCTTTGCAAATATCTTCTCCATTTCAGCAGGTTGCCTTTCAGGTTTTTTGACTGTTTCCTTTGCTGTGCAGAAGTTTTTTTTTATTTTGATGTAGTCTCAATAGAATATTTTTGCTCTTATTTCCTTTGCCCCAGGAGACATGCCAGCAACATTACTGCCTGTGCTCTGTTCTAGGATTTTTTTTTTTAAGAATTTATTTATTTACTTGACAGAGAGAAATCACAAGTAGATGGAGAGGCAGGCAGAGAGAGAGAGAGAGAGGGAAGCAGGCTCCCTGCTGAGCAGAGAGCCCGATACGGGACTCGATCCCAGGACCCTGAGATCATGACCTGAGCCAAAGGCAGCAGCTTAACCCACTGAGCCACCCAGGCACCCTGTTCTAGGATTTTTATGGTTTCAGTTCTTGCATTTAGGAAATAGGCATTTATGCTGAGCACTTAGTGTTGTATGAAATTGTTGAATCACTGTATTGTACACCTGACACTAATATAACACCGTATGTTAACTATACTGGAATTAAAACAAAATAGAAATTTAAAATAATATATATATTTCAATTTCTTAATGTATCTGTAGATAAACAATTTACTACTAAAATGAAATGGATGATCATAAGTTCTATTACAATTTGTTTTACTAGGTGTAGCCACTGAGAAATAGCTTTCATGGTATGGGAATGAAAGTTTTATTACACTTTTATTACACTATGTCTGTATATTTATTTATACTTATTATTTATGTCAAAAATCATATGTTCTACTATCAAAAATTATTTTAATTAGATATCAGCTAATATTCTTATTATATCTTCCCTCTATTTTGTTGAAAACAAAGAAAAGGGAATTTTATTTGCACATGCAGCTGTTACCCAGAAGCAACGAGTTACCCAATATCACATTAATGTTTCAAATCGTCCCATTGATTGAAGCCATAGAAATCTTTTTACCCCTCAGAAAACTGAATCATAATATCCTAAATAGGATATCTAGCCTGGAATGTGAAAAAAGACAACTGCATAAAGGAAGATAGAAAAGGTGCTTTGTCAGGCAGATCAGTTTCGAAAACAAGTGTATAACAAAGTCAAAGATCTGGACATCTATTCCTTTTATTTTTTTCAGACATTTTTCCCTCAAGAAAGTATTTACATACCATCCAGGGTTTATGTATTCTAGCTTGAAGAGTATGATAAAAGGTGATAAGGCTTAGACTCCAGATCAAACTTGAAATAGTAATAACAAAAGCTTGCATTTGCATAGGAAATTTTAGTTTATAAAACATGTTTATATTCATTATTTCAATTTATTCTTTCAGCAATCATGTGAGACAAGTAAGACAAAAATGCAGAACAAAAAGCCCTTAAGATATGGCTTTAGATATTCTCTGAAAAATGTCTTAGCAGGGGTACCTGGGTGGCTCATATGGTTAATGCCTGCCTTCGGCTCAGGTCATGATCCTGAGGTCCTGGGATTGAGACAGGTGTCAGGCTTCCTGTTCAGTGGGGAGTCTGCTTCTCCATATGACCCTTCCCCTTCCCCAGCTCATGCTTGCTCTTTCTATATTTGTCTCAAATGGATAGATAAAATCTTTAAAAAAAATTTTTTTTATGTTTGGCAACAGTGCTTAAAAGATTTGTCCCTTTTATTCTGTCTCCTCTATATTTAGATACTGCTATCCAATGACCTTCACATAAACAGACTTTGGAAGAAATATGTATAGTGACATTTTTTTAAGATTTTATTTATTTATTTGACAGATAGAGATCACAAGTAGGCAGAGAGGCAGGCAGAGAGAGAGGAGGAAGCAGGCCATCACTGAGCAGAGAGCTGAATGTGGGGCTCGAACCCAGAACCCTGAGATCATGACCTGAGCTGAAGGCAGAGGCTTAACCCACTGAGCCACCCAGGTGCCCCTGTATAATACTTCCACATTGCAGTTCTATTTAGGCCTAAACTACATACATATATAAAAACATTCATCCACCGTGCTTCTGGGTGGCTCAGTCAGTTAAACATCTGCTTGCACCTAAGGTCATGATCTCAGGGTCCTGGGATCAAGCCCCATATCAAGCTCTCTGTTCAGCTTGGAGTCTGCTTCTCCCTGTCACTCTCCCTCTGTGTGCTTTCTCAAATAAATAAATAAAATCTTTTTTAAAAGATATCCATCCACAAGTAAAGCTAACATAATAGAAATATAGATCTCAAGATTAATTTCATCAGGTACACTTACCTCAGAATTTTCCTACTCTAGGCAGCTTTACTCACTTCTTACTATAAGTAAAGTAAAAAGTTATCCAATATGTAAATTTGAGGATGAATATCAGTCTACATGGTAAACCTAATTTTTTTCAATAAAGTTCCCTGCCTATCATGTATGTTTATTATTACCTGTATCATGATATTCTTAACAAAGTCTTAATTTGAATATGTCATCATCTACAGTACTTCCACAAGGAGGGAGTTGTGATAAGAATATGATGGATATCTACACTCACAATTTTAAGTCCCCGAAGAAAAATGAAATGATTCAGTAATCATTTCCTTCAATCTACTCTGTACTGAAATACTAGTTAGAAATGGTAAGTGTTAGGAGCATTGATAGCATTATATAAAAGCACATGTTAAAGTATAATCTATGAAATAAACGTGCACTAGACTGGCATTGATTTAATTTTTATGATTTTGTGTAAGACTATATGGCCTAGATCATCACATGCAATTTAACTCTTCAGCACCATGGCCAGCATCTACTTTGCCTATGAGCTTTTGCACAAGCTAGCAATGAATATCATAAGGTATCATTTATTTTCGGAGGTTAATGCATCCTTAGGTCAACCAATCAGCTATCCATTTAATTCCTCAATTTCCTCTACTGTCATTGAGACTCTGGCTTGGATGATCAGCAGCATTCTATGGTTATAGTAATATATAAAATTCATTTTGTTAATGCAATTAGCATAAACAAAAAAAAACAAGACTAATGCAGCTCTGTAGCTCAAAAAGAAATACTTATTCTACATATATAACCTGATTTTACTGTCCATCATATGCTGGTTCACTAATTTACTAACTTTATTACCACAAGCCTCCACTGAGGCAAACTACTGTAGATTTCTAGGAACTGAAATGGGCTAAGAAGAAAAAAAACAAGTGAAGAGACAATCTTTTATCTCAAAGAATTCATGCCCTATGTGTGATATAGGCAAGGATACAGCAAGCTATAACATTGTAATAACTCCTATAATCTACATAAAATTGCTGGGAGAGAATTAGTAATTCACTTTATTTTGAGAATCAATAACTATTTTCCCAGGAGAAGTGGCACTGAAAGATGAGTCTGAATTTTGAAAAGAGATAAGCAAGAGAAGAGAAATCCAGAGAAAGCAAACTACTGAGCTAAGCTGTAGAATAGTGAAAATATACAGTGGTTGGTGTTTTAGAAACAGTCTTATAAGACTTGAAAAGAGAATATATGGTGGGTAGACTGAGAATGTAATGAGAAGCCAGATTGGAAAAGTCTTCAAATAGCATGCTAATGTGCACAAATCCAATAACTACGCTGGGAGTTTAGTTTACAAAGCTGGGGCAGAAATCTGTGTGGTGATTAACCAGTATCCTAAAGAGTAAACATTGAACAGATCAAGAAATCAAAAAGTCAAATTCCTGTTAGACACACCAGGAAAATTTTAGTTAGCTCAATTAGAAGGAACTTTCGATTATTTTTAGCCAGAATTTCTCCAAATTGTATTTAGTCATATGGGAAGTTTGGTCATGTGGGAAGAACTCACAGTGAATTGATTTGTGAAGCTCCAAAGTTCCTTAAAGGTAGCAACAAAAATCAACTAGAGGTAGTGGCTTTCTTAACATAATTTAACGAGAACTAGAACGTCTCATGCCCACCAGATAGATTTCTCCTATTCAGGTGTCTTGGTTCCTAAAATGACAAAATTCATTCTTTTGTTATATTCCTCATGAACAACTTAGTGTTAACTGCTGTAAGACACATTCTCTCAATTCTTTCAATGGACAAAGCCTGCTGGAAAAGACAAGGAAGACAATGAAGTCCAATGAAGTCAATGGACTATACACTGAAAGTTAGGAAAGGAGATTACAGCAGAAGAATACCAGAGACAAACATCATATTCTGCCTAGTGTCAGCCCTGAAAATATACTTGTTATATAAAATATATTAAGCAGCAAATTTCAATAAAGTTAATAAACATTTACTGAGTACCTACTGTGTGTCAGGAACACTGGAATAAATCAGTAAAGCGTGAATCCTTTCTTTGAAGAGTTTATACTCAATTGGGAAAAATAGATGGTAAAAAGATAATTTCAATTTAATATGGAATGTGCTCAGATAAAGACAAAAACAGGTTTCTGTGGATACTTACTTTAACCCTGTCAGGAGGCATGGGCAATTGTTCATGGGAGAAGCAATAGTAAAACTGGTTCTTTTTTTTTTTAACATATAATTATTTGCCCCAGGGGTACAAGTCTGTGAATCATCAGGCTTATACAATTGACAACACTTACCATAGCACATACCCTCCCCAATGTCCATCACCCAATCACCTATCCTTCCTCCCTGACCCCTCAGCAACCCTCAGTTTGTTTCATGAGATTAAGCGTCTTCTATGGTTTTTCTCCCTCCCCACTCCCATCTTGTTTCATTTTTCCCCCCTTCTCCGCATGAACCCCTGCCCTGTTTGTCAGGCTCCTCATATCAGAGAGATCATATGATAATTGTCTTCCTCTGATTGACTACTTTTGCTTAGCATAAAACCCTCTAGTTCCATCCACGTCGTTGTAAATGGCAAGATTTCATTTCTTTTGATGGCTGCATAGTATCTCATTGTATATATATACATATACCACATCTTCTTTATCCATTTATCTGTTGATGGACATCTAGGTTCTTTCCTTAGTTTGCCTATTGTGGACATTGCTTCTATAAACATTTGGGTGCGCGTGCCCCTTCAGATCACTACATTTGTATCTTTAGGGTAAATACCCAGAAGTACAATTGCTGGGTCATAGGGTAGCTCTATTTTTAACTTTTTCAGGAACCTCCATGCTGTTTTCCAGAGTGTCTGCACCAGCTTGCATTTCCACCAACAGTGCAGGAGGGTTCCCCCTTTCTCCGCATCCTCGCCAACACCTGTCGTTTCCTGACTGTTTAATTTTAGCCATTCTGACTGGTGTGAGGTGGTATCTTTTGATTTGTATTTCCCTGATGCCGAGTAATGTTGAACACCTTTTCATGTGTCTTTTGGCCATTTGGATGTCTTCTTTGCAGAAATGTCTGTTCATGTCTTCTGCTCATTTCTTTTTTTTTTTTAATTTATTTATTTTCAGCATAACAGTATCATTATTTTTTCACCACACCCAGTGCTCCATGCCCATTTCTTGATTGGATTCTTTGTTCTTTGGGCAATGAGTTTGATAAGTTCTTTACTGATATTTTTTATACTAGCCCTTTATCTGGTATGTCATTTGCAAATATCTTCTCCCATTCTGTTGGTTGTCTTTTGGTTTTCTTGACTGTTTCTTTTGCTATGCAGAAGCTTTTGATGTAAAACTGGTTCTTAAAGAGTGGTTCTTTAAAAGAATGAGAGTGGGAAGAATATTCTAAACAGAGAAAACAGCATAAGCAAATTCAGACCTGTAAAAAAAAACCCTTCATATAAAGAACAATACACAGGATGTTTGTTTTTTTGTTTTTGTTTTCAATTTTCTGTATTATAAATTCCTAGATAGGTAGTTTGAATGCAGGAGATCCTGAAATAGTAAACCTCAGATTACTCTTTTTTTTGCCAATAATACATGTTTTGTTATGATGATCCTTACATTTGGAGTTGCAAATTTGTTAGTCAACACTTCTACTGACTCAAACTAAACACTACACTTATTGCAAGTTTTGCATTTAATGGATAAATGATCTTTAAAAATGGGGAGGAGAAAAATCAAACAAAAAGGAGTCAATTGCATTGATTCTCATTGAGGAGAATAAAAAGTTGAATTCAGTTTTTAATAACTTATTTTAGTATACATTTACTGAACACCTCTGATATGTTAGGCACCAATCTCAGAGCTAGAAAAACAATGAAAATAAATTAGTATGATGGCTTGAAAAACATATAGTCTACCCAAAGAGGCAGTCACAGGTGCTTGGGACAAGGCACAAAATCAAATTAAAAAATCAGTTAATTTTGAGAAATTGAAGGATTAGGAAACTTTTCATAGTGATGACATTAAAACAGAGTCTAAAGTGAGTTCATCAGTTGAACAAATACAGGAGGAAGAGGAAATTCATGGAAGTTTAAAGTGTTATTTTTATTTGGGCATTTCCCAAGTAATGTGAGATAGCTAGAGATCACTCACACAGGGTTATATATGATATGCTGAGTTTAGTTCTTCTGTAGGTAATGGAAACTCATCAGTAGTTCCTAAAGAAGGATGTAATAAGTCTGTGTTTAGAAAGAAAGGTTTATCTGCAAATACATTAGTTAGAGGTGAGAGAACCATTTAAAAGGCAGTTCTATTTGCTGAAGTTGGTTGCATTTCACTATTACACAATGATTCTTTTGCCTTCAGGACTTTGCATTTTCTATTCCCTTTGTACTGTCTGTGCTTGCATCACCTCTAGGGTGAGTTCAGCCTAACACTTTCCTCGGTGGTGAAAATTCATTGCACACTAGACTATAAAACCAACGGGGGGGGGGGTGCTGGGCCAACCTCATTCACCCTCAATTCCTATAGCCTGACACATAAAAATTCTCAATAAATGCTTGTTGAGTGTATGAATGAAATCAGAAGTCTAGAGAGAGAATCGTCATGATTTGGTGATCAATTACCTGTATTACCTGTGAGAGATATGAAAATAGAAGGAATCAAAAGTGATTCTGTTAATTGAGAAAAATAATTCAGATGAGAGAATTCTTAAAGAAGAAATGAATGTTTTGCTTGAGGCATGATGACAACTAGGAATAAAGCAGAAAGAAGGCGAGAACGAAGAGAAACTTAGGGGTAAATTAAAGGAAGTGTGTGTAATAACAGATGGCAGCATCCAGGAAAATTTTTTTTCAAAGGATTCACAATTTAGGAACCAGGATGGATTGAATGATTAACCCGAAGTGTTAGAGGCTGGCCTGCACAACAATTTTACCTTGAACTGAATTTTTTCAGTTCACCATGGTGAGAATTTTTAATGCTCACCATAAAGAATTTGTGTTTCTTTAGGAAAAGAGTCTGAGACACAAAGTCTAATGAATCTGGAAGGGACAGGGTGGAACTTACTAAAAAAGGAGTCCCAAACTCCAAATGGAACAAAACTAGTCTCTATAATCATGATGTGTAATTGTAAATGGCCTGTCCATATTCAGCTAGAATTCTGGGATTTTCATGATGGAATGTGAAGCTAGACTGACAATATGAACAAGATGATTTCCTCTGTAATATTCTTTAAAATTCTATTTTAAAGAGAAAGAGAATCTGACTATTTAATCCTATGTGTAATATCAATGGAAAGAACTATTTACAAAAATGTGAAGTCTTTCTAATAGACAATATCCAACACTAAAAGCCAGAAAAGTTAACTCCAAAATCTCAGATGACATAAATTTGCTTCTTATTCTGCTATCTAAATAAATACACAGAATAAAATTGTTTACTTAAAATTTAAATTTTGAACTCTTAACAATTTCAGCCTTTTGGTAGGCTTTGGAAAGAAATTCTGAGCAGTCTTATCCTGCTTTTCAAATATAAAGTAATTGTTCTAGTCACTTGGTTGTGTCCCCATAGAATTCATATGTCGAAGCCCCAGCCCCCAATACATATTTAGAGATGGGGCCTCTAGGAAAGTGGTTAGGTTAAGTGAGGCCATGGATCATAGGCCCTGATCTGGTGAGATTGGTCTCCTTAGAAGAACAGATGCTGGAGGAACTTTCCAGAATGCTCGGTGTGTCAGCAACGTGCTCTTGCCCGCTTCCCCACACCAGCCTTGGCCTGGCTGTAGAGAATGGTGAAAGAAATGACTTACTATGATGTTTTGGTGATCAAACTCAATGCCCCACAGGAAGAACTGAAAAAGGCCTACAGGAAACCAGCCTTGAAGCACCATCCTGATAAGAATCCAAATGAAGGAGAGAAGTTTAAACAGATTTTCCAAGCTTATGAAGTGCTCTCTGATGCAAAGAAAAAGGAATCATATGACAAAGGAGGAGAACAGGCAATTAAAGAAAGTAGATCCGGTGGTGGTTTTGGCTCCCCCATGGACATCTTTGATATGTTTTTTGGAGGAGAAACATCAGCTCTTAGTCACCTTAGAAGATTTATATAATGGCACAACAAGAAAACTAGCTCTGTAAAAGAATGTGATATGCAATAATTGTGAAAGCCAAGGTGGTAAGAAAGGAACAGGTGAATGTTGTCCCGATTGCTGAGGTACTGGAATGCAAGTAAGACTTCATCAGATGGGACTTGGAATGGTTCAACAAATTCAGTCTCTGTTCATGGAGTGCCAGGGCCATGGGGAATGGATCAGTCCTAAAGATAGATGTAAAACTGCAGTGGAAGGAAGACAGTTCGATAGAAGAAGATTCTAGAAGTTCCTATTGACAAAAGCATGAAAGATGAACAGGAGATAAAATTCCATGGTGAAGGAGACCAAGAACCAGGACTGGAACCAGGAGATATTATCATTATTTTAGGTCAGAAGGACCACACTGTTTTCACTCAGCAAGGAAAAGACTTCTTCATGTGTGCGGACATACAGCTAGTTGAAGCACTGTGTGGCTTTCAAAGGCCAATATCTGCTCTTGACAATGGAACCATTATCATCACCTCTCACACAGGTCAAATTATCAAGCATGGAAGTATCAAGTGTGTGCTAAGTGAAGGCATGCCAATTTATCGTAGACCATATAAGAAGAATTGCCTCATCATCAAATTTAAGGTAAACTTTCCTGAGAATGGCTCTCTCTCTCCTGATGAACTCTCTCTGCTGGAAAAGAAATCCTACCTGAGAGGAAGGATCTAGAAGAGACTGATGAAATGGACCAGGTAGAACTGATAGACTATGATCCAAATCAGGAAGGAAGGCACCATTACAATGGGGAAGCCTATGAGGGTGAGGAACATCATCCTGTGGTGATGTTCAGTGTCAGACCTCTTCATGGGGCCAGTGAATAACACTGCTGGCATTTTACATGCAGTAGTGAATGAGTGAAGGACTATAATCATAGCTCACCACTTGCTATTGTTTTTGTTTTGATATTCAACTATGGTAGTGTTTGAAAAATCAAATGAAGAATAAACTAAAAAAAAACAAAAAACAAACCAAAAAAAAAAACAGAACAATAACAACAAAAACCAGATGCCTGAGAAATCCCTTTCTTTCTCTCTTTTTCCACATGAATGGAAAGACCATCTGATGGTTCAGTGAAAAGTGGTTGTTTACAAGCCCGGAGGAGCCCTCATTAGGAACCAACCTTACCTAACTTTGACCTGGGATTTCTAGCCTCTAGAACTGTGAGATAAGAAATGGCTGTTTTTAAAGTCTTCCAGCGTGTGGTATTTTGTTATGGATGTCCGAGTAGCCTAACACAGCCTGTAAGTCATAGAATTAGCACATATGCTCAAGTCCTCTGTCCAGATTTCAAGCACATGAAATAGAAAAAGACAAAAAATGATAAAATGTTCAACGAAGTATAATCAAACTGAAGGAAGAGGGTAATATTGGAGATTTCATAGAAGATTGAAGGACTGGGACAACTTTGCCTGGGTAGTCAAAAGATGGTTGGGTAGGGATGGCAGAAAAAATATATAGAAAATAGCAGAAACGAGCCAGTACAACTGGGCAGAAGGCTCTTTATTTCACTGGAGAACTGGGATCTGAGTTTGGGATTAGTGCAGGAAGTAAGGTGAGTTGTGGTTAGAGATAATGGCAGAACCTAGGGCCGCTGCAGCAGGAGAAACACATCACAACTGGACTCAACTCCACCCCTGAGGCAGAAGTGGAGATTGGGTTATGCCTGGCAGGATGGAGCACATTTACTCCAAAAGCCAGGGGCAGGCTGATACCTAACTGCCCCCTAATTCAAGTAAATCCTCTGGGATAGGTGTTTTACAAGAGGGACCTCATGAAAAGAAGGGTAGTAGCCTCAAAAAGCAGTAGCCATGGTCCAGAGTCAGGGAGCTCTTTAAAAATAGGGGGAAAAGGGGGGACTAAGGAGAGGCCCAGAGTCCACAACAGGGATGGGTGCCAAAGGTTATGAAAATGTCCCCAGAATTTGTTTAGATCAGGTATGGCGAGGCCCACAGGTCAGATAACTACTATTGAAAATATAGTTTATTACCTACAGTTCTCAAGAGAAAGGGACACTCTATGACTTGCCAGGCCACATGAGGAAGCACTTGTGTCATTTAGGAGGCAGAAGGAGAAAAGGGAAAATTATGGACCAGAGCCCTTATTTGGGTTTTGAGGGAAGGAATGAGTGAGGCAGAGTAAGTACAATGGTTAGTTTAGGATTGGTTAGTCTGAATCATTTCTGTGTGGACTCTGTGCTCTAGAGGTGGCCTATTTGTCTGGTACTGGGATGATTTAGGGTAAGGAGACTACTGGGTTGGTATGTGAAATTTGAAGAAGGGTAAGATTGGATGGATGGATTCTGATTGGTGGGTTTGCATAGCTGATGTGTGCTCTTAGGCAAGATGTTTGCTGTCTCTGTGGAACTAGATAAACTTGGGATGGGCAGCCCCTACCTGGGTCCCCAAGCTGCCCTAAATGTCAAATACAGAAAATAGAAAATATGATTCATATACAAAACACTATTTAAAATATAGGATGAAAAATGAAAAATGAAACTGAAAGATAGTAGTCAAGAAGCAACATGAACTTGATAGCTGGATCTTGAGACATTTGATTTAGCCACTTGAAATCAGATATGTAGGTAGATGATAGATTAATCGATCAGTTGATAGACAGGGTTTTTTTTCCTTTGGTCTTAGAGAGGCCATAGCTTTACCAAGCTGAGTTTGGGGAGAGACAGTAAGTAGTTAAGTAAAATAGAAGTAGATTCCAATAACTGCACTTTTGGAAATTTATGAAGTCATCCAGGCCTAGGTATGTTATCTTGTATGTGACGTTTACCAAATCATGCCCTTGTGGGGTGAAACAGTGCACCTCCAAATTTACAGTCATTATATTGAGCTATCAGCTTTCTTACCTTCCAGTCTCTGGCCCAGTAACTTTCAATTCTGAAGACAGATTTACAACAGACATGATTTTAAACCATATTCCATTAACAAGCTCTGTTTCAAATGACTTTCTTCATTTAAGTAATGCCGCTTTGTACTTGATTTGTTCAAAAGCTATTTAAAATCCCTTGACTCTTAAAGGTACTGCTATGTCTTAGACCACTCTCATTTTTGGAAACATGCAAAGGAGCAGAAATATTTCATTTTTCTTTGCTGTTTGCGTCCCCAGAGCAAGCTAATTGTGCTTCTTTAAAGCAAAGTGACAATTTTTGATACAGGTTTATTTAATTAAAAAAAAAAGACTTAGACAATCAAACATGAGCATTAACAAGAAACATATGTGAGGCTCCAAGTATTCTGAAAATGAATGCAAAGCAGCGTTCACTCAACATGAGGTCAGGTTTCCTGGCCTGTTTCTGCACATGCAAAATCGGAGAGCGTGAGAGGTTGAGCGTAGGTGTGTGACCATTCGTGACTGGGAGTGATCTGGACATGTTGTGAAAGATCTGCTGCAGCTCCCAGCAGCCTCGAGAAGCAATCTTTTACATGTAGCAGGACACACTGCAGGATATTAACACTCTACCATTTCCAAGAGCCTCTGTTCACACCAGCTCCAGAGTAAACACCATGAAAGAAGGAGCCTCAAGCTGCTAAAAAGCACACAAAGCAACAAGGAAAAACAGTTCCAAATCTCATAAAAATGGAAAAGGTTTCAAGAACAACTGCCCGTTTGTTCAGAGAGTGCCCACAGAGCAGGAGGGTAAATAAAACTCAGTACCTGTTAGATTTATAGGCAAATAACCATTATCTACTATGTGTAGATGAGTGAATGATAATTTTATGCAAACCACAATAAGTAAATTCAAACAGTATGAACTAAGCCTGCACAGTAAGAGCAGGAAGTTCAAGGAAAGAAAAATAAGGAAAGAGTGTTTTCTGGGTGGTGTATCACCAACCTGGGAAATCCATTACAGAGCCAAAAACTGGAACAGGATTTTATAAAAACACTGGCTTAAAGCAGAGCCATTAGTCCCTTAAGACTTGTATTGTGACTTCATACCTTAAATAAAACTCGGCTCCCCACGATCTAATTACTGATTGGCTTTACATAGAGGATTATGGAGAATTAGTAAATTGAACTTTTTATATGGCAGAGTATATAGTATAAATTCCTTGGGAGCCTTCATAGTGCATTCATTTTTTTTTTTTTAACAAATCCGTGTCAAGTATCATCAATAGCCAAGCACCCTAACCAACAGAGCTTAGAATTTTACGGACTTGTGTCTGAGAGCTGCAGTTTTTTAATCAAAATAGTACTTTTATAACATTTTTCAAAAATGGAACATTCAACTTTGGCCAAGTTTAAACTCTCTTTGAGTACTGTAAATTTTAAATTTGAAGGTGAAATCAAGGTTTTTCAGATTCAGATTTCATTGACTCCTTATCATATGTGGATCATATGTGGTTTCCTGGGTGGTGGCAGAAGACAAGAAAAAAAGCTTTTAAGGGATTATATAAGATGCCTATAAATGGATTCATTGAAATAAAGGCTCTTTTGTTCTTCTTCTTCTTCTTCTTCTTTTTTTATTTGACAGAAAGATAGCACAAGTAGGTAGAGCGGCAGGCAGCAGAGGGAGAAGGGCAAGCAGGCTCTCCACCAAGCAGGGAGCCCAGTGCAGGGTTCCATTCCAGGACCCTGAAATCATGACCTAAGCTGAAGGCAGCGACTTAACCTACTGAACCACCCAGGCGCCCCCACCACTTTACTTCTAACAGACTATATTTTAATGAGGCATGGGTCAAAGAATCTAACATTCGCAGATTCCATTTGAAAAGCATGGGAGCATAAAAACATAAAGGCAAATTTGTTAGAGCAAGCTGAGTGTCGGCTTTGAAGAAGCTAATTTTGTTTAGATTTTTCAAAAGCTCTAGTGGGGTAGAAGCATAGCATATCAAATGAGCTTGCAGAGACTTTGGGATCAGAAATAACTGGGTTTAAATCGAGGCTATGCAGGGAACAAAGGAGAGAGAATTGGAGAAAGGGAGGCAGGGAAGAAGGGAGGAAAGAGCCCGCGTTGGGCGGCTTCTCAGCACCCGGCATTATCCAGGTGCTTCACAGACACATTTATCTTCTGCCCTAACTGCACGATCTTGGGCAAGTAAATTTAGCTCCTGGGCCTCAGATTCCTTACCTATATAAAACTCACCTCTCATAAATTCTAGGAAGATAGTCACGGCAGCATAATTTTTTTGTTTGGGGGGAGTCTTTCCAAATCACATTTAAAATATAGCATCTAGACAGCAAAAACCAAAATCCAACAAAACTAGGAAGCTTGGAGCAACACAAGCCTCAGCACACAAGCAGGTAGAGACAGTGTAAGAAGAGCCACTAGACTTGTGTGTCGTTGGCTTCTGTGTGGCGAAGAGCAGGGGGAAATAGCAAGCCATTTGATGGTGTTCAGAATAAGAGAACCGGAAAACATCCAACAGATAATATTTGAAAAGTACAAGTCAGTTTGAGAGGAGTGGCAGAAGTTGAGAAAGGCATCAGTTACTCCAGGAACATGTGAGTAAGAAGCGCATGCTGTAAGCCTGGAGGGGCTCAGTCTACCTTCCGCTCAGGTCGTGATCTCAGGGTCCTGGGATCCAGCCCGGCAATGGGCTCCCTGCTCAGCAAGGAGCCTGTTTCTCCCTCTCTCTCTCTCTGCCTCTCTCCTTGCTTTTTCTCTCTCTGTCTTTCTCTTTCTCTCAAGTAAATAAAATCTTAAAAAAGAAAAAAAGGTGACACAGTTTACTGTCTGGGAACTCTCAAACCTCACCCCACAGGGCACAGGGCTCCACACTGAGGAGAAATTATTGGGACTCGAAGGAGTTGGCAAGAAAGCAACAAGAGAGGTAAAGGAAAGAATACAGGTAAAAGTGGAGAAGTCAAACAGAGCTCGGAAATCTCAGAAAGCAAAGTGCAATATTTTTTAACATTGATGCTAACTGCAGAAGAGCAAGTTCTGTGAAGTAAGAAACACTACTACTTTCTAAACATTCAGGAAAACTAATATCAAAGATAATAAATTAAAATAAGTGTATTGAGATTGAATCCGAAGCAATCACACTAGAAAGACATGAAAAAGAGAGAGATCAAAACAGCAAGTTATTATTTCAAAAGAACCCCAACTATATTAATGGCATAAAACATGAACTAACACAAGTCAAAATGAGAAAAGTCAGAAATAAGCTGATGAAATTAAAAAAGAGAATTAGAAGTTTAAACCCCTTTACAAATGTAATCTATTGTAGAACACGAGTAATAAATGTGAGAAGTAATGTATTAATAACAGAAAATCAAAAAAAGGAAAACATCAAATTACAAGGTGAAGAAAGAGATTCAAAAGAACTCAAGAAAAAATGACAAATTTTGAAGATAGGCAAAGAAGAAATGAGTCCCTGAAAATGAAAACCCAAGAAAGAGAACAAAACAAATCTCTAAAACTATAATTAAAGATAATGTTCCAGATATTTCTTTTTTTTCCAGATATTTCTTAAAAAGAATGTGAAACTACATATTGAAAGAGCACACCATGTAACTGACTCTACCCTACAGAGTATCCAACATAAACATGTTGGAGTAAAATAATTGAACTTTGTAGAAAAGAAAAAAAAATCTTTGGCCTTTTAGGTAAAAAGACATGTGACTTCTAAAGGAAGGAAAATTAGATTAACACATTTTCACAACCCTTCATGCCAGAAGAAAATAGAGCAACATATTGAAAATATTGAAGAAAAGAAAATGTGAGCCAAGGATTGTAAATCCAGTAATACTGAACTTCTAGTAAAAAGCACAGACAACTGTTATCAACAGGCAAAGACTCAAGGAATATTGTTCCCATGAGCACTTTCTAAGAAATATACTCGACAACCAGAGTGACTAGAGAGCCATTGAACAAACACGAGTAGCATCAAGCAGCGACGGTTACTGACATCAGGAAGACATGACCACGGGTCCATATCGTTGGCAAGATGATAAACAGTGCCGTGTTCCCTGAGTAAATAGTACAACACCATTTATCATCTTGCCAAAGATAGGAACTTAGAATATCTTTCCATACCAAAAAGTAAGACGGTGCTTAAAAATGATGGGAATCTTCTGCCCATTTTTTGATATGATTGTCTGTTTTGTGTGTGTTGAGTTTGAGGAGTTCATTATAGATCCTGGATATCAACCTTTTGTCTGTACTGTCATTTGCAAATATCTTCTCCCATTCCGTGGGTTGCCTCTTTGTTTTCTTGACTGTTTCCTTGGCTATGCAGAAGCTTTTGATTTTGATGAAGTCCCAAAATTTCATCTTTGCTTTTGTTTCCTTTGCCTTTGGAGACATATCTTGAAAGAAGTTGCTGTGGCTGATATCGAAGAGGTTACTGCCTATGTTCTCCTCTAGGATTCTGATGGATTCCTGTCTCACGTTGAGGTCTTTTATCCATTTTGAGTTTATCTTTGTGTATGGTGTAAAAGAATGGTCGGGTTTCATTCTTCTACATATAGCTGCCCAGTTTTCCCAGCACCATTTATTGAAGAGACTGTCTTTTTTCCACTGTATATTTTTTCCTGTTTTGTCGAAGATTATTTGACCATAGAGTTGAGGGTCCATATCTGAGCTCTCTACTCTGTTCCACTGGTCTATGTGTCTGTTTTAAAAAAAAAAAATGATGAGAATCCATTGGAAAAAATATGGGAACCAAGTTGAAGGATTTCTCACTAGCCAAATCTGGAACAACTCAAGCAACAAAAATTGACAGTAATGGGCTGGGACGTATAGAATAAAAGTGACCCATGGAGGATTAATGAGTGCACGTGTGATGAGCACTGGGTGTTGTGGGCAAGTGTCAGATCACTACAGTGTACACCTGAAACTGATATTACACTGTATCTTACTTAAATGGACTTTAATAAAAATTTTAAAAAATTTTTAAAAATCTTTAAAAATCTTTTTTTTTCCAGTGTTCCAAGATTCATTGTTTATGCCCCACACCCAGTACTCCATGCAATGCGTGCCCTCCTTAATACCCACCACCAGGCTCACCCAACCCCCACCCTCTCCCCTCCAAAACCTTCAGTTTGTTTCTCAGAGTCTCTCATGCTTTGTCTCCCCCTCTGATTTCCCCCAATTCACTTTTCTTTTCCTTCTCCTAAGGTCCTCCGTGTTATTCCTTATGCTCCACAAGTAAATGAAACCATGTGATAATTGACTCTCTCTCCTTGACTTATTTGACTCAGCATAATCTCCACCAGTGCCATCCATGTTATACAAAAGTTGGGTATTCATCCTTTCTGATGGAGGCAAAATCTTCTTTATCCATTTGTCTGTTAAACGGCATCTTGCCTATTTCCACAGTTTGGCGACCGTGGCCATTGTTGCTATGAACATTGGGGTACATATGGCCCTTCTTTTCATAACATCTGTACCTTTGGGGTAAATACCCAGTAGTGCAATTGCAGGGTAATAGGATAGATCTATTTTTAATTTCTCAAAGAATCTCCACACTGTTCTCCAAAGTGGCTGTACCAACTTGCATTCTCACCACAGTATAAGAGGGTTCCCCTTTCTCCACATCCTCTCCAACACTTATGGTTTACTGTCTTGTTGATTTTGGCCATACTAACTGGCATAAGGTGATTATCTCAATATGGCTTTGATTTCTGTTCATGTCTTCTGCCCATTTTTTGTCATGATTACCTGTTTTTTGAGTGTTGAGTTTGAGGAGTTCTTTATCGATCTTGGATATCAACCCTTTGTCTGTGGTGTCATTTGCAAATATCTTCTCCCATTCCGTGGATTGCCTCTTTGTTTTGTGACTATTTCCTTTGCTGTGCAGAAGCTTTTGATCTTGAAGTCCCCAAAGTTCATATTCACTTTTGTTTTCTTTGCCTTTGGGGACATGTCTTGAAAGAGGTTGCTGTGGCCAATGTAGAAGAGGTTACTGCCTATGTTCTCCTCTATGATTTTGATGGATTCCTGTCTCACATTGAGGTCTTTTATCCATTTCTAGTTTATCTTTGTGTATGGTTAAGAGAATGGTTGCATTTCATTCTTCTGTACATAGCTGTCCAATTTTCCCAGTACCATTTATTGAAAAGACTATCTTTTTTCCAGTGGATATTTTTTCCTGCTTTGTCGAAGATTATTTGACCATAGGATTGTGGGTCCATATCTGGACTCTCTACTCTGTTTCACTGGTCTATGTGTCTGTTTTTGTGCCAGTAACATGCTGTCTTGGTGATGAAAGCTTCGTAGTAAAGCTTAAAATCAGGCAACATGATGCCCCCTGCTTTGTTTTTCTTTCTCAACATTTCCTTAGCAACTCGGGGTCTTTTCTGGCTCCATACAAATTTTAGAATTGTTTGTTCCAGCATTTTGAAAAATGTCAGTGGAATTTTGATCAGAATGGTATTGAAACTATAGATTGCTCTGGGTAGTACAGATATTTTAACAAAGTTTATTCTTCCAATCCAAGAGCATGGAATGGTCGTCCATCTTTTTGTGTCTTCTTCAATTTCTCTCATGGGTGTTCTGTAGTTCCTCGAGTACAGATCCTATACCTCTTTAGTTAGGTTTATTCCAAGGTATCTTATGGTTCTTGGTGTTACAGTAAATGGAATCGATTCTCTAATTTCCCTTTCTATATTTTCATTGTTAGTGTATAAGAAAGCAAAAATCTTTAAAAAAATTAAATACTCATCCCCCTTTTCTCCATATAACTACATAGAATTTTTTATACAATGAAACAAATTTAACATTTCAGCCATAAGAAACCAATAGAACAGAAACAAAATAAATGTATACTAAGGTAGAAGTAAATAAAAGACGATCACCCAATATTCTCTTCTTGACTATTGTCTCCATGAGGGAATAGTATTATTTATGAGAAAAAAAAAATGCAGAAGCCCTATTTCTATATAGTTTTCCCTCTAATGGCCTACATGCAAAAAATTAAATGCAGAACCTACTACTTTATGACAAAGTACCAGTAAGTTTCAATTTATTTGGTGATTTCTCTCCTTGTCTATATGTAGTCATTCAAAACTCGTTTACTGAGCACTTCCTACAGGCTGTTTAGTGTTTTTCTTTGCTCTAGGTAAATTGACCAGTAAAATGAAAAAGTAGAATAAGTGTTCCTTAGCTGATATTTGACTTTCCAGTTCATGTTTTTCATATTTGTTCCATTCTAATGCATAAACTCCAATGTATAGGCAACAGAATAACCTTAGAACCAATCCTGGCCCCAGATCTCAAAGTCTATAAGCAAAAGGTATTCTGGTAATCACGATAATATTTTAACAAAGTAAAATAAAACCAATCTTGCTAAAAATATTTAAGTTGTTCATGTTTCCTTAGTTCAGATGGAGGAATATCCACCAGCCTGTACACTTGGTTATGGTGGAGATTATTTCATAGAGTTCAAGGAGGATAAGACAGAGCAGAGACTAAACTCAGGTCCCCTCAACCCTGACTACAAAGCCAAGTATTCTTCAGCTGCCTCCACAAAAGGAAAGAAGGAAAGAAAAAGAAAGAAAGAAAGAAAGAAAGAAAGAAAGAAAGAAAGAAAGAAAGAAAGGAAGAAAGAAAGAAAGAAAATACACACACACACACACACACCCCCAACAACCAGCACCTAAAACTCCATGTCCAGACCAAACCAGTCTGCTCCAGGGCGGACCCCAGTGCTGAACTTTCACTAACCTATTCCCTCATTATAATAGTAAATATCACACCCAAGCCCCAAGGGCCTGGATCAATATCAAGGAAGTGACTGAAAGAGAAGATACATCCCCAAGCCAAAGGAGGACAATTTAGAGAAGTGGACAAGCAACGTTTTCTTTACTTTGTTTTTACTTTTGTTTTGTTTTGTTGATGGCATACTAGCACCTTTTATTCAGAGAATGTTGGCATCCTCGACTGACCCATTTGGAAAGAAAAAGAAGTTCACATGGTTATTGGGGGGGGGGCGGTTGCACAGGAAGATTGATTTGAGAGAAATGTTTTACAACTTGTCAAGTTTGGAATAGGAGCATCTTATTTTTCACCTCTCCCTTTTTGAAGGAAACAAATCGGGCAACGTGGATAAGGTGTTGAAGGTGAGATAACACGAAATGGGTTTTACGTATGTTTTGTCACTAACACACACAGGAAAGTTTGACTTCATTGCAGCCATTCTCAGGTTATTGATATATATCTATTCTCCCACTTGATATAGCAAAGACTACATTGGAGAGAGATGGATTTGGTAAGAAATGCCCCAAATCAGATTTAATTCTGTTTCTAATGTGCAGTGACTTTTATGATGTATGTGCTGTCTACACATAAAAAGAAAGGAAGGAAGGAAAGAAGAGAGAATGGTAAGAGGAGGTGGGTGGAGAGAGAAGAGAGAGGAAATGAAAGAAAAGGAAAATTAAAGTTCAGAGTTTTAAAGTCAAATAACGTGATTTAATTTCAGTCCCTTCTTGTGGGATTATGTCAGCCATTAGAACATAATATATTTCAAGCCTAGAAGCACAAATTCATTTCACACCCAACTTCAAAGTTATTATTGCTAACTGGTTGTTGCTAGGAACTGATTTGGAATGAACTGACAGTTCTGGTTCTGTTCTTAATGACCCGGAGGGTATGTCACACTTAGGTTATGGCAACGCCTTTCTTAAAGAGGTGAAGAAGAGAGCACTCCTTGGTGACCTAACAGCTTCCGACTCATTTCAGCAGAGGTGTTTGGTAGTAGTTGTCACATGTTTTCCAGGACTAAAAATCTAAGACTTCAGAGGAAACATCTGGTTGCTAATATAGCCATTGCCTGAATTTACCATAACCAGACTACTACATTAGCTCTGAATTGTGCCTGGAACACATAATATGGAGCAAACAAACATGTACTGAATGAGAGATTGGATTCACTTAACACCAACTCAAATGAAACTTCATTGTGAGACACTATGAATTGAAGCAATAAATCGAAAAGAAATAGTGTGGCATCTTCTTGCAAGAACAAAATTAATAGGTAAGATGGTTTAAAATAACAGGACCCTCAAGAAAAGAAAAACTTGATGTGGGATATAGGTGTGTGGGAAATAGGACTGAGACCCCCAATTACTTGCTCTTTGATTGCCTATTCATAGGTTTTGAACTCCTTTAAAGTAGGTCTGTATTTCATTCTCTTTATAGCCTCAATTCTTAGATGAATGCCTTATGCAGGATATGCATTAGATGTCTGACTAGTGATTCCATAGTCAATCTTGATTTCTACAGAGATACATCGTAGCTCAACTGTAGAATGTGATACTTTGAATATCATTCATACCTCCTGTGTATCCCTACTGGGTTTAGATATAATTCTTCAAGTCAGAAACTATGTCTATTCACTTTTTGCATCCTCAAGTCTAAAGCAACACCTGCTGGTAAATTTTGGTTAAATTAATAAATACAACTAATCTGGATGAATAAACTTAGAACTTCTTGCCTCCCTCACCATGCCATGTGCACCTTTCCAAAAGCATAACAACAATTATGCTCTCTTGCTAAGAAATTCCAATTGAACATGAAGGTATATATTTGTATATGCAAATTCAAAAAACACAAGAGTTTTGTGTGTGAATGAATGTTTATGGATACATGTACCGCTAACTATGCACATCTTCCCCTGATATGTATTGAGTTTTCACTTGACTGCTTGTCTTTAAGACTCACCAGCTTGACCCACAACACAGGTATTTTCTCAAAGTATGGTTCAGGCTGTAAGAGAAGCCAGGGAAGAAGAAAAGCTCAGAGATTCATTATTGTCCTTGTGGGTCACCTACCTCCTTGTCCTGATCCTTGGAGCAACCCAATGATGTCATAGTTAATGTCTGATGTCATACTAGTTGAAAACAGAGGTTACCACTATCAGGAAGAGGATGTATTTTAATGGGCCCTTTTAACTGAAATCCCCTTTACTTTAAGATGTGCATTGTGAACTCAAGTTAATTTGAAAAGTGAGAAGATGACTGCATTAATAGCCAGTGGATGTGGATTCTTTGGACCACAATGGCCATTTGATGATATCCCAAAGGCAGTCACAAGGTAAGAAATGATTTTCTATAGAATCTTGAAGCCTATCAAGACATTTAAATGCAATTTCTTTGGAAAATAAAAATGTAATTCTTACCCCTCTGTTCTATATTGCTGTGTGGTAGTGTAAAGTAATTAATATGACCAAACATAATAAATTTCAACATGACTTTCTTATATTCAAACAGTTCTGTGGCTCCCCATGCCTGCAGAAAATATCTAAATATCATATTCTCTTATACCAGACTTTCCATGATCTTGCCCTGCTGGCTTTTCCAAAGTTATTTTTGCTGCTCTTACTCAAACCTAATTCTCTAAGCATCTCAAACTACTTGCAGTTACTTAAACATACCATGGTTTTTCAAGATTTTGTCTTTTTATGTACCATTGTCTTTTCCTAGAATATCCCTATTATGTTCTTCTAAGAAAATTTTTATTCATCTTTGTGAACCCTACTCTGAACTGTACCCACCAAGATGAGTAGATGACTCCCCCCCCCCATATGCCAACATTCTACCTGGCTCATGCCACCATTATGACATGGACTAATATGTTCAAAAGTTATTTGCTTACATACCTGGTCACTATTTCATGTACTTCCTGAAGGTTGTAATTATATCTGATACAGCACCAGTCACCATTTATTAGTTATGACTATGTGCCAAGCACTATGATTAGAAATGCAGTTGGAAATCCATGATTTTATACCTTTTAAATCACTCTTATTGGAAAAGATAGAAGCATAAACAAATTATGTACATGATGTACAGTAAATGCCGTAGGGGAACAGAGAAGACACTTTACTAAGTCTGGAGTTTAGAAAAAGCTTCCAGGAGATAGAGTTCTGCTTATAGAGGCAAACTGTGGTATTAACAAGCAGGCTTTCCAAAGCAGTGCAGCCCGACTGTTAATAGGTCCAAAGCCCCTTGGAACCATCCTTGGAATGTTGATGTATCACTGGGATTATTTGTATTTAAGTAGTTCTGTCATAGAGGGCTTTATGTATCTTTGTATTCCTTCTCTGTGATAATTTATAAGATCAAGAAGTAGTAATTGCTTTTCTCTATAATTTTGAACTCTTCACTGCAGCTAGTACAGTATCCAAAATGCAGCTGAACCAATATAAGGGTGACATTGAAATCATAATGATTTTCACATAACTTTACAGTCTGCAAGACTTTCACAAATATTAATTCATTTTCTACTCACCCCAATCTTTTATATTGTGGGTATTTATCTCAATTTTTCTAAATTAAAAAGACAGCTTAAGTGATTTATTCAAAGTCACATGATATATATGTGGTTTTCAAACACCTAATTTACCTAGTAACAATTACCAACATTTATGTCATAATCACCTGGTATAAATTTATGTACGCTACTTCATTTAACATGTCAATAACTCTAAGACACAAAAAATATTTTTTTGGATGGATGAGAAAATTGAAACTTATAATGTTCAGCTAACGGATGAGAAAATTGAAACTTATAATGTTTAGCTTGCCCAAGGTCAAAGAGTAAATAAATTGTGAATCAGATACTCTACATCCAGTTCTGACTCCAGAATTCAAGCTCTTAACCATCACAGCAAGTTCCATATGCTGAATGGGATTGGTTACTTCATTCAAAAAAATTATAATCAATTTGGGAGGGAGTTGGAATAAGAGGGAAATGTTAAATTAATACATATAAAAGTATTTAAAGACATCTGAAATCTCTTTATCTTTGGAATTATGTAATTTAACTATGTTATTTCTAAATATGAATTTCTCATTTCCTTGTTTGTTATACTTTTTACAACAATCAAACTGAGAAATAATTTATATAATAATTATGTACAATAAAATGAAGGCATTTTAAGTATACAATTTGATGAATTTTGACAAGTGTGTTCACATGTATAAATAATCCTTACCCCAAATTCTTCCCATCCTGATTATAGTCTGTGTGTCTCCTATGCCTGGTATAAGCAACCACTTGTCTGCCTCCCATCGTAATAGTCTTTTGTTTTTTGTGCGGTTTTTTTGTTCAAGAATTTCTTTTACATGGAATCAAACCATATGTTTCTTTTATCATAATGTTTTTAGATTTATTCATGTTGCTATTACATCAATAGTTTAGGGTTTTTTTTTTAATTTTTTTATTTATTCATTTGATGGAAAGAGATCACAAGTAGGCTGAGAGGCAGGCAGAGAGAGAGAGGAGGAAGCAGGTTCCCCGCTGAGCAGAGAGCCCGACATGGGGCTCGATCCCAGGACCCTGGGATCATGACCTGAGCTGAAGGCAGAGGCTTTAACCCACCGAGCCACCCAGGTGCCCCAATAGTTTAGTTTTTTAATGCTGTATAGTATCCATTGTGTGACTACACCACCATTTGTATTGGTTGACATATTTTTTTAAAAGATTTTATTTATTTATTTGACAGAGAAAGATCACAGGTAGGCAGAGCAGCAGGTAGAGAGAAAGGGGAAGCAGTCTCCCTGCTGAGCAGAGAGCCTGATGTGGGGCTCAATCCCAAGACCCCAAGATCATGACCTGAGCTGAAGGCAGAGGCTTAACTCACTGAGCCACCCAGACGCCCCTGTATCAATCGACTTATTAATGGATATTTAGGTTGTTCCTAATTTTATATTGCTATACAAGCAGCTGTGAACATTTATAGACGTCAATTTTTGTAGAAATATGTTTTCATTTATCTTGGGTAAATATCTAGAAGTAGAATTGCTGAGTCTTGTGGTAAATGTATGCTTAGCTGTTGGAGAAACTACCAAATTATTTTCCAAAATGGTTGTGTCATTTTGCATTCTCACAGGCAATGTAGAACTCTAGTTGCTCCACGTTCTTGTCAACTTTTGGTATTGTCTGATGTTTTAGTATTAACGGTGTTTTAGTAGGCAAAATAGTACTCTCCCCTTCTCCCCCTGTCAAATGCCCACACCATAATCTCTGGAGCCTGTAAATTATATTACCTTATACACAAAAAGGAGCTTAACAGCTTTGACTAAAGTTAAGGACTTAACATAGACAGATTATCCTGCATTATCCAGGTGGGCCCACATGAATCCTTAAAATCTTTCCTGGCAGTGGTCTTAGAAAAGGTGATGATCAAAGGAGCACTACCAAAATGACAGTATGAGAAGAACTTGGCTACCACTGTTATTTTTAAAGATGGAGAACAGAGGCCATGAGTAAAGCAATATGGGTGACCTCTAGAACCTGAAAAAGACAAAGATACTGATTATCCTCTAGAGCCTCCAGAAAGTAATAAAGCCCTGCTGACAACCATGAAAATATATAGTTATGGCTATCTATGTGCCCAACATGAAAGCACCTAAATATAGAAACAAGCAAATATTGATAGAACTGGAAGGAGAAATAGCAATACAATAATAGTAAGAAATACCAATATCTCACTTTCTTTCCTTTATTTATTTTTTTTAGAGAAGTAAAGATGGGAGGTGAGAGGCACAGGGAGAGAGAATCTCAAGCAGGCCAGGCCCAGTGCAGAGTCTGACAAAGGGCTCGACCTCACAACCCTGAGATAACAACCCAAGTTGAAATCGAGAGTCAGATGCTGAGCTCTCTGAGCTTCCCAGGTGCCCCAATGCCCCAGTTTCAATAATGGATGGAAAATCCAGACAAAATCAATAGGGAAACAGTAGACCTGAACAACACTATAGACCACATGGGCTCTGCAGATATATATATCGTGTGTGTGTGTGTGTGTGTGTGTGTATAAAACATTCTATGTGACAACAGCAGAGAACACATTCTTCTCAAGTACACATGGAACATTCTCTAGGATAATAGATCACATTAGGTCACAAAACAAGTCTTAATAAACTTAAGACTGAAATCATATAGAATATCCTCACAGTATAATGAAACTAGAAATCAATAGCAGAAAGAAAACTGGAAAATTCACAAGTATGTGGAGATTAACATAGTCCTGAACCACCGATAGGTCAAGTAAGAAATCAAATAGAAATTTTTTTTAAAGATTTTTATTTATTTATTTGGCAGAGAGATCACAAGTAGGCAGAGAGAGAGGGGAAGCAGGCTCCCCGCTGAGGGCCTCGATCCTGGAACCCTGGGATCATGACCTAAGCTGAAGGCAGAGGCTTAACCCACTGAGCCACCCAGGCGCCCCAAAAGAGAAATTTAAAAAGACCTTGAAACAAATGAAAATGGAGACACAATATGCCAAAATGTAGGGGATAAAGCAAAAGCAATACTAAGGATGAAATTTATAGTTGTAAATACCTGTATTAAGAAAAAAGAAAGATCTCAAACAACTTAACTTTATACCTCAATTAACTAGAAATAGGAGAACAGAAGGGAAAAAGTAAAAATGATTGGAGCAGAAACAAAGACTAGAACAACAAAATCAACAAAGCTGAGTTAATTTCTGAAAATCTATCCTAAGATTGAGTCAATGATCAAAAACCTCTCAACAAACAAAAGCCCAAGACCAAATGGCTTCATGGTGAATTCTACCAAATATTTAAAGAAGAATTAATATCAGTCTTCCTCAAATTATTACAAAAAAAAAAAAGTTGAAGAGGAAGGAACACTCCCAGACTCCTTTTATGAGGCCAGTATTATCCTGATGCTAAAGAGGACATTACAAGAAAACTATTGACCAGTAACCTGATGCATACAGACACAAAAATTCCCAGAAAAATACTAGTAAACTGAATTCAAACATTTGAAATCAATCATATAGCCACAATCAAGTGAAATTTATCCCTGGGATCCAGGGGTGGTTCAACATTCCCAAATCAGTAAACAATCGTATTGAAAGAATGAAAGATAAAAATCATATGATCGTCTCAATATATGCAGAAAAATCATTTTACAAAATTCAACATCACTTCATGATAAAAAGTTTCAACAAACCAAGAATGGAAGGAAATTATTTTAACATAATTAACATCATATATGAAAAACCCACTGCCAATATCATACTTAACAGTGAAAAACTTAAAGCTTTTACTCTAAGATCAGGGACAAGTCAAGGATACCCATTCTTGTCACTTTTATTCAACATAGTAGTGGACCTACCAAGCAGATCAGTTAAGCAAGAAAGAGAAAGGGCATCCAAGTCAGAAGGAAAGAGAGAGCGTCATCTCTGTTTGCACATGACATGACCCTTTGTATAGAAAATGGTAAACACTCCACAAAATCTGTTAGAACTAGTAAACAAGTTCAATAAAGTTGTAGGATACAAAATCGACATAAAAATTAATTGTATTTCAATACACTAACAAATATCTGAAAAAGAAATGAAGGAAACAATCCTATTTGCAATTAAGCAAAAAGAATAAAATGCTTAGAAATAAACTTAACTAGGAGTGCCTGAGTGGCTCAGCGTCTGACTCCTGGTTTCAGCTCAGGTCCTGATCTCTTGGGTCATGAGATTAAGCCCCACGTGGGGCTCTGTGCTCAGACAGTGTGCTTGAGTCTCTTTCCATCTGCCCCTCCCCCTATGCATGCATGCTCAGTCTCTCTTTCTCTAGAATAAGTAAGTAAATCTTTTTTTAAAAAGGAAATAAACTTGGGAGGTAAAAGACTTCTACTCTGAACACTACATAACGATGAAACATGAGACTAAAGAAGACATAAGTAAATGGAGAGACATCCTGTGTTCATGGATTGGAAGAATATTTTCTTCTTCTTTTTTTTTTTTTAAAGATTATTTATTTATTTGGCACAGAGAGAGAGAGAGATCACAAGTAGGCAGAGAGGCAGGTAGAGAGAGAGGGGGAAGCAGGCTCCCTGCTGAGCAGAGAGCCCGACGCGGGGCTCAATCCCAGGACCCTGAGACCATGACCCGAGCCGAAGGCAGAGGCTTTATTTAACCCACTGAGCCATCCAGACGCCCTCCAGTGATATTTTTATAGAAAAAGAAAAAAATTTCCTAAAATTTATATGGAACAACAGTGAACCTAAAACAACCAGATCAATCTTAAGAAGAACATAATAGGAAGTATCATACTTCCTGATATATAGTCTAATGGAACAGAATAGAAAGCCTAGAAATAAACTGACACAGATGTCTTTATTAGAGTGAGGAAGTCACTTTCTACTTTTAGTAGCTGGTAGTTCTTTTAAAAATGAATTTTGCCAAATTCATTTTCTGCCTCTATTAACATGACCATATTGGTTTTCATCTTTATGTTGTTAATATGTAAAATTATATGTTATTAGATTTTCGTATGTTAAACCAATATTGCATCCCTGGGATAAAGCCTATTTAGTCATGATGTACTATACTTTTTTATGTAATTTGCCAATATTTTATTAAGTATTGTTGTGTATATGCTCACCAAGGATATTTGTAGCTTTTGTCTTATAATATCTTTGATTTTGATACCAGATAATGTTGACATAATTAGATGAATTGGTAAAAATTCTTTCATTCTCTATTTTCTGCATGACTATGTAATTTTTCCTAGGTAGAATTCATTAGCGAATGCTGTGTCTGGAGTGTTCTTTGCATGAAAAACTGCAATTAGACATTTGATTTCCTTTTTTTATTCTTTTTTTTTTTAAGATTTTACTTATTTAGCAGAGAGGGAGAGAGAGCACAGCCGGGGGAGAAGCAGACAGAGAAACAGGCCCCCCACTGTGCAAGGGCCCACTGTGGAACTTGATCCAGGACCTTAGGATCATGACCTGACCAAAGACAGTTGCTCAACTGACTGAGCCATCCAGGTGTCCAGGCATCTGACTTAAGAGATGTGTAACTCAGACTGAGAAAGACAAATTCATATGATTTCATTCATATGTGAAATCTTCAAGTACCATTTTTTTTTTTTTAGATTTCACATATGAGTGAAATTACATAGATATTTGTCTTTCTCAGTCTGACTTATTTTGCTCATAATAATACCCTTTAGTTTCATCCATATTGTCATAAGTGGCAAGATCTCGTTCTTTTTTTTTTTTAAGATTTTATTTATTTATTTGACAGAGAGAGATCACAAGTAGGCAGAAAGGCAGGCAGAGAGAGAGGAGGAAGCAGGCTCCCTGCTGAGCAGAGAGCCCGATGCGGGGTCTCGATCCCAGGACCCTGAGATCATGACCTGAGCCGAAGGCAGTGGCTTAACCCACTGAGCCACCCAGGCGCCCCAAGATCTCGTTCTTTTTAATGGCTGCATAATATTCTTTTATAATACATATGTATATATATACAATGTGTTTTAAAAGATTTTGTCAGAGAGAGTGAGAGCACAGGCAGACTGGCAGGCAGAGGCAGAGGGAGAAGTAGGCTCTCTACCAAGTAAGGAGCCCAATGTGGGAATTGATCCCAGGACACTGGGATCATGACCTGAGCCAAAGGCAGCCGCTTAACTGACTGAGCCACCCAGACACCCCTAGATACTATGTTTTATATTTCTTCTTATCTCAGTTTTAGTAATAAGCATCTTTCAAGATATTTGTCCATTTGAAGCTGTTAAATTTATCAGTATAAAGTTACTCACAGTGTTTCCTTATTACCATTTTTATATATACCTGTAAAATCTCAATGATGTCCTTGCATTTCATAAATCAGTAATTTCTCTACATCTCTATCTGTTTCTATCTCTTTGATCAGTTTGATTAATCCAGCAAAAATAATAAAAAATGAATGAAATATTTGGACAGAGACTTCAAAAATGTATATATGTGAATAGTAATTAAGAACGTGGAAAGATGCTCATATCATTAATCACCATAGAAATGCAATTTAAATCAAATGAGATAGCCCTGAACACCTGTTAGGATAACTAAAGTAAACAAACAAACAGAAACACTTGACAAATCTAAGTGCCGGTGAGAAAGCGGATCCTTCCGAACTCCTACATTGTTTATGGGAATGCATAATGCCACAGCCACTTTGGAAAACAGTTTGGCAGTTTCGTAGAATTAGTCATGTATTTACCATAAACTAAGCAATCCTACTCCTAGGTGTTTGTACAGGAGAAAAGAAAACTTTGGTTCATACAAAAACCAATATGTAAGTATTCATATTGCTTTTTGTAGTGTGGTACATTCATGCATAGAATAACACCTAACCATAAAACAAGACTAAGTTACTGAAAAAAAAAAGAATAAGTTGCTGAAACACAACATGGATGACTTTCAAATGTATTATCTAAGTGAAGGAAATCAGGCATAAAAAGCTACATCATGTATGATTATATTAAGATGACATTCTGGAAAAAAAAAAAAAAGATGACATTCTAGAAAAGGAAAAGTTATAGGAATAGAAAACAGATCAGAATTTACCAGAGCATGGGGTTAGAACTGGCTGATTCCTAAGGAACACAAAGGAATTTGAAGGGATGATGGAATTTCTTAGTGTTTTGGTTGTGTAGTGGTTACACAACTTACACTCTTATCAAAACTCATAAAATTGCACACCAAAAAGAATGTATTTTATTGTAAGTTACACTGAAAAATGTTTACAAGTTATCATACTCTATGTAATCTGCAATTTGCTCTTTTAATTCAGTATAATATTTCTAATACTCATCCATGTGGTTTGTGAAGTTCTAGTTCATAAACTTTCTCGGCTGCCTAATATGATATAGTACAAGTAATTGAGATGTATTTTATCCATTCTCCTGTGAAAATACTTCAGAGTACTTTTTCGGTTTTTCTTTTTCTATTAGACACAATAGTACTTTGGTAAGTCTGGAACAAACCTATTGTGCCACATGGGCTTGAATTTTCTGAGCTTTATAACTTAGAGTAGAATTGCTGAGAGTTAGGGTCGTGTGCCTGTCAAACTTTGCAAAACAATATAGTACCTTTTACTCTCAAGTGGTAGTCCCAATGCACTCACACCAGAAATGTTTACCAAGCAATTTCCAGGGCTTCACATTCGCACCAGCACTTGCGTATTCAGACTTAATTTTCGCATCCTAGCCAGTGTAAAATAGTATCTCTTTATGGTCTTCATTGGCGTCTTCCTAGTTGCTGTTAAGGTTGAGCACTTTTCATGTTTTGTTTACTTTCTTCCTTGCCATTCCTATTTCCTCCTTTTCTTCTTTGTCCAAGTCCCCCCTGGGTTTTCTGTCTTTCCCTGTTTGATTCATAGGGGACCTTTTTTTTTTTAAGATTTTATCCATTTATTCAAGAGAGTCAGAGAGAGAGCAACAGAAAGAGAGACAGGGGGAGAAGCAGGCTTGATGCAGGACTCGATCCCAGGATCCTGGGATCATGACCTGAGCCAAAGATAGATGCTTCACCAGCTGAGCCACTCAGGCACCCAATTCATAGGGGACCTTAAAATATCTTTAATTAAATCCTGTGGTTTCAATGTTGTTCCTAATGTGAATCTACCACCTCTGTGTTCATTGAGATTTCCGTCTGGATCTCTTGGAGAAGAGGCCCCAGGGGCTAACCAGTTCATTGCAGATGTCATTGAAAATTCACAGACAATTCAGGAAGAAGACTTTGGATTTTCTCCAGGAAAGCTTTCTTGGGCTTTGTATTGATACCATTTGCCTTGACTATGATGGGGAACATCTTAGATGCCTGCACATTTGCTTTATTAGCAGCTTTAAAAAATGTATAGTGGAAATCTTGTCATTTGCATATGTGGATGGAACTAGATGGTTTTATGCTAAGCAAAATAAGTCATAGAAAGACAATTATCATATGATTTCACTGATATGTGGAATTTAGGAAACAAGGCAGAGGATCATAGGGGAAGAGAGGAAAAAATGAAACGAGAGAGAGACAAATCATAAGAGAGACTCTTAATCATAGGAAACAAACTGAGGGTTGTTGGAGGGGAAGGGGATCAAGGGATGGGGTAAGTAGCTGATGGACATTGGGGAAGGGTATAGGTTGTAATGAGCACTGGGTGTTATATAAAACTGATGAATCACAGACCTGTACCCCTGAAACAAGTAACTCATTATATGTTAATTAATTGAATTTAAATAAAAATTACTAAAAAATAAAATTAAATATGTACAGCTGCCAGAAGTTACTATAAATGAAGAAACTGGTTTAGCAGAAGTTAATTTAAAGAAGAAAAGTTATTTGAATATTAGAACTCATCAGTTTTTTTGCTTCTTCATGTCTAGTATTAGACATACAGTCCTGAAATTTAACTCCAGTCAGCCCACTTCCACCTGGTTTTTATGTGATGGAAATAGGTGTATCATTTTTTTTTTATTTTTTAAAAAGATTTTATTTATTTATTTAATTTGACAGACAGAGATCTCAAGCAGGCAGAGGCAGGCAGAGAGGAAGGAAAGTAGGCTCCCCGTCGAGCAGAGAGTCTGATGTGGGGCTCAATCCCAGGACCCTGGGATCATGACCTGAGCGGAGGGCAGAGGCTTTAACCCACTGAACCACCCAGGTGCCCCAGGTGTATCATTTTTTAATTTATCTTTTCACTTTCTCTGTGGTGTCTATAATTATTGTTTTTTGTTACTAGGAGGCATTTTAAATAAGAAAGAGATTTCCCCTGTTGAGAGGAGGTAAATTATAGTTCTTTCCCCTGAATTGGAAGGACATGGATCAAGTGCTTAGTTCTTCCCTTTAATAACTGATTTTTGGGGCGCCTGGGTGGCTCAGTGGGTTAAGCCGCTGCCTTCGGCTCAGGTCATGATCTCAGGATCCTGGGATCGAGCCCCGCATCGGGATCTCTGCTCAGCAGGGAGCCTGCTTCCCTCTCTCTCTCTCTGCCTGCCTATCTGTCTACTGTGAACTCTGTCAAATAAATAAATAAAATCTTTAAAAAAAAAAATAACTGATTTTTGGAGTAAGGATTTAAGGTAGTTACTACCTTCAATGAAAGTGAGGGTTTTTCTGTTTTTCTATCCATTGTTACATAGCGTCATAGATCCCTGAATTTTTATCAATGTGTTAAATCAAACAAAGCAATAATTCCATTTTTAAAAGGATTTATGTATTTGAGAGAGCGTGTGCACCATGGGGGAGGGGCAGAGGGAGAGAGAATCTCCAGCAGACTCCCCGCTGAGCAGAGACTAGACACAGGGCTTGATCTCATGACCCTGAGATGATGACCTGACCCAAAATCAAGAGTCAGAAACTTAACCAACTGAGCCACCCAAGTGTCCCAGTAATTAGTTAGTGCCAACCATGGGCCAGATGCTATTCTAAGGGTTTAGTGGTTAACACAGCAAAAGAATCTTTGATCTCAAGAAGCGTATTTTGCAAGAATGCTTGTTATATTAGCTATGTATTTTAATGGATATTGTGATCTGGCAATTTTAGATACTGTGAAGGTCTTAAGGTAATCTAGCTATGAATGATTTGTAAAATGTAATATCATATTTAGAATGAATATTTGGGAAAAACAGAAAATAGGAAGTCCTGTTAGGAAAGAACTGCAGTATTCCAGGTATGAAGTGGTGAGATGAATGAAGTGAGGGTGGAGAAGAAAAGCTGGAGTGCGGGAGTATCTTGAAGGAAGAAATGATAAAATTTCTAACAGCCTAATAAGAGGGCAAATTCGCTCCAAATCTTCTTCTCCAGAAGACTGAGAGAATGACTACAACACTGGCAGAAACAGTGTAGTTGGTGTGAATGGGTAGACAGATAAAAATAATAGCTCTTGGCAGGTATGGACTGTGTCTATATTCAACATTCCGCGCGCTGCGCTGCATTTGAGCAGAACAATGAAACAGCTGTGCAGAGGCGGCCCAAGGTGACAGGAAATACAGACCTGAAAGAGAGTAAGCGACGAGATTACAGGAGAGGAAAGGGGCGAGAGGTGTTTTCTTTGAAACCCTAGAGCCTGGTTTGGTGCTGGCATAAAGCGGACCCTGGGTCAGTGTTTACCGCGTAAGTGAACTAAGTCCTCTGCAGGGATGTGAGAGCTGGGCCGGTGGGCACAGAGCTGGAAGCCTGGCGTATTTACTTGGTAAGATCCCAAAGCAGTTCTTCCCTAAGGCCAGCCTCGGAGGAAGCAAGTCCGAAGGTGCCTCGAGTTCGGGATTACTAGGGTAGGAGCTGGCATTGCAGGCGCTCGTAGGAGAGCGCGCCCGTGTGCGCGTGGAGCGGGCTGGGGCGAGGCGGGGCGGGAGCGCGTTCTGGATTCCGAACACCGAAGTGGGGGTCACAGGGTGGCCTGAATTACAGGTGATACGGCTGTGTCCACCTCGTAGGAGGGTCCGACCGCCTCCGCACATTGAGAGCCGCTCCGCGCGGTCAGCGCAGCTCCTTCCCCACGGCGCTCCAAGCGGGTTCCCTGGTCCCTGGTTCCCGGCGACCTGCCAGGGCCGCGCAGCTCTGCCGCGGGCTCCCTGGTTCCCGGCGACCTGCCAGGGCCGCGCAGCTCTGCCGCGGGCCGCATGACCGCAGGGAGCACGGCTCTGGTGCACGGACAGCCAATTCTGGGACACTGAAGACAAATTTAAAACATAGAAATTTTAAAAAATAAATAAAAGGTTAACGGAAAAACAGGTTTCGAAGCTAAGACCGGACAGTCCCCCGGGGCTGACCGGGAGGACTCTTCCAATCTCCATCCTCAAGGGGGCGGTGATCAAAGGCCACTTCCCCACCGCACCCGCCCAAACCCGGCTCCGCTCTAGGGCGCGTCAGATTCATCCCAGGGCCCAGCGCCTCACACTGAGCCTGCGCAGACGGCGCGGCGCAGCGGGCGCATGCGCCTTGAGGCGGCGCTGGCGGAGCCGGCTCTGGGCGGGTCCGGGTCGCCGCAGTGTTCCGGGGCCTGGGCGCGGTGGGAGGAGCCGGCGGCCTCACCGTGGTAACCGCAGCGCCGCCGCCCCGCCTTGCAGGCCTCCGGACTGTCATCGCCTCTGGGTGTGAGGATCCTGGGGCCGCCGTCCGCGGGCCTCGCTCCGCCGGCCTTCTCAGATTCCGCTCTCCCCCCGCGCCGCCGTCCCCGCCGCCATGCAAGGGGAGGACGCCAGATACCTCAAAAGGTGACCGCGCCCCGGGGCTCGCTCCCACCGCCCGGCCGGGTCCGGCTGCCGTGGGTCGGCTTTGCGGTGTCACCGGGCAAGGCTAGCCGCTTAGAGGCGGGGCGGCCGACGGGGGGCAGCCCCGCAGAGGGCGGGGCGGGGTGCACCGGGCGGAGCGCGAAGGGCCCTCGGGGTGCGGGGATGCCCGCCCCTTACCTGGCTGGGCGGGACGCGGCGGCCGGGCCCAGTAGACCGCGTGCTCCTGCGCCGCAGGCCCCCGGGGGCTCCGTTCCCCGGCGTCGGGTCAACCCCCGCGAGCCCGGGACCGAGTCTCTGGCGTCTCTGCCGTCTGGCTCCGGCTTGGGCTCCCTGCCCCGCGCCCCCGGCCGGACGACGGAGAGAAGTGGTGGGAGGCCGGCCGGGGGGTTCCTTCCCGCGCGTTCCTGCGCCGCAGCTGCTCCGCCCGTTCGACCGCCCGGTGCGCGGGGCGGTCCCGACGCCGGGGCTTGTCGGGGGCTTGTCGGCGGCTTGTCGGGGCGCGGCCCGGGTGCTGTCAGCGTCTCTGTGAGGAAAACTGTGTCCGTGGGCTCATTCACTGGACTCCTGTCAGAGACGAGATCAGCCCCGAGGAGGAGGACACCTGGCCCTGGGCCCGGAGTCAGCCGCGGTCGCGTGGAAGACGGTCCGAACTAGGACTCTCCATTTTGGGTTAAGTCACTGTTCCTGTCAGGCTATCCTACCCGGCAGAGTCACGGGCATTTTTATGGACACAGTGTCCTTATTTAAATATGGGGCACACAGTAGCTTACGAGGGAGATGCTGACCCTATATGAAAATACCTCTAAAAAGGAAACATGCATGTAAAGTAGTGGCAGTATCTCAAGTCATAATGTGCTTTTATTGCACAAGTTCACCTGGCTCGGCACGGCCTTCATCAGCACAGAGGGATCCCTGACCTCGAATCGATTCTTGACAGGGAGTCAGGCAATCTGCGCTGCCTTCTGCGTCGCCCGCCTTTCTCACTGCTTACGAATGTGTCTGAAACTGGCCAAGAACCAGGCTTCGTCAGTAAAATCTTTGCAGCACTATGTAGTCATGACTAGTTACAGTATTTGTTTCCTCACATTGATAAAGTATCTCGATCGAAAATTTTATGACAGAAGAAAATAAATTAGTTCTCCTTCAACTTTATGTTCCAGATTATCCTACACAAAGAGCCGCTGATACGGTGTCCGCTTCTTTTTGTGTAATACAGGTGTGCCAAAAGATAGAATTTTATTAGGATTCTTGGACCCGTACGGACCCTTAGGCATAATTCTCAACCTGTTCCTTATGTTTAAAGTCATGTTATCTAGAGTTAGAAAAATAAACCAGTCACTGTGGTGTTTGAAGTAAAATAAGGTCAGAATTTGGAAAGGTTGAAACAGACTATCTTCAGTTTTATGTAATTCTGACAGTATGAATAATAAGTGCGCGCTGCTGTTGCTGACATACAACCATACAGGCCTGATGGCTTCTGATGTCTAGCAAAACCATTTTCATTATTGGTTCTTAGATAATGATTACTTATATTCCTTTTGTAATATTTTTACTTTTAGATTTCATGTTTAACAGGAAAGCAACCTATTTTCAATCAAATAGATTCAGTCTAATTGGAATTAGTTGGTTTCAGGAGTTTCATTGTGGTTATTACTGAGGACTGTCGAATATCTTTATATTTAAAGTGTAGTAGGTTGTAGAATGGAAACCGGTTTCATTTCTTCTGCTACCAGCTTTGATTCAGTAGCACTTAATGAACACTTACAAAATACCTAGTATATGCCTACTGTTATTCTGGTTACTGGGGGAAATGATTAAATAGGCATAGTGCATGTCCTCAATCAGATGATACACAAATATAGACAATTATTTGTGATTTGGGGATTTTTTTAGCCTCCTTTTAAAACTCTCCAATGACTTTCCATTGCTTTTAGAGTTAGAACACCTGCCTTTTCAGCTTTCTGTCTCTCTGCTTCCCTCCCACCCCCAATAATTTCATACCTGAGCCTTACGGAAATAACTTCTTTTAGATCTCTGTGTTTCAGTGTTAGGTTTCAAATGCCCTTCTCATTGTCTGGAACTTGCCCTATTATTCACCTAGCTAACTCCTCATTTTTCCTATTTTTGCTTAAATGTCATTTTTTCCAAAAAGTCTTTCCTGAGCTTCCGTTTTCTCATTCCACAATCCACAACCCAGGTCACTATACCTGCTAGGTACTCATGATACCAAATACCTTGTCTTTACCCACCCTTACTCATATCTTGTTATTGTTTGTCTTTTCTCCTCGTCTATAAGCTCCAAAAGGCTCAGGAGCTATGTATCTTACTTGTCATTGTATCTTCAGCACACAGCACAGTGCCTGGAACGAACATAAGTACTCACTAAGTAGTGATTAAATTGATGTGAAAATAAAGCTACAAAGAAAAATGGGCCAAATCTTACAGGAATTAGGAGCCATAGTAAACAGTTGAGAATTGTAAAAGCAGTGGGGAACCAGTGGAGAATTTTAAGAGTAAATGGCATTCATTCATTCGTTCATTCAGTAGTTTTTGAAAATCTACCATGTGGCAGTCACTCAGCTGAGCGATTAAAAGTATTGGGTGAGGGACGCCTGGGTGGCTCAGTTGGTTGGACGACTGCCTTTGGCTCAGGTCGTGATCCCGGAGTCCCGAGATCGAGTCCCGCATCGGGCTCCCAGCTCCATGGGGAGTCTGCTTCTCCCTCTGACCTTCTCCTCGCTCATGCTCTCTCTCACTGTCTCTCTCTCAAATAAATAAATAAAATCTTTAAAAAAAAAAAAGTATTGGGTGAATGATACGTACTTTCTCTGCTTTATGGTGTTTATAATGTAGCAAGGAGTACAGACTTCAAATCATATATAATCAGAAGTAATTATTGTATTTATGTTAAGTGCTATAAATATATGATAAGCAAAATCAGTATGGCCTTTGTGTAAAGCTTTTTTACTGTATAGTATAATGTTCTCAACATTCATCTACGTTTTAGCATTCATTAGTACTTCATTCCACTTAAAGGCTGAATGATAATTGATGGTGTGGATATAGCACATTTTGACTAACCATTCATCTATTGATGAACATTTAGATTGTTTCTTTTGGCTATTATGAGTAAAGCTGCTTTGAGCTTTCCTGTACTAGTTTTTGTTTGAATACCTTTTTTCACTCTCTGGTTATCCCTAGTTGTTGCAGGGTCATGTACTAATTCTATATTTAACTTAGTGAGGAACTACCAAACTTTTTCACAGTGACTGCACCATTTTACATTCCCACCAGCAGTGTATGAGAGCTCCAATTTTTCGAATCACCAATAGTTGTTATTTATTTTTTTAAATTATGGCCATTCAGTGGATGTTAAGTAGTATCTTATAATGATTTGCATTTCCCTAGTTACTAGTGACATGGAGTATCTTTTCATGTGCTTCTTGGCCTTTGTCTATCTTCTTTGGAGGAAAGAGTTCTTTATATGTTCAAGACACTAGACTCTTACCAGAAAAGTGGTTTGCAAATATTTTGTCTCATTCCATGGTTATTGTTTTCATTCTCTTTGTAGTATCCTTTTGCAAAAGTTTTAAATTTTGATGAAGTCCAATTTAATTTTTTCTTTAGTTTCTTTTGATGCCATTATTTAAGAAATAATTGGCCAAATAGTTAATTTCTGCTTTTGTTTCCCTTGCCTCAGGAGACCTATCTAGAAAAATGTTGCTAAAGCTGATGTCAGAGAAATTATTGGATATCCACACCTAAAGGAATTAAATTAGACCCTTACTTTATACCACATAATTAGCTCTAGGATTTTTATGGTTTCCTATCTCACATTTAGGTCCTGAATCCATTTTGAGTTTACTTTTGTGTATACTGTAAGAGAATGTTCCAGTTTCATTCTTTTGCATGTAGCAAAATAAAAAGCTTCTGCACAGCAAAGGAAAAAACAAAACTAAAAAACACCTTACAGAATCAGAGAACATATTTGCAAACAACGTGTCTGAAAAAGGGTTAGTATCCAAAATATATAAAGAGTTATACAACTCAACACCAAAAAAAACAAATAATTGAATTAAAAAATAGACAGAAGGCATGAACAGACGACATTCTCCAAAGAAGGTATACAGATGACCAAAAGACATATGAAAAGATGCTCAACATCACTCATCATCAGGGAAATGCAAATCAAAACTAACAATGAGATATCGCTTAACATCTGTCAGAATGGCTAAAATAAAAGTCACAGGCCACAAGTGTTGGCCAGAATGTGAAGAAAAAGGAACCTTCATGCACTGTTTTTGGGAATGCAAACTGGTGCAGTCACTATGGAAGACAGTCTGGAGGTTCCTCAAAAAGTTAAAAATAGAACTACTCTGTGACCTAGTAATTACACTACTAGGTATTGATCAAACAATACAGACACTAATTTAAAGGGATAGATGACCTGTGTTTATTGCAGCATTATTTATAAATAACCAAATTATGGAAGCAGCTCCAGTGTCCATCAAAAGATGAATGGATACGGGGCGCCTGGGTGGCTCAGTCGGTTAAGAGGCGGCCTTCGGCTCAGGTCATGATCCCAGGGTCCTGGGATTGAGCCCTGCATCAGGCTTCCTTCTCAGTGGGGAGCCTGCTTCTCTCTCCCTCTGCCTGCTGCTCTGCCTACCTGTGCGCTCTCTCTCTCTGTCAAATAAATAAATAAATCTTAAAAAAAAAAAAAAGATGAATGGACAAAGGGGAAGTGGTGTGTTTGTGTACACACACAAAACACACTGAAATATTCACCCATCAAAAAGAATTAAATCTTGCCTTTTGCAACAATGTGGTTGGATCTGGAGAGACTTATGTTAAGTGAAATAAGTCAGTCAGAGAAAGACAAATAATATGATTTCTCTCATATGTGGAATTTAAGAAACAACAAATGAATGGAAAAAAGAGAGAGAGAGACAAACTGAGAAACAAAACACTTTTTTTTTTTTTTAAAGATTTTATTTAGGGCGCCTGGGTGGCTCAGTTGGTTGGACGACTGCCTTCGGCTCGGGTCATGATCCTGGAGTCCCGGGATCGAGTCCCGCATCGGGCTCCCAGCTCTTTGGGGAGTCTGCTTCTCCCTCTGATCTTCTCCTCGCTCATGTTGTCTCTCACTGTCTCTCTCTCAAATAAATAAATAAAATTTAAAAGATTTTATTTAAAAATTTAAAAAGATTTTATTTATTTATTTGACAGACAGGAGATCAGAAGTAGACAGAGAGGCAGGCAAAGAGAGAGGGAGAAGCAGGCTCCCCGCTGAGCAGAGAGCCTGATGCGGGCCTCCATCCCAGGACCCTGAGATCATGACCTGAACCGAAGGCAGAGGCTTAAACCCACTGAGCCACCCAGGCGCCCCCCTGAGAAACAAACACTTTAATGTAGAGAACAAACTGATGGTTACCAGAGGGGAAGTGGTTGAGGGGATGGGTGGAATAGCTGATGGGATTAAAGAATACACTTATGGTGAGCACTGGCTGATGTACAGAATTGTTGAGTCATTATATTATTGTACCCTGAAACTAACATAAAACTGTATATTAACTGTACAGAAATTAAAATGTAAAAATATAAGAAAGAAAAAAGAGAAACCATTGTCACATCCAAGGCCACGAATATTTGCTTCTATGTTTTCTAAGAGTTTTATCATTTTAACTCTAAAATTTATGTTTTTGATCCATTTTGAGGTAATTATGCAGTATTAAGTAAAGGCCCAATTTCATTCTTTTGCATATGGATATCTGGTTGTCCTGGCACCATCTCTTGAAGGTATCATTCTTTCCCCAGTGAAAGGTCTTGCTACCTTTGTTGAAAATCAATAGATGGTAGATGTAAGGGCTTATTTCTTGACTCAATTCTATCCCATTGATCTATATATCTGGTTTTATGATAGTATGTCACTGTTTTGATTACTGTAACTTTATAGTATATTTTGAAATTGTAAAGCATGTCCTCCAACTTTGTTCATTTTCAAGATCGTTTTGGCTACAGAGGTCCCTTGTGTTACCATATGAATTTTGGGGTTCCTTTTCTTTTTCTGTAAAAGAGGCCTTTGGGATTTTGATAGGGATTGTATTGAATCTGTAGATCACTCTGGGGAATATTGCCATCTTAACACTATCAAGTCATCCAATCTATGAATAAAGGGTGTCTGCCCACTTATTTAATTCTTACCAATTTCTTCAGCAACATTTCGTAGTTTTCACTGTGGAAATGCTACACCTCTGTGCTTGAATTTATTAGTATTTTTATTCTTTTTTTAAAAAAGATTGATTTATTTATTTGGAGAGAGAGAGCGCATGCACACACAAGCAGGAGGGTCAGAGGGAGAGGGAGAGAGAATCTCACCGAACGTGGGTCTCCATCTCCAGACCATGAGATCACAACCAGAGCCAACCAAGAGTCGGACGCTTAACTGACTGTGCTTCCCAGGCGCCTCTTTAGTATTTTATTCTTTTTGATTGTAAGTGGGATTATTTTCTGAACTTTCTTTTTTTTTTTTAAAGATTTTATTTATTTATTTGACAGACGGAGATCACAAGCAGGCAGAGAGGCAGGCAGAGAGAGAGGAGGAAGCAGGCTCCCCGCTGAGCAGAGAGCCCGATGCGGGGCTCGATCCCAGGACCCTGAGATCATGACCTGAGCCGAAGGCAGCGGCTTAACCCACTGAGCCACCCAGGCGCCCCAATTTTCTGAACTTTCTTTTTGGAATTTTCATTACTAGTGTATAGAAATACAATAGATTTTCTGTGTGTTGATAGTGTATTCTGTAACTGCTGAATTTATTAGCTTTAACAGTTCTCAACATACGAGTTCATATCATCTGCAGATAGAGATAGCATTCTTCTTTTCCAATACGGATGCTTTAATTTTTTTCCATACTTTAGTGCTCTGGCTTGAACTTCTAGTACTATGATGAATAGAGGTCGTTAAAAGTGGGCATACTTGTCTTACTCCTATTCTTAAGGGAAATCTTTTTTATTCTTTTACCCATTTAATATAAATATTAGCTGTAGGTTTTTCATAAATGCCCTTTGTCATAATGAACTTGAATTTATCATTTGAATTTTCTTGTATTTCTAATTTATTAAATGCTTTTATTTGAAAAGGTGTTAGGTTTTGTCAAATCTTTTTCTGCATCAATTGGGATAATCATGTACTTTTTAATTTTATTAATATGGTGTATTACACTGATTGGTTTTCATATGTATAACTTCCTTGCATTCCTAGGATAGAACCTACTTGGTCATAGCTTGTAATCCTTATAATATACTGCTTGATACTCTGCTAGTATTTTGAGGACTTTTACGTCTATATTCATAAAAGAACTATCCCTTTATAAAGGGTATTTATAAAAGATATTCTATTTTTGTGGTGTCTTTGTCTTACTTTGGTGTCAGTTGAACCAGATGTTTTGGTATCAGATGTAATGTTGACCTCATAGAATGAGTTGGGAAGTATTCCATCCTTATCTAGTTTTTGGAGGAGTTTGAGAAGGATTAGTGTTAATTTTTCTTTGCATATTTGATAGAACTCACCAGTGAAGCTGTCTAATCCTGGACTTTTCTTTGTTGAGTTGTTTTTGACCACTGATTCAATCTCATTACTTATATAGGTCTATTCAGAATTTCTGTTCCTTTTGAAATCATGAGTTAATTATGTAGTTTGTGTATTTCTAGGAATTTATCCATTTCATCTAGGTTATCTAATTGTTGCCTTACAATTATTTATAGTATTCTTTTTATCTGCGTAAGGTCACTAGTAGTGTCCCACTTTAATTTCCAATTCTAGTAATTTGAGTCTTCTCTCTTTTTTCTTAATTTAACTAGAGATTTGCCGGTTTGCGGGGTTCTTCAAAGAAGAAACTTTGGATTTTATTTTCTCTTTTGCTTATCCTCTATTTTTAAAAAAGATTTATTTGTTTTAGAGAGAGAGGGAGAGACGGCATGAGGGGAGGAGTAATGGGAGAGGACAAGAGGGAATCTTGGGCAGGCTCCAGACTCAGCATGGAGCCCAATACAGGGCTTCTTATGATCCTGAAATAAGGACCTTAGCTAAAACCAAGAGTTGGACGTTTAACTGACTGAGTCACCCAGGCACTCCTCTATTCTCTATTTCTTTTATCCCTCCATCTTTACTATTTCCTACCTTCTACAAGCCTGGGATTTAGTTTATTCTTTTTCTGGTTCCTTAGGGTGTAAAATCAGGTTATTGATTTGAAATTTGTTTATTGAGCTATAATTGACATGTTAGTTTCAGGTGCATATCGTAGTGATTTATATGTATTCATGCATATTGTGAAATGATCACCACAATAAGTCTAGTTAACATCTATTACCATACAGTAATTTTTTTCTTGTGATGAAAACTTTTAAGATTTACTCTTATAGCAATTTCTAAGTATACAGCACAACATTATTAACTATAGTCACAATGCTGTACATTAGATCCCCAGGACTTATTTTGTACCTTTTGACCACCTTCACCTGTTTTGCCCACCTGTACTCCCTACCTTTGGTAGCTACCAATCTATTCTGTGTGTCTGTGAGTTTGAGTTTTTTTGTTCTTAGATATCATGTAAAAGTGAGATCATACAGAATTTCTCTTTCTCTCTCTGACTTATTTCACATAGCATAATGCCATAAAAGTCCATCCATGTCACAACGGCAGTATTGCACACATACATTCACCACATTTTCTTCATCTGTTTATCCATAAGTGGACACTTGGGTTGCTTCTCTGTATTAGCTATTGTAAATGATGCTGCAGTAAACATGAGGGTCTGTCTGTCTTTTTGACTAAGTGCTGTTTGCTTCAGACAAATACTCAGAAGTGGGTTTGTGGGTTCTATGTTCAGTTTCTCAAGAAACCTCTATAGTTTTTCCATAGTGGCTACATTGATTTAAATTCCCTCTAATAGTGTATAAGGGTTCCCTTTTCTCCACATCCTTACCAACCCTTGCTATTTCTTTTCTTTTTGATAATAGCCATTCTAACAGATACAGGTGATATCTCGTTGGGGTTTTGATTTGCATTTCACTGATGACTAGAGATTTTGAGCATCTTTTCATGTACCTTTTGGCCATCTGTATGTCTTCTTTGGAAAAACATCTATTCAGATCCTCTGCTAATTTTTTAATCAGATTGGATTCTTTTTTTTTTTTTTTCTGTTGAGCTCTAAGAGGTCTTTATATACTTTGGCTATTAACCCATTATCAGATATATTATTGGCAAATACATTCTCACATTTAATAGGTCACCTTTTCGTTTTTGTTTCTTTTATTAAGCACAATATTTTTAGTTTGCTTTAGTCCCATTTATCATCTATTTTTGTCTTCGTGCCTTTGCTTTTGGTATCAAATAAAAAAAAATTGCCAACACCTAGGGCAAGAAGCTTAATGCCTGTATTTTCTTCTAGGAGTTGTATGGTTTTAGGTCTTATATTAAACTCTTTAATCCATTTTGAATTAACTTTTGTATATGGTGTAAGATAATGGTCCAGTTTCATTCTTTTGCATATAGCTATCCAATTTTCAAAAAAAACATTTATTGAAGAGACAATCCTTTCTCTATTGTATATTCCTGTCTCCTTTGTTATAAATTAGTTGGCCATAAATGTGTGGGTTTATTTCTGGGCTCTGTATTCTGTTGATAGATATGTCTTTTTATGTAAATACCATACAGTTTTGATTACTCTAACTTTGTAATATAGTTTGAAACCAGAAAATGTGGGGCACATAAGTGATTCAGTCTGTTAAGCATCTGCCTTGGGCTTCGGTCATAATCCCAGGATCCGGACATGGAGCCCCATGACAGGCTTTCTGTTCCACGGGGAGGCTGCTTCTCCCTCTCCCTCTGCCACTCCCCCTGCTTGCACGCTCTTTCTTTCTCTCTGTCAAATAAATAGATAAAAATCTTTAAAAAAAGAAAGAAAGAAACTTGGTAATATGATGCCTCTGGCTTTGTTGCTCTTTCTCAAGATTGCTTTGGTTATTCAGGGTCTTTTGTAGTTCCATACACATTTTAGGATTATTTGTTCAATTTCTGTGAAAAAATGCCATTGGGATTTTTTTTTAAAAGATTTTATTTATTTATTTGACAGAGAGAGATCACAAGTAGGCAGAGAGGCAGGCAGAGAGAGAGAGAGGAGGAAGCAGGCTCCCTGCTGAGCAGAGAGCCCGATGCGGGACTCGATCCCAGGACCCTGAGATCATGACCTGAGCCGAAGGCAGCGGCTTAACCCACTGAGCCACCCAGGCGCCCCTGCCATTGGGATTTTGATCAGGATTGCGTTGAATTTGTAAATTTCTTTGGGTGGTATGGACATTTTATTGGTATTAATTCTTTCAGTCCATAAGCACAGAATATCTATTCATTATTTGTATTGTGTTCAGTTTCTTTCATCAGTATCTTATAGTTTTCAGTGTAAAGGTCTTTTACCTTCTTGGTTAAACTTATTTCTAGATATGTTATTGTTTTTGTTGTAATTATAAATGGGATTATTTTCTTAATTGCTCTTGAGAGGTTCATCATTAATGTATGGAAATGCAACTGATATTTAATATTGGTTTTTGTGACCTGCAGCTTTTCTTGAATTTGTTTATTCTAACAGTTTTTTGTGGTGTCTTTAGAATTTTCTCTATAATAATATCATGTCATCTGCAAATAGTGACAGTTTTACTTCTTGCTTTCAGATTTGGGTGCCTGTTACTTCTTTTTCTTGACAAATAACTCTGGATGGCGCTTCTAGCTCTATGTTGAATAGAAGTGGTGAGAGTGGGCATCCTTGCCTTCTTCCTGGTCTTTGAGGAAAAGCTTTTAGCTTTTCACTGTTAAGTATGTTAACTGTGTCTTTATCATATACAGTCTTTATTGCATTGTGGCACATTACCTGTATATTCATTTTGGTGACAATTTTTATCATAAATGGATGTTGAATATTGTCAAATGTTTCTGCATCTATTGGAGATAATCATAGGACTTTTACACTTCATTCTGTTAATGTAGTGTATCATATTGATTGATTTGCATTTGTTGAACCATCCTTACATTCCACTTGATCATGGTGTTTGATACTTTTAATGTAAACTTGAATTTCATTTGCTAGTATTTTGTTGAAGATTTCTGCATTTATGTTCCTTAGAGGTATTAGTCTATAATTTTCTTGTGGCTTCTTTGTCTGGTTTTGGGGTTAATGTAATGCTGGCCTCATAAAATCAGTTCATAAATATTCCCTCCCGTTATATGGTTTGGAAGAGTTTGAGAATGATTGGTATTAATTTTTTGAATGTTTGGTAGCATTAACCAGTGAAGTTGGGTCTGGACTTTTGTTTGTCGGGACATTTTTGATTACTGATCCAATCCCTTACTAGTAATTGGTCTCTTCATATTTTCTGTTTCTTTATGATTCAGTATTGGGAGGTTGAATGTTTTTTAGGATTTTGCCCACTTATATGTTCAATTTGTTGGTGTATAATTAATTGTTAAGGCTTGTGATCCTTGTATTTCTGTGTTATCAATTGTAATGTTTCCTGTTTTGTTTCCGACTTTGTTTGAGTCCTCTTTCTTTTTTTCCTGGTAAATCTAGCTAAAGGTTTGTCAACCATCTCATAGTTTGATTTATCTTTTCTGTTGTCCCTTTAAGGTGTATTTCATTTATTTTCACTTTGCTCTTTATTTCCTTTCTTCTATTAACTTTGGGCCTTGTTCTTTTTCTTTTTTTATAGATTTATTTATTTTAGAGAAAACCAGGGGGAGGGGCAGACAGAGAGGGAGAGAGAATCTCCAGCAGACTCCTAGCTGAGTGTAGACCCCAACGTGTAGGCTCAATCTCATGACCCCGAGATCACAACCTGAGCAGAAACCCAGGAGTCAGACACTTAACCAACTGCATCACCCAGGTGCCCCTGGGCTCTGTTTTCGTTTTGTTTTGTTTTGTTTTTCTAGTTTCTTGAAGTATAAAGTTGGCTTGTTTGTTTGAGATCTTTCTTCTTCCTTAATGAAGACATTTATCTCTACGAACTTCCCTCTTTGAACTGCGTTTGCTGTGTCCTTTGATTTGGTATGTTGTATTTCCATTTTCATTTGTCTCAAGGTATTTTTTGAGTTCTCTTTTGTTTTTGTCTTTGACCCATTGGTTGTTCAGTGACATGTTTTAATCTCCACACATTTGTGAATTTTTCTGTTTTCTTCTTTTAATTGATTCTAGTGTTATTATGGTCAGAAAAGATGCTTGATATGTTTCAATTTTTAAATATATTAAAACTTGTTTTGTGGCCTAACATATGATCTGTCTTAGAGAAAGTTCCATGTATGCTTGAGAAGCATGTGTATTCTGTTGCTTTTGGATAGACTGTTCTGTTTATGTCTGTTAAGACCATCTGGTCTAATGTGTCTTTTAAAACCAATGTTTCCTGATTGATTTTCTGTCTGGATGATCTGTCCATTTATGAAAGTGGGGTATTAAACTCCCCTACTACGATTGTATTGCTGTTTATTTCTCCCTTCTATTTGCTAATATTTTCTTTATATATTTAAGTGATTCTATGTTGGGTGCATAAATATTTACAGATTTTATATTCTCTTGTTGGATTGACCCCATTATTATTATTATGTAATAACCTTCCTTTTCTCTTTTTATAAACTTTTTAAAAAACATTATTTATTTATTTGAGAGAGTGAGAGAGAGAGCCAGCATGAGTGGGATTGCAAAGGCAGAGGGAGAGGGAGAAGCAGACTCCCCGCTGAGCAGGGAGACTGATGTGGGTCTCAGTCCCAGGATCCTGTGATCATGACCTGAGCTGAAGGCAGATGCTTTACCCACTGAGCACCCAGGTGTCCCTTCATTTTTTTTTTCTTTTTCCTTCTCTGATTGGTGAGTTCTATTTCCCTGTGTTTGAATTCACTGATCCTTTCTTCTGCTTCATCTAGTCTGCTGTTGAATAGCCCCTGTTGCATTTTTCAGCTCAGTTATTTTTATTCTTCAGCTCTGTGACTTCTGTTTGGTACTTTCTTATATTCCCTGTCTCTACTGAAAATTCTCACTTTTTTCGTCCATTCTTCTGAGCTCAGTAAACATCATATTGACCATTACTTTGAATTCTTTATCAGGTAGAATGAGCATTTATCTCCATTTTATAAGGTCTTTTTTTATGGTCTTACCTTGTTCTTTTGTTTGGAACATATTCCTCTGTTTCTTCAATTTTCCTTGAATCTCTGTGCCTCATCTAAGAGATGAATCTTGTCGTTTAACCCTGCCCTAACTCCTGTTTTTCTGTCAAATCTTTGTGATTCTACAAGCAGTCTACTTTACTTCTAGTGACTCTCAGTAGTTGAAGGTGTGCTAAGACCTGTCAGTGCCCTAAAGGGGAGAATTCAGTCAGCATGTAGATTCAGGCTGATTGGAAGCCAGTGAGGCAACAGCTTTTAAAGTATGCCAATATACCTCTTTCAGAGGGAAGACTGGGAGATGGGTGTTTCTACTCCCTTTTTGCTGATCACTAGAGCGATAGCCCGTTAAGAACTGTTTCTTTGCTGATACCCCTTTGAAATCATGAACACAAGCCTTGCTGGCCCCTAGAGCCAGGCAGTCATGGGGAATGCCCTGGGTGGTAGCCACAAAAACCAGAGCACCAGACAAGTACACAAGCTCTTCCGCAAGGGATGCTGGCACTCTGGAGCATAGCAGAAGGAGAATGTGAAGATAACAGCTGCCCTCCCAGGTCCCTGGTAAGGATTACAACCAGTCGTCTGATGTATGTTTATTTAGAAGCCTGTCCTTCAGGCCACAGCTATGAAGATAAGCTAATAGACTTCTTTTACAGATAGACTGGGTACCTCAAACTTCTGCCCTCTGTTGTGCCCTGGGGGTGGTAGTCAGTTAAGAACTCTTTCTGCATTTGTTACAGTGCCGTGGGACCTGTGTGTGTAAGCCCTGATGACCGTCAGAGCCAAGTGATCTAGAGGCGACCCCTGGGTAGCATCTGCAGAAATCAGGGCACCAGTCAATGGTACATGCTACATGCTCCCTTCTGGGAGATACTGGTTAGCCAGAGCAAAGCAGAGGGACAGTGCAAAGATGGTACCCACTGGCCTCTGTCGTTGGAAAGTATTTCATTAGGCCCATACATGTATACTAAATTAGTTGCCTGCCCCACAGGTTAACTTTTTAAGATAAGCAAATAAGTCTGTTTCACAAAAATTCTGGGCATCTGTCATCTGCCTCCGCCCTGGGCTCTGGGGTAGGTGAGTCCATACACATAAGCCCTTTAAGAATGGTTTCTCTGTTTGCTGTAGCCATGCATCTCATGGACACAAGCCCCGTTGGCTTTCAGTGCTAGATATTTTAGGGCTCATCTCCCAGGTGCCGGTCTTCAAAGTTGTGTTAGGTATGGGTTTAAACCCTTCACTCCTCAGGCTGAAGCTGAGGTTTGTGAGTTCTCTCCTGATTGTGGGTCACTGTGGCAGGAATGGGGCTTGTGGTGAGATTGTATCTCAGCATCTCCTTCCCACTTCAGTGTGGATTTTTTTTTTCATTCACTTAATGTGTAGGAGTCATGCAGCTAATTTTTAGGTTTTCTTTCCCAGAGGAAAGTTTTTCATATGTAGCTACAGATTTGATGTGTCTGTGGGAGGATTTTGAGCTCAGAATCATCCTATGCTACCACCTTGAATGGTAACTTGTAATAAATCCTTTTGATAGCAATAAAGATTAATGAATATTTGTTTTTCTAGAATATTGATGAATGCATAATGCATTGTGAGCATTTATTTTCTCTTTTAAGGATCATGATGATACCATCAACTACGTAAAGTCTGGAAACATCAGGATGTACTTTAGAAATTTTTTTTTTTTTTCAGAATATGAAGGTTTATTTCAAAAAAGAGTACATTTTTTTTTAAACCAGGATACACAGATGCACTTAATGTAACAGTACCTTCTGCAAAAATAGGTTACATAATACTCAGAAATGCAAGGAACAATCTTACTCTCTAAAAATTAGACAGCAGACTTTTTTAAGCTTAGACAGCCTTCAAAATGGAGGCTGAAAACGCTTGGTAACAAGAAGGAACTCTAGAGCCTGACACCACAGAGCTAATGCTGCAAATGAAACTACGACCACACACCTGCAAACTACTCTTTATATTCACACAGCGTTAAACAAAATGGTTTGGATTCCATCTTTTCAAATGTGTTTCGGTGCTGGAAGAAAAAAAGTTGAATGATACACAAAACTAGTAAAAGTTACAACGGAACTATTTAAACATCTTCTCCAAAATTGAGAAAAGCAATCATGTTAAATTTTAAAAAATGAGAAAAAAAGAAAAGTCTGACAGAACTCTCAAGCAAGTCAGAGGTCCTCTTCATAAGTAGTCAAGTAAAGTTTACAGGAGATTTCAATAAATTATCTTGAAACCATGGCAGAGAGCTAATTCTCAGAATCGTCGTGGAGGTCCACCCTTAAAAGGCTTAAATCCGGAGCCACTTCCTCTTGGCATGGAATTACCACTGATTTGTACAATTCTATTAATTGGGGATGCATTACTCGTGTGTTGGCTTATCATGCCTGCTCCTGTCCGGCCATCACCCATTCGCCTTGCATCGTGATAGCCAGGCCCTTGAGAAGGTGGACCATGCCACTCTTTCCTTGGTCCACTTGTGTCCCGTCCATGGCGTTCAACCACATGTCGTTCCTCAGGGTAGTGCTGTGTTCCATACTTTAGAAATTTTTAATTAAGAACATTGTACCCCAGAATGACAGTTACTACATGGAATTATAGAAGGTGTATTTTACATCACTCTGTGAAGGACAGACTTCACATTGACCTAAAAAACAATTTTTCTAAATTAATTTAGCATATTTTAGGTTCTAGTTTCCTTATGCATATAAAACAATAAAGCAGAGCTGTTATTGATTGAGAAGGCTCCATTAGTTGAAAAATTTACAGTTAAAGGACAGCAGTTTTGATATGTGCCATAAGATGCTTCAAATAGAAAATAATTCTAATAATCAGTTATAATTTTTTTAATCTAATACATGGGTTCCAGGGAAAGCATTTGGAAGCTCATTCTCTTGATACTTAAACATCTAACATCACTATCAATTTCATGTTAAATTATAAGACACATAGGCACAAAAAAATCAAACAAAAACTAGAAAGGAGTGATGAGATTCTTTGATATGTATGAGTTCTTCGAGAAAGGCAAGATATCAGACCAGAAGACAACAATTATGCTTTCATCTCACCTCTGAATGTGTGGAGGACCTACTGTGAAAGTGGTAGTCAGAGACTCCTCTTAGGATCTGCACTTACGTTTTATCCTTGTGGTTCTCTTCACGGAATGGATACAGCGGTTATCCCGTTGTGTATAGGAAATTCATGAGTGTGATTGCTCTCCATTTCATCAGGAAGCAAATAACTAGTTTACTTTACAATTAAGATAGTTTGTGTAGTGCTTGCTATATATAGTACATCTTTTCTGTTTTATTAAGCTCTTCTTAGTTTTTTTGTCCTGTGATTTCTATAGCTTTTGATTGCTGCCCTCAACTTGTATCCATTTATTTTACCTTTTGGACTCTATACCATCCTATTTCGTATATGTGTGTTTATCTTACTTCCTAATTATTTTTACTGGCCTGTCTGGTTTCTAGCTGCTTTCATTCCTTAACCAGCCTTGCTCTGTACATCTTACCATCAGTTTAGTTTCTGACCACGTATACCCTAGGGTTGTATTTGATTTCCTGCCCTGTCTCTGGGCTGGACTCGTAGTCATGGTCCCAATACAGATTCATGTCCTTACCTTTTTTGTTTTCATAAAGCATTTGGATGAAAAGATCATTTTAAAAATCATGTAGAAAATGTGCATAATAAGCCATTTATTTTTAATGGACGGAAAAGCTTTGAGTTCCTGATTATTAGAATCAGTTTAAGACATTATTGTATTATGTTCCTTCTCATCAGGCTGAGATTCCCACTAGCCAACTGAGCACAGTAAGAAATTTATCTTGTTTCTATTGCTTAATCTCTTTGAGTACATCTCATTTTGCCGTCTTCTAATGTGGCCAGGTGACAAGTGGTAGTTGATTTGTCACTGGTTTACAATAATTAAACATTCATCATGTAACTTTAAAAAGGTGGGAGGATGATGTATATAGGAACTTTCTATGGGAACTATTAGGGATACTATAATTGGAGATGCATAACTATAAAACATAATCCATAAATTTTTTTGTTATTTGAATGTGATTTGAAGAATGACTAGGTACTAATGCCACAATTTACACAGTTATGTAAGATGGTACATGATAAATATTGTAGTTTAAATAATTTCTTTCTATCATTCTGTGATACAGTTAACAGTCTAATTGTTAGGCAGATTGATTTCTTTTTAATATAAATTTTGGGGGATGCCTGGGTGACTCAGTAGGTTAAGCCTCCAAATCTTGATCTTGGCTCAAGTCTCCATCTTGGTGTCATTGAGTTCAAGCCCTGTATTGGGCTCCATGCCCAGCATGGAGCCTTACTTAAAAAAAAAGACACATATACATACATACATATATACATATATCATAAAATATAATAAAATACGAAGTAAAAATAAATTTGGGGGCATCTATCTTTGTTTTTGAATTGCTGATTTTTGAGGTTATTCTCTCTAAAACATGTTGTATATTTTATTGACTTGCTTTTATGCATGATTCTTTGTGTAGATGTATTTTTTCCCAGGTATAGCTGTTTATTAAGTTACTTTCTGCAATATCAAGAGTTATAAGTATAGTACAGAGTTTACAGAGTTGAAGAAAAAGACTGACTACGTCTTGGTCCAAGTCAAGAGAAAATGTAATTTAAATACATATGTTAGTCTAACCCACATGCTTTTGGAACTAGAAACCAGATAAAAACCATGAACTTTTATGAGCTTTTAATCTATGTCTATTTTTATTTTATATTATAGGAAAGTTAAAGGAGGAAATATTGACGTACATCCATCAGAAAAAGCACTCATTGTTCAGTATGAAGTGGAAGCTACCATTCTTGGAGAAATGGGTGATCCCATGTTGGGAGAACGAAAGGAATGCCAAAAGATGTAAGTTTTCTTCATTTGTGTATGTTTTGAAAGTAGTGAACCTTATACCTGCATAGATGACAGATGGTTATGACATTCTTCTAAATATACTTCATCTTAGTGAAGCAAAGACTATATTACACTATAAATACAGAGTATATTTATTCCAGAGAAGATCAGGTTTACATAAGCATAATGGGAACTTGCTGAGAAGTATCATTTCTAATTTACCCCATTTAGAAAAATCCTATAACAGAATATAAACTACTACAACTTGTGGGGCGCCTGGGTGGCTCAGTGGGTTAAGCCTCTGCCTTTGGCTCAGGTCATGATTTCAGGGTCCTGGGATTGAGCCCTACATCGAACCCTGCAGCGGGCTTTCTGCTCAGTGGGGAGCCTGCTTCCTCCCCCACTCCGCCTCACTCGCTGCCTACTTGTGATCTCTCTCTCTGTCAAATAAATAAAATCTTAAAAAAAAACTACTACAACTTGTGAAATCGGTAATAAAAGATATGTTTATGTGGGACTTTTAGCTTAATTCAGGAAATTTCTATTTTAGAGGATCCTGTCTGTGTTCTTTTTTCCTTGGAATTGTAGAAAATAGTATGAGTTCCAGAATTCCCACATGGGGCATGTACTTTGAATTCACCCCTTAAAAGTCTAGCCCTGTGAAAGATGTTATTAATAAAATGAGCATTTCCTGACTTACTGAATTGAGCTTACATCTCCTGACATCCTACTTTCCTTCCCACTTTTGTAATACTTTCAGGAGCCCCTTGGGAAATGGCCTTTCTCATTAGCGTATAGTTGTGCTGCTAGTTGTCTTATCCTCCTTTTATAGTGTTGTGGAAGTAGAGAAGGTATGAGATCACCTAGTATTCTCTCCTAACCTTCTTTTCTCCCTCCATTAAAAAAAATTTTGATTGGGAACCAAGTAAAAAGAATTTTAACTGGTTAAAAAAAGTGTTAGTTTGTATCCAGGTGGTGTAGCATACTGAAAAGCACTTTAAGTATATAAGAGTGGTTCTCAACTGGTTGTGATTTTTTCCCCCCAGAGAACATTTGGTAATGCCTAGAGACATTTTTAGTTGTTGTAACTGGAGGGATCCTATTGCCAGTCTAGTGGATAGAGGCCAGGGTGCTACTAAACATCCTGCAGTGCACAAGATAGCCACAGACAGTGATTTGGCTCCAAATTTTAATAGTGCTGCCATGGAGACACTTTGGTGTATAGCAACCTGAAAAGGGAAGCTGCCTGATATTTTAGTAAGATCCCTAATCTGACTTCTCTTTTGTGTATTAGGAAACTAAATTATACAGATACTTCATCAAAATAACTGAGCCCTTGGATAATTCACTAAGTTGAAGAAAAATACACTTATGCACATACACACATGCTTACACTGTGTCCTCTTAGACTTCCTCTCTTCCATTAATATGTTTGTGAATCCTGCCCAAGTTTTATACATTCTGAGAACATGTGAAAATCTTTGAGATCTTACTAATTTGATTTCCCAAAAAAGTCTAGCCGATCAGAGTCTTTGCCTTTAGAACCTCAGATATCCACATTTCAGGTGAGAGATTTCATTTTTAGTTCTTAAGAATGCAGTCAGTAGTCTCATTCAGCTAGAATTAAATAAGAATGTTGTTATTGCATGGAAATCCATGGGCTTTTTAGACAAAGGATATATTCATCTGAGGGCCAACCACTTGGAAAGAGTTACTACCAACTGTGGCTAGACTAAGTGGATTTAAACTTCAGTAAGGGAAAAACCTGAGTAATTCAAACTTGTGATACTCAACTGTGGCTGTACAAGCTTTGGAAAGGAATCATTGTAGGACCAAAAGGAGAATGTGGCTTGTTGATAGTTCTGGAGGTTTTAATAATGCCAGCAGCTGAGGATGAGGGTTTTGGAAAGGACACTCTTATAAGCTGAGATAGATAGGAAGTGAAAGTGTCATTAAGTTGGGGTAGTGAGTGCTATGGCCCAGGTCTAGATCACTTGTACTATATTTCATTTTCCCTTATTAGGCAAAGGAATATTTAAGCCCATCTTCAACAGAGTCCCAGTTTTTTTGAAGATTTCTTAATGAGATACTGAGGATTATGGTCCAAAATAATATGGGTATTTTTCTTGTGACTTTTTGGTATTCTTCATATGTATGGACTGCTTAATGAAGGTTCTGATTTTTTACTGTGGGTATAATCAGTAAGCATAGGGCTGACGTTTTCTAAAAGTTCTAGCCCTATTTCTTCATTGTCTTTTTTTTTTAAGATTTTATTTATTTATTTGAAGACAGAGATCACAAGTAGGCAGAGAGAGAGAGAGAGAGAGAGAGAGGAGGAAGCAGGCTCCCCGCTGAGCAGAGAGCCCGATGCGAGGCTCGATTCCAGGCGCCTGGGATCATGACCTGAGCTGAAGGCAGAGACCTTAAGCCACTGAGCCACCCAGGCACCCCGTCTTTTTTTTTTTTTTAAGATTTTATTTATTTATTTGAAAGAGAGTGAGAGAGGAAGAAAAAGCGCAGTGGGAGAGGGAGAAGCAGACTCTCTGTTGAGCAGGGAGCCTGATTCGGGACTCAATCCCAGGATACCCAGATCATGACCTGAGCTGAGGGCAGACACTTACATGACTAAGCCACTCAGGCATCCTCTTCTTTGTCTTTTATAAGAAGGGAAGGATTTAGGAGAAAGACCTATATACTGAAAGAAGAAAATTTGTTACCTTTGATGGAAAGAAGATGAATCCGATTGTTATTATATTTGTTGGTAGAAAGTAGATCTAAAAAGGATAGAAAAATCTACTTTATTAAATCACAAGACCACTACACACCTATTAGAATAGGTAAAATCCTGGGCGCGTGGGTGGCTCAGTGGGTTAATCCCCTGCCTTCTGCTCAGGTTGTGATCTCAGAGTCCTGGGATCGAGTCCCGCATCGGGCTCTCTGCTCAGGAGGGAGCCTGCTTCTCTGCCTCTCTCTCTGCCTGCCTCTCTGCCTACTTGTGATCTCTGTCTATCAAATAAATAAATAAAATCTTAAAAAAAAAAAAGAATAGGTAAAATCCACCAAAATGCTGGCGAGGATATAGGAGCTCATTCCTTGCTCATTCCTCAATAGGAGCTCATTCCTTGCTAGTGGGAGTATAAAATGGTACTGCCGCTTTGGATGACGGTTTGGCAGTTTCTTACACAGCTAGACATAGGCTTAATGTGTAATCTAGCAGTTGTGTTCCTAGATAGGAACTCAAATGAGTTGAAAACAGTGTCCACACAAAAACTGGTACATGAATGTTTATAGAAAACTTAAAATTGTCAAAAATTGATAGCACCCCAGATATCCTTCAACAGGCCAGTGAATAAACAAATTATGGTGCATTCATATGGCCAAGTATGATTCAGCACTAAAAAGAAATTCGCGGTCAAGCTATGGAAACGCATTTGAGGTGCCTTACTGTATGAATGCATATAAGTGGAAGAAGCCAGACTTCTATGTGATTCCAACTATGTGACATTCTAGAAAAGGCAGAACTAAAGTAGAAAGATTAGAGGGTGTCAGGAGTCTAAGGGATGGGGGAGAGGAGAATAGGTGAAGCACAGGGCAATTTTAGGACAGTAAAGCTGTTTTGTATGATACTGTAATGGTGGATACATGGCATAAAGTATTTGTCCAAGCTCAGAGAACTAACCAGCACAAAGAGTGAACCCTAATGTAACTGTGAGCTTCAGTTAGTGATAATGTATCAGTATGGGTTCACCAGTTTTAACAAAGGCACTATGGAGTGCCTTCTTAATGTGGGGCTAAAATTATACAAAAATAAATTAGTATATAAGACTTAAAAGGTAGAAATGTAAATAGATTAAAGGAAACTTAAATGGACCCATTATTTCTAGGTTGTTGCAAACATTAGAAACCAATCTATCAAATTTATGCATTAAAAGAAACCTATTAAAGTCTTGTGGAATTTATTAAAGGCACCTTTATTAGGTGACTTGTAGCGTCTTTGAAGGACCAGATTTGGGGGTGGCCGCGTAGCTGGGAATAATGTGTAAACTCTGATGCTGCACTCACTTCAGGAGACCGTCCCTCCATCCCTCTCCAGATAATGACTTCACAGATGCTAAGTGTGAGTCGCTTCTTTGGTGATCTCTGTCCTCCTGCCTCTAATCTCATACCGTGACGGCGCTTCAAAAATTAGCCATCTTCACCAAAAAGAAATACACAGTGGCTACTTTCTTATTTTCTCTTTTTTTAATATAAGCCTTGCATGGGTGCATCTGCTTGTACGAGTCTTAAGAGTCTTTTGTTACCAGTTGAGTTTCACCCTGAACCTAATTTTAAGTCTTCAGGGCTCTCCCTGGTACCACGAATCTGTGTACATCAGCAATTGTTCCACCTGAACAACTGAATCTGAGTATACTGATACTGTGTGTTTCACTCCTTAAAAAAAAAATGGGGGTGCCTGGGTGGCTTAGTGAGTTAGGCTTCTGCCTTCGGCTTGAGTCATGGTCCCAGGGTCCTGGGATCGAGCCCTGCATCGAGCTCTCTGCTCAGCTGGGAGCCTGCTTCCTCCTCTCTCTCTGCCTGCCTCTCTGCCTGCTTGTGATCTCTGTCAAATAAATAAACAAAGTCTTTTTTTTTTTTTAAGATTTTATTTATTTACTTGAGAGAGAGACAGTGAGAGAGAGCATTAACGAGGAGAAGGTCAGAGAGAGAAGCAGACTCCCCATGGAGCTGGGAGCCTGATGCGGGACTCGATCCCGGGACTCCAGGATCATGACCTGAGCCGAAGGCAGTCGTCCAACCAACTGAGCCACCCAGGCGTCCCAATAAACAAAATCTTTAAAAAAAAAAAATGGTTGTGAGTATGGTCAAGAAAGTTACTCATTTTTGGCAGTATGGATTCTCACATCCAATAATGACTAAAGAGTTTATGTGTATTGCCAGAAAGACTGTTTTAAAACAAGATCCCTGAATATGTTCTCCTGCCTAGAACAATCAGATAGAGATGTTAATGTTCTTTTGTTATCTCATTTGTCCTGTCCAAAAAAATAATTTCTTTGCATTTTTCTAAGCCTAATTATATCTAATACTTTATTATATTTTACTGAAAGAGTCTGTGTCAAGTACACTTAACTGCTTTGTAAACTATTTAAAAGAAGTAGTTTGTAGGGGCGCCTGGGTGGCTCAGTGGGTTAAGCCGCTGCCTTCGGCTCAGGTCATGATCTCAGGGTCCTGGGATCGAGCCCCGCGTCGGGCTCTCTGCTCAGCGGGGAGCCTGCTTCCCTCTCTCTCTCTCTGCCTGCCTCTCCATCTACTTGTGATTTCTCTCTGTAAAATAAATAAATAAAATCTTTAAAAAAAAAAAAAAAAAAGAAGTAGTTTGTAAGTTACCACTCCCTATGATGTTACCTGAGTTGGAAAATTCTGCTATGCTTACAGCATCCGTCTTAAGAGTCTCAATGCCAACACAGATATAACTTCCCTGGCACGGAAGGTGGTTGAAGAATGTAAACTTATTCATCCCTCGAAGTTAAATGAGGTGGAGCAGCTGTTGTACTATCTACAGAATCGCCGTGACTCGTTGTCAGGAAAAGGTACGTAGAATTCCTCACTTTTTAATGCATAACCAGAGTTGTTTGACTATAGTTTGTGCTTTCGATTTTTGAATGATAGGTGTATTTTTGTTGTTATTGCTTTATTTTGTTTTGCCAGTGCTATAAATAAGTAAGTGAATGAAAGAATAAACCTATTAGTTTCCTGCACACAAGGCTCTATGCGGGACGCTTCCACACAAAATGATCTGTTTCTGTTTCACACTGTGCTACGTGTGCATGTTTAGGTATGTGTACGCATGTGCTGAAATAGGGAATGGAAAGCAAATGTCTGTAATACTGATTCTAGAGTAATAAAAGAGAATTTGGGGCAGAAAAACCTATTTATTCCAACTAGATTTATATTTTCTAAATTTCTTCTTGACGATTTATAATTTGAATGGGTTACTCAGGTATTTAAATGTTAAAATATGTGTGATATATTTTAGACTATCCTAAAGATACAAGTTTTATGACTCTTTCTTAGGAAAATACTGCTTTTTCATTCTTAATGTCTTCCTTGTTGACATTCTCCTATCTTTCGTGTCCTCATAAAGAAACAAACCATTAAAATATTAGAGCTAAGCAATAGATCATCTTTAGAAGACATCAAATAATGTAAAGCAAAAATGAAATAAAATAAAAATACAGACATTTCAGTGGAGAGCCATTTAAGATTATTGAATGCATATTCTGCTTCATAGTACTGATTAAAGTTTACATGTATTTCTTTCACCATTGTGAGTTCTAAAATATTATGTCTTTGAAATAATTTGTAAATGCTAAAGATTATACTAAGTAGAAAAAAGTAAGAGAAAATTTGGACATTTTTCAAATTATTCAATCTTTTCTCTCTGTCTACAGCAAATAAAATGTCCTATGTATAATATATACTTTTATTAGTTAACCATGAATATAATGTCTGTGATCAGTATATATTTTCAAATGAGTTAAGTGATTATAAATTTATTTAAAAGCAAAAATAAGCAGTTGGAACTTGATTGCATCCAACTACATCACTGGCATTCAATGTATAATTGTTAATTATTCATAATAAGTGCTATAAGGAAAATACTATCAAGAAGAATTTTTCTTAATTTTTTATTTCTTTTCAGCATAACAGTATTCATTGTTTTTGTACCACACCCAGTGCTCCATGCAATCCGTGCCCTCTCTAATACCCACCACCTGGTACCCCAACCTCCCACCCCCCTCCCCTTCAAAACCCTCAGATTGTTTTTCAGAGTCCATAGTCTCTCATGGTTCACCTCCCCTTCCAATTTCCCTCAACTCCCTTCTCCTCTCCATCTCCCCTTGTCCTCCATGCTATTTGTTATGCTCCACAAGTAAGTGAAACCCAAGAAGAATTTTTATTAAATGTTTCATTACACAATATTCTGGTTAAGATCTTTTTAAATGAGGGAGATAACTTCTTCGATAAGGTAAATAAGTTCAAAGTGAGCAAAGGAAATACTGTACTCTAGTAAGATGTATGTGTACTTATTTTGAGTTGTACAGTATAGTTAAAATAGATCTTTTATAATGCCTAATTAATATAATCCTGAATGCATTTATATTAAAATAACTTCACTAATAAAACCCTTATCCGAGTTTCAAGGTAAATGAATCTTCTCATCTTCTTCCCCCCAAATTAAAGGACTATGAGGAAATTTTTATGTCAATATACGTGGATAAATCCATCCAAATTAATCTGTTTACATAGATGTTTGAATACATACATGAAATACTGTTACTATGTTAAATACACACTTATTTTTTTTTTTAAAGATTTTATTTATTTATTTGACAGAGAGAGATCACAAGTAGGCAGAGAGGCAGGCAGAGAGAGAGAGGAGGAAGCAGGTTCCCTGCTGAGCAGAGAGCCTGATGCGGGACTCGATCCCAGAACCCTGGGATCATGACCTGAGCCGAAGGCAGTGGCTTTAACCCACTGAGCCACCCAGGTGCCCCAATACACACTTATTTTTTAAAAAGATTCCATTTTTCTTTTTTAACTTTTTTACGTGGTATTCACTATTTCAGAGCCAAAAACCTTGCACACTAAAAGTGATTGAAACGAATCAGTAATACTTATTTATGTGGTTCATTACTCTAAGTGATTTTATTTCAGTTTTTTATATTAGTCAACCCATTAATGTACCTTTGCCTTATTGATTTTCCTCCTCCCACCTTAAATGTGAATTAGGAAGGGATTATTTTGCTTGCTGTTGGCAAGTCTG